>NC_132925.1:42388207-42697095 GCF_047675955.1 Chlorocebus sabaeus
CTTACATTGCTGGGACAGAATCTAGTTCGTAAGATCATTCTTTCTTATCTCAAATCAAAGTCTGCCTTCTCATAGTTTTCATCCCTGACTCTAGAGCTATTCACAATAACCCCCACCCTTTCAAATATCTGTATTCTTATCTTATTCAGAGCAAACACTCATAGTTCCATCCACCAAATAGTTTCCAGACTTCTCCCTGTTTGGGTTATAAATTCCTTAAGTTAAACATTTGTTAAGTTAATCCATTAGGGAGTGGACATGCACAAATAACACCACATAAATAAAGCAATATAATGTGGGAATTTTCAAAAAGAAAACTGTCAAATGTTTCTCACTTAAAACAGTTTTGAAAATGGAGGTAATAAATTCTAACTCACAAAACACTAGACACACCTATGCTTTGTGCCAAGAGGGAGAAGACATCTGAGGCAAAAGCGAGGGAAGTATGAGGAAAAAAAAGAGACCTAGACATCTGGATGTTTAGATGGGGAGGCAAAGAGAAAAGAGGGAAAAACCTGGTTCTGAGAAAAGAAGCCCAAAGCCCTCTAGTGACCCCTTGCAGTTGTTAGAGTGGGGCTATCAAGTCCTTTCAGAACCAAGAAACAGGGGCTGCTGTTTTCGAACTAAGAAGTATATACTGAAGTCTTATTTTGCTTTAGAAATTTGAAGGTTTTATAGAAATAATGAAATGCTTTACTCTTCAGTAAACATTTGCGTTCCGGCCATGTGTGGTGGCTCACTGCCTGTAACCTCAGCACTTTGGGAGGCCAAGGCAGAAGGACTGCTTGAGGCCAGGATAGAGACCAGCCTTGGAGCCTGGGAAACATAGCAGTACCTCATCCCTATAAAAATTTTTCTGAAAAAATTAGCCAGGTGTGATGGTGTGTGCCTGTAGTCCTAGCTACTCAGGAGGCTGGGGTGGGAGGATTATTTGAGCCCAGGAGTTTGAGGAAGCAGTGAGCTATGACTATGCCACTGCACTCCAGCCTGGGTGACAGAGTAAGACCATGTATCTAAAAAAAAAAAAAAAAAAAAAAAAAATTCATTTCGGAGCTATAAGGCAGTCTATCAATTTACACAGTCATCAGTTTAAAAACCATTGAGGTTCAAAAGCTGTTTGCCTAATCTTAAAGCTTTAATTTAATTTAATTTAAGCTTTAAGAGCTGCTCCATTCCACTGTATTAGTTTGAAAGCAGTTTTCAGTATGGATATGCTTCGAACGTTAGAGTTGGAAGGGCTCTGAAGAGATCATCAGTCTAATTTCATTTTCAAAGTAGTGGCAGAAAGACTCAGAGCTTGCTCAGTGTCACTCACTGGGGTAGTAGTAGATTCAGAGCGAGGTCACAGATCTCCTGGCTTCTCCAGATCCAGTTCCTTCCCCTGCACCATAGCAATATTTCCCAAAGGAATGGCCATAATGATAACCATCCCATCCAATCTGCTTTGTTTGGCTTAAAAAATGTAAAATGCATGAATCCTTCTATCAGAAAAGGTATTCAATCACCATGAGATCTCCTGCTTTAAAAACCTCTCATGGTTCTGGATGCTGAAAGAACAGAGAGTAACAGTGTTTGCCTGGAAGTCAAGACACCGGGGAATCAACCTACCTGCCTTTCTGGTCTACTCCTTCTGTCTCCAATGCACAACATATACTGGACAACTCAAGGGGTCCTCTCTACACCCCATGCTTTCTCAGGGTCCCTCTGCCCTTCCCATCTGGGTCTTTCGAGCACTTATCTATCCTTCAAGGCCCACCACAAACGGCATCTCCTCTGTGAAATCTTCCCTGATCTTTCCAACAGGAATATGACCTCTTCTACTTTTCAGTCCTACAGCTCCGTGAAACCTTCCTCTAGAGCACGGGCATTCATTTTGCCTTATCTGTCTGTCGGCTTGCCTGCACTCTGGTTGTGAACTCTCGCACAGTGGAGAGGGTGTCCTACTCCCTCACCTCTGTACCTACTGTAACACATGGTCGCTGTACAGAAGGATACTCAATGGGTATTTACAAAAGCTATTTTATTATTCCAGAGTTATATAAGGCCAGAAAATGTCTTATTACAAAGTTAAAATAAAGTGATATTAACTTTATATCATAGAAATAATTCAGGTATTTTTTGATAATGTTTTTCTAACTTGAATTTCTTTGGCTTGTTTCCCAATTCAGACTACATAGACAGCAGCTACTTAAAATGTTGTCTCTCTTACCAAGTTTAAGGTTTTAGCCTGTTAACTCCACAAGGGTTGAGACCACACTCATTTGATTGACTCCTGCATCCACAGCGTGTAGCTATGTACCTGACACATTCTATGCCCTTTATTGGGTGGAATGCATCAGAGAGTAGACTAACTTCTACCATTCTGTAATTTTCAGAGTTCTTCACATGTGAAATGTATCCACAGACATACTGACTGTTTCTCCTGAATCTACTCACAATTCTTTTCACATCTAATAGGTCTGAGAACTTGCACATGGCCTTTTCTGTTTTACTCTCTGTGCTGCCCTGTAAATATCCCACATGACCAGGAGAAAAGACTGGGGCATCATTAATTAGGGGAAAATAAGGCTGCACATACATCTGAGTACATCCTCCAAGTGGCACAAACACTTAGACTCTCATAGAACTCCAGAAACCAGAAGCACTGCCTATCCCTTCTAGAGTCCACAAAAACTGACCTAAGGTAACAATACACTGTATTGTGTCAGGTAGGCACAAACTAAAATTTAGAATTTAAAGGGTCCAGTATTTTTCAAATCAGGATCGCTGGCATCCCTTGGAGGGGAGCTTGACAGCAACAGTGGAGCCTCTTCCTTTCAACAAATTGCTCTGCTCTTATTTATTTAGATTTGGAGAAAGGGTGTTCCCATTTTAAAATAAAAGTTTGAAAACTACAAACTCTTATGTAAAAAAGAAAAGGTAAGCATAGGCTGGGCATAGTGACTCACACCAGGACTTTGAGAGGCCAAGGCAGGAGGATGGCTTGAGGCCAGGAATTCAAGACTAGCTTGAGCAACGTAGAAAGACTCCATCTCTAAATAAAATTTTTAAAAAATTAGCTGGGCATAGTGGCACACACCTGTAGTCCTAGGTACCTGAGAGGCTGAGGCGGGAGGATGGCCTGAGGTCTAGGAGTTAGGATCACGCATTGCACTCCAGCCTGGGCAACAGAGCAAGACTCTGTCTCAAATGTCTCTAATTTACAAAAAACAAAAAAACAAAAAAACAAAAAAACCAAAAAACCAAGCAGAGAGCTGTCTAGCTGACCTGGGAGTGGAATCCCAGAATTCTAGAATCAACTCTCTGAAGACAATCCTCATCATGGCAAGGCACTCACCTGTAAACCACCATTTTAACTGTTCTCATTTCACAGAGGAGAAACCAAAACCAGACGTTAAGAGGTCTGCCCCAATCATGAGGCAGGCTGACAGAATGGGGCTGGGACTACACCTTGGGGTACTGCCCTTTCTCTCTGCCACCCCTGATGCATGCATGCACAGGTGCACACACACACACACATTACCTTCCTTGTACCTGGAATACCAAGTTACAACCATAGGAGTCCAGATGACAGGGTGTGTGGGCTCCCAAGGAGCCAATCCACAATGTACTTTCCTGTCCATTTCTTCCAGGAAACCCGAAGTCAGACCATTTCACATCCTGTTTTGAAATAAAGTTGCAATCCATCAAGAACTAACCAACTTCTCTGTATGGTAATGTTGCCTATTTTCACTTGCACAGCTGTTATTTGGCAGTTGGAACATTCTATTATGGAAAATGCTACAGATGGAAGAGGTTAGGTTTCCAGGGCAGTTCAAGAAATCTTTTTAGCCAATAACATATTTGAATAACCACACTAATAGTAATCATTCAACAAATATTTACTGACTACTTACAACATGCCAGGCACTGTTCTAGAAGCTTGTAATGAATCAATGAACAAAAGAGACAAAATGCCCACTCAGATGAAGCTTACATTTTAGAGTTGGAAACAGACAGGATTCTGCTGATATTTAGGGAAAGCGTGTTTTGGGCAGTTAGAACAGTGAATATAGTGGAAACGTCATTATTTCAAATATCTCTGAGACGCAACCGAGGAAGTCAGAAATCCTTATTCCCTCTAAGCAGTGCATATATTTGTGTATATATGCAACTTACTAACTTTGTGTACTTCAATGACCACATAAAAGAAGCCTTCTCCTACATTAGTGGGGTTACTTAAAACTATCAATGTTGGAGCCTTAGCTCATACCTACTAGATCAGTCTTCAGGTGAGGGTGTCAAAGTACATCTTTTGAAATATACATCTATGGATGGCTTTCAATATACTCCCCAAAGTCATGAACTTCTTAAGTGCAATGATCTTTAGAACAGAGACAGCACAGTGCTCTGGACTTAGACTCTTCATATGCCTGGTTCTGTGGGCAAATCCTGCTCAAGTCAACTACTGGGAAAAGCCTATACTTTTAGAAGCCGACGGTGCATTTGCAGCACAGAAAAATAGGGTCACACATAAACCGAAATCCATGTGATTAAACAGATTTATAAGCTAGAAAAGAAAAAGAACATACTAGTGAACCAGGCATGATGGTTCTCCCTTATTTTTATTTTACTCACGAAATTTTCCTTTCAGTTTTAAAAAACAAAAGCAAAGAAAAAAAAAACCCACTTCTATGTGCAGAACATCATTCTCAATGCTGACACTCCTTTTATCAGTAACTGCAGTCTAAATTTTCTATTTTTAGAGGGAAAACATTAACAGCTGTATTCAAAGAGCAAGGATTTTAAAGAGAAATTTAATGGATGGTTTTGAGGAAGACTAGAAAGGGCACTTTTTTTTTCATTTTTGTTTTGAGTGATGAAAATGGTTGAATATGTGCACATAACTAATGTCTGACATAGAAGGGGGAATTTTTGCAAGGTCAGCACCACTGTAAATGCATATGGCTCACACGTGGCAGTTCCAGTGGGTGGTAAAAATCCTGTTCTCTCTGCATATAGCCTATAACCTCCATACTGGGAGCTTACCCCTGTTTTCTCAATGCCTAACTTAGTACCAGGCTCAGGGTTAGACCTTGGAACACACTGGCTGCTTGGGAGGGAAAGAGGAATCCGTTGACTTATGATGGTTAAAATAGTTCAGGCCAATGACATTTTTGAGCATACACCTGGTGTGATGCTGGGTGTTGGGGATACAAAAATTAATGTAACACAGGCCAACCCTTCAAATCTAATCATGGGCGATAATCCTATAAACAGAGCCTTTCAACATGATGTAATAAGTGCTCTGACACAAATATGCAGGAAATGCTTTAAGATCACAGCAGGACGGCCCTGCACCCAAGCAGGGAGCTTAGGGGAGGCTTCCAATTAACCTGGTCCTTGTTGAACAATTTACCACACCTCAGTCTGAAGAATTTAACTAAAGGTAGCTGAAAGCCATTCAGTATAAAAAGGAAAAAAGAGACTTGTCTTAGCTAAGAAGAGACAGGTTATGTGATTCTTAATCTTATAGATACATCCCTGCAGGAATCTAATAAATACCAAAGCCCCTTCTCCTCAGAAAAAGCACACATGAAATTTCATATATACTTTCAAAGAAGTGACAGACCAACCCCACATGAAAAACCCTGTTCTAGATCCCTGCTTTGGAAAGAATCACTGAAGAAAGATTTTTCTACAGGGTGAGGTTACTGTATGAGAAACTGAGGAGAGGCTTCCCTGGCCTCTTGTCTAACAGTAATGACTTAAAAAGCAAAACTGTCAGCCAGGTGTGGTGGCTCATGCCTGTAATTCCAGCAATCTGGGAGGCTGAGGTGGGAGGACTGCCTGGGTCCACGAGTTCGAGACCAGCGAGGGCAATGTTTGGTGAGGCTCTGTCTCTACAAAAACTTTTTTTTAACAAATTGGCTGGGCGTGGTGGCATGCACCTGTGGTCCCAGCTACTCAGGAGGCTGAGGAGGGAGGATTACTTGAGCTTGGGAGGTTAAGGCTGCAGTGAGCTGTGTTTGCACCACAGCACTCCAGCCTGAGTGCCTGAGTGACAGAGCAAGACCTTGTCTCAAAGAAAAAAAAAAAAAAGCAAAATTGTCAGTGTAAAAATAGACAGCATTGAGAGTTGGGATTCTCTGCCCAAGTAAGTTTAGCTACTTATGGGTAGTCAAATGTCTGAAGTCAATGTGGGCCCAGGAATCTGTCTTGAGTCTTGCTAGAAACAGGAGGCCCTGTTTGGGTGCTACATCTGTAAAACCAAAAAGGGTGATCAGTAGGGTGATCTGTCCTGGAGTCTACTCACACATACTTCAAGAGTTGCAAAAATCTTTAAAAATCATCTATTCTCAGAAAGTTCTATTCCACACCATCCCTGAAAAGAGCAAAAGTAGCTAGCTTGGGAAGGAAAGTAGCTAGCTGGTTGACCACTTACTACAAAATCAGTATCTACTTCCTGGTAGCTTACAGAGGAGGATCCTAGATTTGCTTTCTATAACTAAAGAGAACAAGTTTATTTCCTGCCAAAAATTGCTATTTTTAAGTTATCAGAAAGACTGTCCAGCTTCTCCTTTATTATTATTATTTTTTAACCTAGATGCAGCAGCATTAACTTTTCCTTCCAATTGCTCTTCTCTCAATTTCCTTTATTTGTCAACAGGCCTAAAGCCTGGCTCCCAAACTGAACCCCAGACACAGTCTACACAGAACCTGTATCCATGGAATTGTAACATTCCATGACCTGGACATCATACCATTAATGCACTGACAGACGGCACTTTTCTTTTTGAGCAACTAAATTATACCAAGGCTAATATTGGGCCTCCCTGTCTCTTACTTGCAGACTGTTGCTTAGCATATCTCTTCAGCCTTGACTTATAGTCAAGGACTAGCCTAATATTTCCTAATTTTCCTTGTGATTTACTATTTGACTTATGGATTATTTAGAAGTTTAAGGTTTAATTTCAAATATTTGGGGATTTTTCAGCTATCTTTTAGTCATGAATTTTTAATTTAATTCTGTTGTGGTGAGAGAACATACTTTGTATGACTTAAATCCTTTTAAATTATTGAAACTTGTTTTATGGCCCAGAATATAATCAATCTTGATAAACGTTCCATGTGCACTTGGAAATAATGTGTTTTCTGTTGTTGGGTGGAGTGTTTTATAAATGTCAATGAAATCAAGTGGATTGTTCAAGTCTTCTGTATCCTTACTGATTTTCTGTATATTTGTTTTACCCATTATAGAGACAGAGGTATTGAAATCCCCCTGCTATAATTGTATATTTGTGTTTTTCTCACTTTAGATTCATCAGTTTTGTTCATGTATTTTGAAACTGTTATTGGGTTCATACACATTTGGGATTATTATGTCTGCTTGGTGAATTGACCTTTTATTGTGATAAAATGACCCTCTCTACCTTGGGTTTCCTTGTTTTGATGTTAACTATGTCTGTCTCCTCCTTTGAATAGTATTGGCATGAAAAAGGAGTGCTTACTATATGATTCCATTTCTACGAAATTCTAGAACTGCCAAACTAACCTGCAGTGACAGAAAGTACTACTACATCAGTGGTGTCTGAGAATGAGGGTGTAGGGAGAGACAGGTTATGAAGGGACACTGGGAAACTTTTGGACATGATCAAAATGTTTGTCATCTTGAATGTGGTGATAATTTCTTGGGTTTATGTATATGTAAAACTTAATCAAACTGTTAACCTTAAATATATGCTGTTTATTATATATCAGTTATACCCCAATAAAGTTGTGTGTGTATTTTTTAATACAATGCTATTAGTACACTTTGATCCCACTGTCTCGACACTAGCAGTTTTGTTCACCATTGCATTTGTACCATCAGTGCAAATGTCAACACTGTGAAATAAGCAAATATCATCTTAGAAGTATTATGAAAATAATTTTGATCTCAAAGATCCTCTGAAAGGTTGTTAGGGACCCCCAGGGGTCTATGGGCCACTCTGGTTTACAACATCACAACTGTAATTACTCTATGTTCTTCTGTTCTGACTCCTCCTCTAAGTAATTCTAAAACAGTTGCTTATGAAAATACATTTTAAGTCATACTCCAGATTAAAATTAAAATACTTAATCATGTTCACAAACGTTTTATAACTTAAAATTATACAAGGATAGCATTTAAGACCCTCCCAAGTATGGCTGACACCACCTGTCTGCTCTGCGTAAGGCCCTGTCCAGTCTCCTCACTGACCTATGCTCTGTCTTACCTCCTGGCCTCTGCTCATGCCCCTTTCAATTTCTGCCTGTTAAAGTTCTATGTTTTAGGACCTGGCTCAGGTTCAGCCTTGGCTATGAAACCTTCTCAACCACTTGTACCCATATCCATCTGTCCCTTGCCTTCCTTCCTATATGTTTTATTTGGATTACTATTTAAATGGTAAGTGACACAGAACGTTTGTGTCCTCCTGTTCCTTTAACAATATTGTAAGCTCTTTGGGCTATGTTTTATAATTTTTTACTCCTGTAAACTGCTAACATACTGCTGAATACATAATAGGTATTTGAATGATTACGTAAGTGGATTTTTTCCTACTCTTACCATTTCTTTCTTTTTTTTTTTTTTTTTTTTTTTTGAGACGGAGTCTCGCTCTGTCGCCCGGGCTGGAGTGCAGTGGCCGGATCTCAGCTCACTGCAAGCTCCGCCTCCCGGGTTTACGCCATTCTCCTGCCTCAGCCTCCCGAGTAGCTGGGACTACAGGCGCCCGCCACTTCGCCCGGCTAGTTTTTTGCATTTTTTAGTAGAGACGGGGTTTCACCATGTTAGCCAGGATGGACTCGATCTCCTGACCTCGTGATCCGCCCGTCTCGGCCTCCCAAAGTGCTGGGATTACAGGCTTGAGCCACCGCGCCCGGCCCCCTACTCTTACCATTTCTTGTTTTGATATTTCTCTGGGTCTTTAGGACCCCTCAGAGAATGTTTTGACTTAAACCCCTAGCTTCACCTTTGTCAAATTCTCTGCGGCTTCTAGTTAATCAGTGTAGCATTTGTCAGCCTTGGTAAGAAATTCTTAATCTCCCTGGCTCTCTACTAGTTTTGTAAGTTTTTACTTATAGCCTCTACTTGAAGTTTCCTCCTATTAACTCTTTTCTTCCACAAATTAAATTTATCTATGAAAAATATGTATATTGATAAATATATTGGTATGATTGGAAAATATCCTGTAGCCTCAAGATGGCCTAAAAGTATGATTTTGACACTTAAATGACTTTTGTGTATAGCAAATAAAATTAATCTTATTATTTTTTAGTTATACATCATATCACTGACTAATCTAAATAAAGCACTTGTTTTGAACATTTTGTTCTCTACTTTCCTAGAAAGGTAGGGAATTTGTGACAGTATAAAACAAAATTTCTTTCTTTCAGACTCATTAGGAAAGAATGACAGGTTTTACCTTTTGCAATTATCAGTAAGTATCATCATAATTGAAGTTATTAAGAATCAACATGTAATAAAAGGAATTTTGCCCCAAGAATGCTTCTCAGGTAGATTCCATTTGACATTGTGATTTGAATTGGCTACTGAAGGTCAGGAGCCTTGTTAAGTCACCAGGTCACAGATTCCCAAAATACAGTAGATGGAAGAATGGTTGTAACATGTCTTGGACTTTAAAACATAGCTATGAGAGCATGTTGAAATTGAGGCAGGTGATTTGATAATGAATAATGGCATCTGATGGCCAGTGATGCTTTCTGATGAGACAAGTTGGAATGTAAGAATTAAGGTGTTTATCGAGCCTATCGGTGGGTAGAGAGTTAATTACCTCTTTTCTGTTTATGTACCTAAGGTAATTTTTCTAAGGAAAAAGAAACTCAGACAATTGCTAATGTACAATGTCAATTTAAGGGGCTGTTTGAAATTTGGATTGAAATATTTATCCTTTGTAAGTTTTGGAGAGTAATTATAATTAATTATATTATTTTAAAAGTTATATTTTGGGCTGGGCATGATGGCTCATGCCTGCAATCCCAGACTTTGGGAGGCTGAGCAGGCAGATCACTTGAGTTCAGGAGTTCGAGACCAGCCTGGTCAACATGGTGAAACATCATTTCTACTAAAAATCTAAAATTTAGCCAGGCATGGTGTATACTCCCAGCTACTTGGGAGGCCGACGCGGTAGAATTGCTTGAACCTAGGAGGCGGAGGTTGCAGTGAGCCAAGATCATGTGATTGCACTCCAGCCTGGGTGACAGAGTCAGACTCTGTCTCAAAAAAAAAAGAAAAAGAAATACATGAGCCTGAAAGCTTCCTAAGACTTTTTTCTGATAAGAACAGTGGTATTAACAAACATGACTTTTTGAATAATGAAATGTATCAAGTATACTGAAAATGTGTCAAGATTTGGAAGATCTACATAATTCAGTAAACCAATATTTTCCAAATGGTCCATGATAACATTACATAAGATCCATTCTGCGCAAGACAGACCAATGGATTTTATTACAAGGGTACAGAGTTCATTCATTATAGGTTCAGATTTTATATTGCAACTAATGAGCCTTTAAGAAACTACCCCTCATCAAGTGTGGTGTGGTATAAAAACAATCCACAATTATCTGAAAAGGCTGTTATTAATAAATAATCCTCCCTTTTTCAGTTTCATATGTGTGTGAGGCAAAATTTTCTTCATATACTTTAAACAAACCAACAAATTGCAATAGCTTGAATGGTGAAGCAGAGAATCCAGCTGTCTTCTTACAGCCAGACATCAAGGAGACATGCCAAAATGTACAACAATCCATCCCTCTGATGACATTGAAAATTTTTTGAATATAGTTATTTTCTTAAAAATATTATTATGTTAACATATAGTGGGTTGTGTCATTTTAAATAAATTAATATACATTTTTCAAATGTACCCATTTTAATGCTTAACTACCCACCATTTTATGACAGATATAAGAAAGCTTGAAACACAAGTAATAAGACTTGGTAGCTGAATGAATTAAACCAACATAGGTACCTGTGATGTAAGAAGACTTGGTGCCCAGAAAATTTCGAGACAAAAGGTGATATAATCCTAATGGACGTGGTTATTCATAGCAGAATTAATTGCCATAATATGAGCTGACAGAAAACTCATTCAACTCAAAATATCAGATTTTATAAGGGCTCAGTTAGAATTCCAGCACATTGCCAAAAAGACTGCCCTTTATATCCGCACTTAATGGACAGGTCACATACTGCTCAGTGCTGCCTTGCCTGGGATGAGACAGAACTACTGGGGTCAGATCAAAGACTCATCCAAGGCAGAGTGAGCCTAGACTCAGGACAGAGAGTCCCAACGGGACTGAATGTATGCACACCCTCTGTAAGCACAGTAGTCATTAAAGCTCTGGAGTAGCTAAAGCTCTGAAAGCAGACTATTTGGGTTACCCCTTCGTAGTTGTATAATCTTAGAAAAGGTTTACTTAACCTCTTTGGGTCTCATTTTTCTTAAAATGGGGATAATTATTAAATCATAGAGTTACTTTGAGGATTATAAATGTAAAACATTAGAAAAATTCCCCCCAAAAGTAAGTACTTGATCAATGTTACTATTAAGCAATATTTTACCTGAAATATGGAATAAAGTACTAGTCTGATTTACAGAGTGGTTGGGGGTGAGTATGAGAAACGTAACAAAACACTTTTAAAGTTAACTATAAAATCTGTAAGTTCCATAATTAAAAAACCATAAAGTGATCACAATTAAGGTTGTAAGAAAAAATATCTACCTTAAAATTATCATTTAAAAATGAGTAAATAGTAGATTTGGTATTGACTTTGAATTCAGAGTCATTTACTGAGTGTTTTTAAAACCTATGCATTTCTTTCATGGGTAAGAGAATGAAAATACATTCTCAACTAACAACAATGACAGGCTGGGTGCAGTGGCTCATGCCTGTAATCCCAGCACTTTGGGAGGCCTAGGTTGGTGGATCACTTGAAGTCTGGCCAACATGGTGAAACCCTGTCTCTACAAAACCATACAAAAATTAGCTGGGCGTGGTGGCAGGCACCTGTAATCCCAGCTACTGGGGTTAGGGGGTGGGCGGTGGCTGTGGCAGGAGAATTGCTTGAACCTGGGAGGCAGAGGTTGCAGGGAGTTCAAATTGCGCCACTGCATTCCAGCCTGGGTGACAGAGACTCCATCTCAAAACGACGACGACAACAACAACAACAACAAAACTATGGGGCAAGGTGACACATTTTTCCTTTTTTTAATATAAAAAAGCAAAATTAAGCCAGGCGCAGTGGCACATTCCTATACTTCCAGCAACTCGGGAGGCTGAGATGGGAGGATCTATTATAATACCTATGTTAACATCAGCATTTACATCTTGACTCAACATAAAAAAGAAAAATATACACTGAATGGAAAATTACTGAGGAGCCAAAGAACTATCAGCCTATGAAAGCCAAGTCCAGAGAGTGGGTGGTGGCAGAGAGGAAAAGAGGTGAACAGCCTGCAGGGATAGTGAAATATTTCTCTCCACAAAGAAGGGGCAGGAAGAAGGACTCTGGAGCCTTGGCCTGAGTGGGGGCAAGGCAGAGTCCTCCAAACAGCCTCTGGAATGGCTCCCATTCCTGCCCCACACCTAAGACACACATGGAAACAAGAGCAGAGAGTTTGCAAAATTATCTCACAAAATAAACTGCCAGTTTAAGGTAGAAAACATTTAAAAGAAAAGAGGATATGGTAGTCTGGAAACTCTGTTGTCAGTTATGTCAACATACAGCAAAGAACTTCCATAATTTTACTTCTGCAAGTCACTCCCACACTTCTACAGGGCTTCCGCTACCAAATACTGGGAGCCAAGTGTTCTCTGCCTCAGGCCATGAACTGCCAGATAAAACAGCTGTCCAAAACCCCTAGAGCAGGTAGAAATTGCAGCAGCAGCCTGGTCACAGCCCAGGGAATGTTTCTTCACAGAATCAGCTTTATGCTTTCATCTCCCTCACTGACGTGACAAGAACTTACATGGAGGTCAGGAGGCAATGAAGTTTTACATACAATCTATGCTTCTAACATACTCCAAACTGACTCAAGCACTGTTTAAAAGCAAAGAAGGGTGTATAGGAAGTTTGGGAGTGGGAAAACAAGGAAGCCTGCTCATCTGTGTGAGCCAAATGGTACACTTTTCTTCAGCAAACTTTCGGTTTGAGTGGGTGAAATATCCAGGACTCATGGCGATTACTTACGAGAGAAAAAGGCAGAGAAGGTGCCAGGGAGATCCTAATTTGTGATCTTTTCTCAAAAACAAATTCCTACCAAGATTATAAGGAAGGTTCTGACTTACCTGGAAAATATCTGTCTTGTCTTCAAATAGACTGACAAAATATTTATAGTCAGCATAAGCCCAGAATTTGGAATGGTCATAATCTCTAAATGGTCCAGAAATACTAGACTGGTCACAGTTCCAGGTCAGAAACTCTTCGAGTGTAGCTTCTACATAACTACATGTAGTTTCAAACTGAGGAACTGCAATGTAAGAGAATGCAACTTTAAATGTATAATGAACACATTTCCTAATTATTGTTGTTTTTTAAAAAATAAAGATGATTTCAACCAAAACATTAACTTTGAAGACTAACTAAAAATTCGTTTTGGCCAGGTGTGGTGGTGTATGCCTGTAATCCTAGTTTCTCTGGAGGTTGAGGTAGGAAGACGGCTTGAGCCCAGGAATTTGAGACCAGTCTGTGCAACAGAGCAAAACCCCATCTCCAAAAAATAATTAATTAAAAAATTTAAAAATTAATTTGTACTTATTATATAATTAGAGCCATTTATAAAATTCACAATACTCAGGATTAAACATAAAAGTATAAAGCACAGTTTTAACCTTAAGATTAAAGACTACCCTATGAGTAGATTTAGTAATCCAAACTTGAGGATTTAGTAAATAACAACTTGAGGCACCATATAGTTAAATGCAAAATTTTATGCTGCTGACACTTGGAAAAGGCAAAGATCACTAGAGATGAGGGTTGATCAGGAAAGCTTCAAGAAAAGGTATCTTATCTGTCCACAGTGGCTTGCTATTACGGGTATGACCCCAGTGAGTCAAGATTGAAGTCTCAGATTGACACAGACTATTCTTCTAAAAGAATGATGAAATTAATTTTATTTTTGCAACTTAAATGAACATAGGAAGTTAATATTTAAGAAATCTGATTATGACTTCCTTTACAAAACATAAAATCTTTTCAAGATGTGATATAGATCAGTTAGCACAGTGCTTGACACAGCAGATTTCAGTAAATGTTCACCACTATTTTTTATTTTTTGTTTTTGTTTTGAGATAGGGTCTTGCTCGTCATACAGGCTGGAGTGCAGTGGTGTAATCTTGACTCACTGCAACTTCTGCCTCCCGGGTTCAAGCGATCCTCCCGCCTCAGCCTCTCAAGTAGCTAGGACTAGAGGCATGTGCCACCACGCCTGGCTAATTTTTGTATTTTTTAGTAGAGATGGGGTTTTGCCATGTTGGCCAGGCTGATCTTGAACTCCTGGCCTCAAGTGATCTGCCCGCCTGGGCCTCCCAAAGTGCTGGGATTACAGGCGTGAGCCACCGTGCCCAGACAATGTTAGGCACTATTATTAGTACTTCTTATCCATTCATATATTTACTTGGAACCCTTTAAAAGTCAGCTGAATCAGTAGCAAGAAGAATATGAATATTCTTCTTTCAACGGCTTTTATCTTTTCTCTACGTTTCTGCCTGTAACGGCTTAGAATTATCCAATCATCTTTTTCCTTTCCCTTCTTTTTCCTAAGCCACAGAATGGCAGAGAGGTAATAGACAGGGTGTATGTCAACGAATCATCCTAATTCATCCACTTTAACTTGTCACCTCACTTTGAGAAGCAGGAGAACTTAACTAGGGCACATTTATCTAAAAGATTAAAATATACATATTCAAGAACTATTTAAATTTTAACAATTTTTGTAAAGCACTTAGTGCCTGGCACATAGTAAACAATCAATATACATAAACTCTTAACATATCAACATTGGTCAGGCATAGTGGCACATGCCTATAATCTCAGCACTTTGGGAGGCCGAGGTGGGAGGACTGCTTGAGCCCAGGAGTTTGAGATTAGCCCGGGCAACATGGTGAAACCCTGTCTCTATAAAAAATACAAAAAAATTAGCCAGGTATGGTAGTATGCACCTGTAGTTCCAGCTATTCAGGCAGCTGAGGCGGGAGGATCACTTGAGCCCTGGAGGTTGAGGCTGCAGTGAGTAGAGACTGTGCCACTGCACTCCAGCCTGGGTGACAGTGAGATCCTGTCTCAAAACAAAAACAAAAACAAAACAAAAAAATTATCAACTTTATCAAAAATTTACCATAAAAGCACAGAAGTACATAAAGTTTAATTCTGACAAACAAAAGTGCATGTGGCAAGAAAGCTATATGACTCTGGGAAATAAGAGTCATTTCTAAAAGATTTAAGTAACTCCACTGTAAGTCTAAACATATTATACCGTCTTAGGAGTTTTCACTTCCTAGAATTCAATCCAACTGAATACTAAAGCCATTAAATGAGCTACTTGCCCCTGGGGTGGACTAAACAGGACTTTTCTGTTGAGGCCAGTTATCTCAGGCAAGCCTGATTTGCAGCCCCCAGAACCTGGCCTCATTAGAAGACTTCATTTTCTGTTATAGCAAGTTCTGCATGTTAAAAAATGTTAAATCTAAAAATGTAAAAATTACATATGAGAACTGTTACTGTCAGGGGAAAATTATCATGAATGGAATGAATGAAAATGACAGATCTTTTCATTTCCATAATGATTTCAAAATAGAATTTTTTCACTCTTTCCTGGTAATAGCAACATCAAAGGTACTGCTCTGATTTTGTTATAATGACAATTTCTTTCTGGGTAGTACAGTTGTTATTCTTAGTTTGTCTTATGCAATGAAATTATTCCTTTCTAATTTTACCAAGATTCTTTCATTTAATGTTGAAGTAGTCTAGGCAACTATAATGTTCATCCTACTTACTGTAAAGTACTAGGTAAGAAGCGCAACTGAGGTCAGGATTTGGCAGTAGTGTAAAAGCTGAGCTTGCTTTTAATTATTATAAAGAGGGGTCCTAAAATAGTTTTTGCACAACAGGATAACAACTATTTCTCCATTTTGTTAAACTTTCATCATTTTACAAGTAAGAAATAATACATGATGCCTAAACTCTAAACAGGTCTTTTGATCACTTTATCCCCCTGCTTTCAGATGTTCAGGGTTATTTCTACAACTGCTTGCCAAATTTACTGCCAACTGAGATATAACACTGCCACTGAGCACGTATCTTGGGAAACAAATCTGATCCAAAATGCTATGTGATGTTCTCTATCTGCTTCCTAAAATAAACTAAGGAACACATGATATTCAAAAATGCCAATTATTAACACTTCTATTTCAAGTATTCTAGAAAAATTCTAACCAAGACCTAAGACCTAAAACAGAAATAAGAAATATACTCAACAGAGAGGAAACAAAGTTATCCTTACTTTTAAAATCATATGCCTGTCTAACTAGAAAACCCACAAAACAACACAAAACTACCTAGGCTAATTAGTAGGTGCACACAATATAAACACACAGAAACAAATGGCTTTCCTCTATGACCAATCACAACCAGTTAGAAAACTGTAACAGGCAAAAATATTTCCTTCATAACAGCTATAACAAATTTACAATATTTTAAGGAATCTGTAGACCTATATAAAAACTATAAATCACTTTACTGAGACCCAAATAGACTTCGTAAGTAAAGATAACATGTTCCTGTGTAGGAAGATACAGTATTATAACAATGGGATTAATTAATTATAAAGCTTAATCAATTTTCATTTGAAATTCCAACAGGTTTCTTTACAGTGAGAACTTTGTGTAACTCTAAAGTTCATTTAGATACATAAAATTCAATAATATCTAAGAAAAAAGAGTAATTAGGGAGGATGAATTGTATATTCAAATATTAAAATACATACCAGTACTAAAAGCATGTTTTAAAACTGTTTTACTGGCCCCCAAACTGGTAGCTTAATATGTGGCCCAAAAACTGATGCTGGAATATACAAGAATATAGTAATATAATAAAGGTGATTTCCAAAGTCAGTAGGGTGAAAAAGAAATATTCAGTAAATGGTATTGGAATAAAATTTCCAAATTTAGCTATTTGTATAAAAAAATTCATTGAATACCATATAACAAAATAAGTAAGAAATAGATAGTTAAATGTAAAAAAGAAATCATTAATCAATTAGAAAAAAATTATTAGAATATTTCTCTATTTTCAGGATAAAGAAGGAATTTCTAAAGTTAAATGAAAATAAAAATGTTAATAAAGCATTATTTGATTATATAAAAACATAAAACTGTGAAGCTAAAATGAGAAAGCAAACAATAACTAGGAAGCTTATTAGTTAACAACACGATCTTCTTTTTTTTCATCTGTTTTACTTATTTTTTTTATTTCTAGAGGCAGGGTCTCAGTCTGTTGCCCAGGCTGGTGGGCAGTGGCGTGGTCAGAACTTTGAACTGCTGGGCTTAAGCAATCCTCCTGCCTCAGTTTCCTGAGCAGTTAAGACTACAGGTGTGCACCATCACACCCAGCTAATTAAAACAATTTTTTTTTTTGTAGAGACAGGGTCTTGCTATGTTGCCCAGGCTGTTCTGGAACTCCCAGCCTCAAGTGATCCTTCTTTCTAGGCCTCCTACAGTGCTGGGATTATAGGTGTGAGTCACTGTGCCATGCCACAATCTTCATAATATATAAAGAATTCAAAAAAGTTTTTAAACCCTAAAATCCCAATAAGGAAATAGTCAAAGACCAATTATCAGAAAAAAATACAAATTACGAATAAACATGAACATATGTTCAATATCGCTAGCAATCAAATAAATGTGTGTGTGTGTGTTTTTTTTTTTTTTTTTTTGAGACAGAGTCTCACTCTGTGGTCCAGGCTGGAGTGCAGTGCCACTATCTTGGCTCATTGCAACCTCTGCCTCTTGGGTTCAAGTGGTTCTCATGCCTCAGCCTCCCAAATAGCTGGGATTACAGGCGTGCACCACCATGCCCAGCTAATTTTTTGTATTTTTAGTAGAGATGGGGTTTTGCCATGTGCCCAGGCTGGTCTCGAACTCCTAAGCTCAGGTAATCCACCCACCTTGGCCTCCCAAAGTGCTAGGATTGCAGGCATGAGCCACTGCACGCAGCCAAATAAATGTTAATTAAAATAATGAAATAACATTTTTCATGTAACAGGGCCTCGCTCTGTCTTCCAGGTTTGAGTGCAGTAGCGTGATCACAGCTAACTGCAGCCGCGACCTTCTAGGCTCAGGTGATCCTCCCATCTCAATCTCTTGGGTAGCTGGGACAACAGGTGCACGCCACCATGCCCAGATAATTTTTTTGTACTTTTTGTAGAGACAGGGTTTTGCTATGTTGGCCAGGCTGGTCTTGAACTCCTGGGCTCAAGCAATCCTCCTGCCCCAGGCTCCCAAAGTGCTGGGATTACAGGCATGAGCCACCATGCCCAGCCTGAAAGATTTTTAAGATAAATTTCAGTTTTGGCCAAGGAGTAGCAAAACAGGAACCCTCACATGTTCTGAAAAGAATGTAAATAGAAACCACCTTCGTGCAAAGCCCTTAGCCATATGTTTCAAAGCCTTTCATTCTTTCACTTCACAAATTGAATATCCATTAGGTGCTCAGCCCATGATGAGATGTGGCCCTTGCCCTCACAGAAGTGACCTTCTTGAGGGGAAGAGACTTTAAACAGGTCATTACACAACCATGTGATTACAACTGTGCTAAGTGTTACTAAGAAATACAAAGTGTTCTGAGGTAATTGAATAGTCATACCTGATTTGCAGTATGGGGAAGGATAGATTTGTCAGGAAAAATGACATTTAAGCTAAGATCTGACAGAAGGAGATGAATTAATTAGGTAAAGTTGGGGGAAAGGGAAGTGAGAAAAGAGAGGCTAGACACAGGGAACTACATACACATGCAAAGGTCCTGAAGTGGGAAGAAACAAAGCCCTGGAAATACAGAAACTGAAAAATGCTTGTCTGGCCTGAGCTCAGGGAGAGAAATGATGCTGGGCCTTCCACACCACAATGGACATTTTGGTCTTTAGCCTAAGCGTAACTGGAAGCCATTTAAGTGTTTTAAGCAGAGAAATAAGATTAGATTTGTTTTCCTGAAAGTCGTCTCTGGCTTCAGTATGAGGAATGGTGTGGAAAGGGAGGGCAAGGGGTGCAGACAGACTAGGATGAGGCCATACAACTATGGAGGTGAGAGAGAGTAAGCGGGGTAACGCCCACTAGAGGACGGCTGTGGAGACAGAAGCAGGCAGATGCCAGATATTTAGGATGTAAGTCACTGAGTCACAAGACACCACTCAAGACAAGCAATCAGAATGACTCAGAGGTTCTGGTGTAAGGAGCGTCACAGATAGTGCTGCTAATGATGATAATGTTCATATCCTTTGATCCAGTAACTCTCCTAGGAATCAATCCTAAGGAAGTAATCAGAAACTTTGACAAAGTTTGTTTGCAAAGATGTTCACTACAGTCTTTTTAAAATTTAAAACTTGTAAGCAATCTAAGTCATCAAAACTTTAAAATAAATTATGATACTACCAAACAATAAAATATTAGGTAGCCATTGAAAAATCATACAATCTCAAGAGAAGCTGCTCAGAGTAAAAGAAAAAAAAAAGCAAGCTGTGAAAATTAATACAATTTTATTTTTAAAACACAGAAAGGCCTACATGGGCATTCCTCAAAATATAACTAGTGGTTATCTCTGAGTAGTGGGACATTTGCAAGTCATATACTTACTAAGGGTAGTATCCAGAATATATAAAGAACTCTTATAACTCAATAATAAAAAGACAAAAACAATTAGAAAATGGGCAAAGGATTTGAACAGACATTTTTCCAAAGAAGATATACAAATGGCCAATACACACATAAAAAGATGCTCAACATTATTAGTCATTAGGGAAACACAAATCAAAACTATAATAATACTTCCCATACACTAGAATAGTTATAATTTTTTTTCTTTGTTTTTTGTACTTTTAGTAGAGACAGGGTTTCACCATGTTGGCCAGGTTGGTCTCAAACTCCTGACCTCGTGATCTGCCCACCTCGGCCTCCCAAAGTGCTGTGATTACAGGCATGAGCCACTGCATCCGGCTTAGAATAGCTATAATTTTTAAAATGGAGTGTTAGCAAGGATGTGTGGAGTGTTAGCAAGGATGTGGAACAAACTGGAACTCTCATACATTGAAAGTGAGAATATAAAATGGTGCAGCTGCTTTGGAAAACGGTTTCTTAAAATGTTAAACACAGAATTACTATATGACCCAGCAATTCTACTCCAAGAGAAATGAAAATACATGTCCACACTAAAACTTGCACATGAATGTTCATAGTAGCATTATTTGTAATAGCCAAAAAATGGAATGACCCAAATGTCCATCAACTGATGAATAGATAAATAAAATGTACATATTCGTACAACCAAATATTATTTGGCAATAAAAAGAACTGAAGTACTGACACATATTACAACATGGATGAACCTTGAAAACACACTAAATGAAAGAAGCTAGGCACAAAAGGGCCAATATTGAATGATTTCACTTATATGATATATTCTAAGTAGTCAAATTCATAGACACAGAAAGTAAAATCAGTGGCTGCGAGGGCCTATGGTAAGGCAGAATGGAAAATGATGCCTTAATGGGTACTGGGCTTCTTTATGGGATAATAGCAATATTCCAGAATTAGATAGTAGTGATGGTTGTACAATATCCTGACTACACTAACAACCAATGAATTGCATACTTTTAAATAGCTAAAATGCTCAATTTTATGTTATGTAGATTTTATTTAATAAAAAAGAACATTGTCTTTACTAAAAGCTCAGAGTCATTTCTCACAACCTCAGAGAGTTATTTCCTTTTTTTTGTGCTTAAGTATTAACTTGAAAACGTCAAATTACTGTGTCTCATCTATAAAATGGGATAACAGCAGCACTGTCCTAAGGTTTTAGGAAGATTTAGAAAGCTAATACCGTATGTGCAAAGTATTCACAATAGTGCCTGAAAAAATAGCTTTAAATAAATGTTAGCTATTGGTAGTATTGTACTTGGAATCTAACCAGAATGTGAAAAAATTACTATTTCTATTTTTATCCAAATTAGTGTCTAACAGACACTTCAATGAGAGGCAGATTTCTTTGACTAAAATCAACAAGGAAAAGGCACAATTTGATTTTTATGTTATTGCTGCTGGTCTAAGATTGAATTTTAAACAGTTTGATCTTTGATTATAATGAGATGACAAAGAGTTCCAGGTATATTCAACATGCTACATCTGTCACAGGAGTACAAAGGGGTTCCAGACACCAAAAACTAAATAATTCTGTCAGCAATGCTACAAGGTCAAAATGAGAGAAAGCAGGTTGGAGCAGCAGGAAGGGAAGCTGGGGACTTTTCTAGTTCTCCTGAGCTGTTAATAGATATTAACAAGCCACTTTACCTCAATGCTTAAAAAAACTGAAATTCTAGACTACCAAACTTACCCATATTGAAATACAAGTTAAACACCAGAAAATGATTATAGACTCTCTTAGATTAGAAACAGTAGTTTTAGAGTTAATGGTAAATTATCTAAATTTTAGAGTTAATGGTAATTGCTTTATCTGAAAATAAGGCAAACAAATCAAAATGTTATGTCTTCAGAAAAGAAAAGGCAAAATCTATTTGCTTAAGAGAATAAAAGAGCGAGCTTTACATATGGTTCATGTTTGTGCAATGCAAAACAGGTCAGTCAGTCAATAAAGCAGAGGGATAAAATTACAACCCAGTAATTATACAACTATAAATAGTGCTTGAAGTCACAAATAAAAGGACACATTCTACTTGAGTAAAAAGTGGACGGCACTATTAGATTAGTATTGGTCTAATAGGAACATAAATAAGAGCACATTAACAAATATTTATTTATTAAGTGTCTAACATTTAATGAACCACAATAATGTCTAGCAATATACATATAAGATATATGAACAAATACATTTTGTATGCGGTCATAAACTATAGACTGTTTTGTCTATAGTTTATATAGACAAAAACAAAAAACACTTAAGCCAAACTGTTTTCCAAACCTTCCAATAAAATATTCCTGTATGTACAGTGAATGGTCAAAAAAAAAAAAGGATTAGAAAGAAAGGATTTTCAAGAGATCAGGAGGCCACTGCTGAGAATGCAGGGATGCTCCTGAAGAGACATTATGATGGTGATTACCTATAGTCATACCTGTGCTCATGCTTTTCATCCCCATTCTGAATCGTATCCGTTTGCCATGAAGGACCTCCGAAAGGTATTTAGCATTCCAGTGTTGTGCTGGCCAATCAAACACCATGTTACAGAAGATTGCAGGTTGTTTTAAAGACATGATAATTTCTTTTGCTTTCTCTGGCGTAAAAGGTTTGACATGTTCACCTAGAAAGAGAAATGAATAGAGCAATAGATAGAAAACTATCAAGTTTTTTCATACAATATGGAGAAAAAAATAGCTAATATTGTTTTTATCATGGCAAATCATTCTCTACAATTACAATGATGTATACATCATTTACTGCTGTTTCTATACACATATGACTTCAAAAGACCTAATTCTTTTCTTTTTTTAGATCCAGGGGTATATGTGCAGGTTTGTTACATGGGTATATTGTGCAATGCCAAGGTTTGGGTTTCTATTGAACCTATCACCCAAATAGTGACCACAGTACTTAACAGGTAGTTTTTTAACCCTTGCTCGTCTCCCTGCCTCCTCTCTTTTGGAGTTCCCAGTGTTTATTATTCCCATCTTTATGTCTGTGTGTACTTGATGTTTAGCTCACACTTATAAGTGAGAACTTATGGTATTTAGCTTTCTGTTTCTGCATTAATTAACTTAGGATAATGGCTTCCATCTGCATCCATGTTGCTGCAAGGGAAATGATTTCATTCTTTTTTATGGCTGCATAGTATTCCATGGTGCATATATATATATATATATATATACATATATATATATATTCTCATATTTTCTTTATTCAATTCACCATTAGTGGGCACCTAGGCAGATTCCATCTCTTAGCTATTGTGAATAATGCTGTGATAAACACATGAGGGCAGGTAAAAAGACCTAATTCTTAAATGATTTTTCTCATACTAAATTTTAAGTGTTTAAATTTTGGTAGATATTTACAATATTCAATGTCAAAAATGAAACTTTAGTGTTAAAAAAGGCTTTCCAACTACATCTTTAAATTTTAGAAGGTGTGATTTTTTGGAAAACACTACTTCCTAAGTAGAGGATTATGTAAGAAATGCTGATGGGAACTACTCTTGAACAACTAGAGTTGCTGCAGTCAGCAACAATTCTACTTGTTATATCACAGGTTAATGCCAGAAAGACTACTGAGTCAATATAGCAGTCAACCAGGGAGGGAGAAAGATTATTTTTACTGCAATTTTAAAAGGATAAAAGATGTACTTAGAATGGCAATCAATATTAATCCTTGGTTTCAACTGCATCTATAAACAGTACAGAAGAGCTGTACAAACCAACATTGTAACTTACTATTTAAATAAATGTCACAGAATCATAAAATATTAATCTTGGATAGGACAGCAAAGATTAGTATTTTTTGAATAAAAGAACAAGCAAGTTTCTCTTTTAAAGACGTCTTAAGATGGCAAGTTTTTTGGGAGGTTTAAAAAATGCTTCATACTCTCTGACCCTCAAAACATATATTTATGATTATTAAGAACAATCAGCTAACCCTCTATTTTAGTTACTTTATCTATAATTACACTGAATTCAAAAAATTAAGAAAAATTCATAAATAGTCCAAATTCTTCTATCCCCCAACCTTCTTCTCTATGATAAAGGGAAGAGGGATAGGGAAGGAATCATCAAAGAACTTGAGTAATTTGTGTTTGTCTAAAGGTAAGGCTTGTTTTTAAAGAAACTGAAAACTTAAATTAGTTTGTCCTCCTTTCTCAGACAAGGACAAAAACTTGGAATCCCTTCTTAAGCCCTCAGTGAAAGTCAGCAGGCTCTAGGCCCTTGGTAGATGACATCTGAGAACAATCTGTTACCTTCTACACAGTCATCATTCTAAGTGAGAAGGTCAGTGTGGATGCTCAGAGGGGAAAGGCAGGAGAGTCAGGGACTGTGTGCAGTGAGGAAGAGAAGGCACCCTTGGTCTCACTGAAAAGCAGCCCCTGGTTTATCTTCAGGTGACCCCTACATGGTAAAGAGCCCTGTAAAGGATAACATCATGTGACCCAGAATACAATTTTCTGTTTTTCCTTGAGATGGTTGCTTTCTGTTGTGTTTTTCACTTTTGACATGTACAGCAACTTTGCATTCAAGTTCTTCATCCATTCCTTATGGGCTTATAAATCTAAGTACAAGGTTACCTATATTGCAGTGCACCAAATCTTCCTGGACTTGGTATGCCTGGATTCCGTGTGTATGAAAATGAACACCCACATTTTTTTATTATGTGTTTTTAAAGTTTTGCTGTAGACTACTTGTATGGAAGGTCAAATTTCTCCTTTACCCTCTTAAAGTCTCTAGCTGAGACTGACATAAAACAGGTTAACAGGGAAACGCATACAAACATTATTCAGAAATTTTTACATGTACATGGGAGCCCTCACAAGAAAAATGAAGACCGAAAGAAGCAGTTAGAGCTTAACATCTATATAGTAGGTTGGGCAAAGAGTAGTAAATTTTGAAAATGTGACAAGACAAGGAAGTTGGGTGAGTACAGGTAATTGTGGAAAAGTGACTGGGAAGATAAAGGTTGGTTTAACAAGGTTTGTTAGTACAGATGTCTCTCAGCCTTTATTACCCATCTTTGGTTACAAGAACGTCTTCCTTGTTCCTGGTACAGGGAGGGTAACTTTCACATGGAAGTTTTACCTCCCACTTTTGGGAAGAAAAAGGGAGCTCAAAATGACCTTGCATCTGCTGTTTTTCAATGCCCTTTTTTTTTTTTTGGAGATGGAGTCTTGCTCTGTCGCCAGGGTGGAGTGCAGTGGTGCAATCTTGGATCACTGCAACCTCTGTTTCCCGGGTTCAAGCGATTCTCCTGCCTTAGCCTCTCAAGTAGCTGGGACTACAGGCACGTACCACCATGTACAGCTAATTTTTGTATTTTTAGTAGAGACGGGGTTTCACCATGTTAGCCAGGATGGTCTTGATCTCTTGACCTTGTGATCCACCCACCTCAGCCTCCCAAACTGCTGGGATTACAGGGGTGAGTCACTGTGCCCGGCCTTTTCAATGCCTTTTACCCAAAATAATCAATGTACCAAAGTGGCATATTTGGGGGTGGCATATTTTGATCCCTACACTATGAAAAGCTATAATATATTCATGATAAATAGTATTCTATTGTTCATGGCATATAAATTGGAATCATCCTTTGGGAAACAACTGGGAAAATGAAAGAACTGTTCATTATCTAACTAATGTTATAGGAATTTACTGTAACAAATAATTAATCATGAGCTATGTATAGCATACACATACACACACACAAATGTCTACTACCGCACTATAACAACAAAAAATGTAAACAACTTAATGCCCCAAAGCAGAAAAATATTTACTAAATTATGATAAGGCAATCCCATAGTATACTATATTCATTAAAAATGAGGGCTGTCTAGAAATATGTAGAGATGTGAGGTGGGAAGGGAGAGTTGGACCTGAAGTTGACTCAGAGCTATTGCAATAGCCAAGCGATAAGTATAGTACAGGCCTGAACAACAGAGGTGGCAGTGAGTAAGTGAGAGATGGTAAAGATGAAGAAATACTCAGAGAATAGTATCAAAGGCTATTACAACCAGAGATGTGGGGTGGGAGTCAGATGTAGCCACAAGACTGAGTTGTCTAGACTTGGTGACTTGCCATAAGAGAAGTCAAGAGCAATAACTCATTGTGTTGGGAAGATGAGTAGTTTGATTTTGAACACAGGCACCATAACGATACCATACATTTAACTGTTTAATGCTTCACTGTTTACAATGCACTTTTACATACATTAAAAGTGCTCATCTGATCTTATAAGAAGCCTGTAAAACATAGGCAGAGACAGTCATTTATTTCCATTAACTGAAGGAAGAAATGGAAGCTTAGATGTCAGAGGACTGGAACCAGATTTATCAGGTCCCCTCAGTCCAAGTCCAGTGCTATTTCCACTGCACAATCCTATTTCTAGAGAATTGACTGTGCAACTTAACTAGGGCTAAAAACTCAGAAGAAAAAATATAAACCTGAAAGGATACACAGGAAAGTTCAAGATCAATTCATAAATAATCATTCACATGTGCTCTGGGGAGAGAGGAATGTTTTGAGGAGCGCATGAGTTGTATGTGCACGTGCACACATGGCAGGGAGTGCTAGTTGCCTTTGACAAAGCCTCTTTGCTTGGCCAAACTTTAGTCAGGCTTTGATTCTTTTGCTAGGTCCATCTATGCACTTCCTTGTAAAACCCAGTTTTAGGCAAGAACCTTGCTAAGTCAGTTAAGCAAGAATTGCCCCCATCCCTGACATCTGATCAGGTTCTTCATCCTCAACCAACCTCCAGGTGATATCTGATCACCTTGGCCTGCCTTCAGCAAGAATCCTGTTAGGTTGGTTTAGCCAGATTTCCCCTTACCCCTGGTGTTTCCTCTTAGTAATTTCTCATCCACTGACTCTGCTCCTTAGCTGTAAATTCTCACTTGCCCATGCTGTCTTTGGAGTTGGGCCCAATCTCTCTCCCCAACTGAGAGACCCTGTTACAGTAGTCCTTGTATCTATGGTGATGGTCCTGAGTAGTCTTCCTTACCATGCTTTAACAAGTGTCACTGAATAATTTTTTCTTTAACTTCTACTTACCCAATACTCATTCTCTTCTTCCTTATTAAAAGAACTTTGGGCAACAGGAGTGACTGAAAAATTTTATTTCCCAGACTTCTCTGCAGACAGGAGTAGCCAAATATAGATAGATAGATAGATAGGGAATATATATATATAATTTCCGTGTGTGTGTATGTGCGTGCACGCGCACGCGCACATACCGAAGTTGTGAGTCAGCCTTTTTGCCCTCATCCTTTTCTATATGCTGCCTGGAAAGCAGACATAATGATTAGCCCTCTTGAGAGACAAATGAAAGGTCCAGGAAACTGCAAACCTTAAGCAAAAGAATGCAAATATGTTCATCTTCGAGCTACGAACCAACTACTACCTCCTGAATCCTTTTAGATTAAAAAAAAAAAAAAACCTTCTAGTCAAGACTGTTATTAATTCATAGCTGGTATAACACCTTGCTGTCTGAGGCCATCATTTTCAAGGATAACCATATTCTCCCTATACAGTGCTCTGTGGCTTGGGCTGGATGAATCATGGCTGGTCTGACACACAGTCTGACACACACAGTTCTAAGGTTGTAAAATACTCAACCTATGAACATTTTGCTTCTGGAACTTTAAAGGGCAGAGAAAAACAGAAGCACAAATTACTTTGGGGTAGGGATTTATTTATTCTACTTACCTTACATTAGAGCCAATAGATCACATGGCTTCGATTATTCCCAAAATGGTTGATATTTGAGTAGATGTAACTGGGTAGCCTTTTATAAATATGTA
Organism: Chlorocebus sabaeus; assembly: GCF_047675955.1. NCBI lineage: Eukaryota > Metazoa > Chordata > Mammalia > Primates > Cercopithecidae > Chlorocebus > Chlorocebus sabaeus. Next base: position 42,415,945 of record NC_132925.1, read on the forward strand.
CACAGGTGACAGTAACACATGAGTAGTGTTTTGACAAAAAAGCTACAAAGTAAATATTCTCTAGCATAAAGTTAAATTAAAAAATTTAATTATCTGATCTAAAAATCCCACACATCCCAGAGATTAAAATAGGAGACCTCCAATACTAAAATTTGCTGAGAGAGTGCCTGGCCTAGTGACTGGTATATATTAAATGCCAAAACATTTGCTAAATGAATGAAAGCACTATGAAGTGTGTGCAAAGCGAGTAGTAGGATGTTCATCATAACAGGAAATTAGCATATTTACAGAATTTCAGGCCCATCGTGAAATAAAACAATCAGCTGGTTTTGAGATAAAACTAATTTAGCTTCTGATAATTTAATCAACAATAAACTGGGCCATTAAATTAATGAATTTAAATGTTACAATTTCCTTTCAAGAAGAATGCGATGCTACCCTGTATTAATTAAACAGCCTACGGATGCACCCAGTTACTCCATGCTAGAAATATTTTGCAAAGAGCTATAAAAATTCTGAAGCAACCTCAACAGTCTTCAAAGAATAAGGGTATTTAGGTCTAAACTTGCAGCAGGTAGTAATTTTTAACTAGATGACTTAGAAACTGCTGAAAAAAACAGATTAGTGATCTGGGTATTACACAGTAATTTTTTCTCTCTCCAAATGTAGCACGTTCTCCAGTCAATTTATTATAGCCTTAGTTAACAACTAATTCTTTGGAGATAGTGAAACATCATCACAAATAAATTGCATCCTTCTCAGTAATTTTTAAAAATTAATGCAAAGTACAAGATAATTTGAAACCTAATTTCTCTGAGTATGCCAACTATCCGGTGTCGGTCAACTAACACCTGGCCTGGATTTGTAGCTGAGATTTCAACTTTAAGACAAGAATAAGGAACATTTACCATGTGTCCAGAATACTCCGAATATTAATAGAACAGAACAAAAATCTTGAAATTATACCTTGTCCCTCATCAGGTATAATTTTAATGAAAAAATTAAAAAGATTTTTAAAAACCTTCAGAAGTTGACATAAGAGTAAGTCTCACATTACAATACAGAGACTCACTATAATGATATAGCATGAATTTAAAACTGGGTCCTGGCACAGTGAGATCATTTATTTCTGAATGTACACATCTAAGTATATATGTGGTGTTTCATCAGACAACTATCGTATATACATATGAGAAATTTTAAAACCTCTGGAATGGTAGATATTAGGGCAAAACATAATGACCATTTGGGCCATGTTAGAAAAACCCGATGGAATCGTGCAAGTGCTAGCTAACAAAATGACTGGATTAGTACTAAAGACTGAATGGTAAAACTTACACTAAAAAGAATTTTTCATTTTGTAGCCACTATTTTAAAATGTCAACACAAACTAAGAAAATTCTCCTGAAAGGCAACATAATGCTTAAGTAAAATGATGGCTAACCATAAACCTTTGAATTTCAATGTCTAGAAGGTGATGTCTATCACTGAAAAAAACCACAAACGTTAGTGCCGCGGCCGTTATGACCTAGCCTTATCAATACCAATGCTTGGTGTGGCAGTGAACATGCGGGAAGTTCAGGCTGGGCACCTGAGACAGTTACATGCTGGACAGTTACCAAAGGTTCATGAGCCTTTTAGTTTCTTTCCATCCTCCTACACTTACAACGTTTGTCCATGTAACCCAGAAAACTTATCTCTACCTCAAAAAATGGCTCATAAATTCAAAAGTAATACTAGTCTTAAACCAAAGCAAGAAAAAGGAAATCTGTCTATATTTTAAGTGAAGTTAACACTAGAAGGAATGACATCTCAGGTTTTTGCAACGTACCTCCAAAATTTCTACCAAAATGTTTCCATTGAAGCCCAGCCTCCCCTAAGTGAATTTTTGATAATTTAAAATAAATGATTATTTTATCTTATTTTTCCTCAAAAATATTCAACAGTAAGGTCTTGAAAAGACATCTGCACACCCATGTTCACAGCAGCACTATTATAATAGCTAAGTGGTGGAAACAACTCAAACGTCTGTTGACAAATGGATAAGCAAAATGCTTACACATGCAATGGAACATTATTCCGCCTTAAAAAGGGAGGAAATTCTATCACATACTACAACACTGATGAACCTTGAAGACAGTATGCTAACTGAAATACGCCAGTCACAAGAAGATAAATGCTATATGATTCCACTTATATGGAGTATCTAAAGTGGTCAAATTTCTAGAAACTGAAAATAAAATGGCAGTTACCAGGGACTGGGGGAAGAGGAGAAAGGGGAGTTATTGTTTAATGGATGTAGAGTTCCAGATTTGCAAGACGAAAAAGCTCTAGAGATCGCCTTCCCAATGATGTGAATTTACTTAACACTACTAACACTTAAAAATGGTTAACATGGTAAATTTTATGTTATATGTTTTTACCACAATAAAATAAATGGTATTGTTTTTCTGATACTCATCATTACCAAGCATTCAGTGAAATTAAAAATTTTATCTACATTATGAATTACATATGGATTCTAACATGGGAATTTTTTACTTTTTGAGATAACACAGGCTTTTGCTTTCCTTTAAACTCCTCCACCCTTTGCCCTTTAAAATGAGAACAAAAATGACATGGTGAGTATGTGTCTTCAACTGAAAAAGAGTAAATCCAGTTATGTAGGAATGTTCATTCTAAATGAAAATCAATTCCATACAACTCTAGATGAGATATTTCCTCAGGAAGCACTGGAAGAAGAGTTACTAACACATTCTTCTTCTCTTCATCAAGGCATAATCTTGGCTATAACTAAAAACTAAAAAACAGCCCAATAGAAAGAAATATAATAACCTCAGTTTGAAAGACAGAATCACACTCAAATAACTGCAATTTTTAATTTAACTGAATGCTTCAATCAATGTATGATTATGAGAATAACATTTCACATTCAGAATTTAAATTGATTCTTAATTAACAATAAGTAGTTTCATGTTTGTTTTTAATTATTTCTAAGCTGTTATTTCAAACAAACAATATCACATTCTTGAAGGCAAACCTCTTACTTTTATCTCCCTACGGATTAGTCCAGTGCGTGGCATAAAATGATGCTAAACAAAGGTTTTTTTTCCAATAACTGTATAAGAATACCTGATTTTTAGCAATGTATAAAACTTTATTGAAACTAAGCACTTCTGTATAATGAGCTATCAAGCATAACCAAGGTGATCAATTCTATGATTTTATGCTCACCTCTACCGGTTACCCTTTCCTGCTCCCAATCACTGACTCACTCCTAATCATCCTCAACCCTATGGCAACCATGCCAAAGCTTTTTTTTTTTTTTTTTTTTTTTTGAGACAGGGTCTGGCTCTGTTGCTCAGGCTGGAGTGCAGTGCAGTGGCATGATCTCAACTCCCTGCAACCTCCGCTTCACAGGTTCAAGCGATTCTTGTGCCTCAGCCTCCCACGCAGCTGGAACTACAGGTGCGTGCCACCATGCCCAGCTAATTTTTGTATTTTCTGTAGAGACAGGGTTTCACTATGTTGCCCAGGCTAGTCTCAAATTCCTGAGCTCAAGAGATCTGCCTGCCTCGCCTCCCAAAGTGCTGGGATTACAGGCGTGCACCAACACGGCTGGCTTCTTCACTCTGAAGTCTCCAGCACCTTTCTCTACTTCCTTACTTTTGTGGTGCCTTGCTCTATTTTTCTGCAAAGACTGAAACCCACGATTTTTCTCTTCTTCACTTCAACATTTCTGTTTTTACCCTGCTCTTCTCTGGACTCAATGGATACAAGTCTTCCTCTTTTTCACCCAGGTTCTCTGTCACTATTTCTACTCTAGTAAAATCAGTCTCCTCACCTGGCTCATATTCAAGAAATTATCCTAGGAAGCACAAACCAACCCAATTTCTATTAGTTCCTTCTCCTCTCAGCCTCCAAAGTACTTCATGTGTAGCATACTGAGCATTATATCCCAGGTAATTACATCTGACCTTTTGGATATGTCTTACACTACAGGTCTTTTTATCTATGTCTTTATTGCCAAAAATGATATTTATAAGCTATTTTGGGGCAAAGACTGTCTTCTGCTTTACCACATGAAAAAGGTCTGTTTACCATATGCCATTCAAATACTTTTTGATCATGGAATAAGTTTGCTCAAAAATGAACTTTTCAGCTGGGTGCAGTGGCTTATGCCTGAAATCCCAGTGCTCTGGGAGGCTGAAGTAGGGGCATCACTTAAGGTCAGGAATTCGAGACGAGCCTGGGGAACACTGTGAGACCCTGTATCTACAAAAATAAAAAATAAACAAAAAATTTTTAAAATGAACTTTTCTATGACTCCCATTGTATTCATCATTGTACTGAATGTACCGACCCTTTCACTTGACTTTATTTAATGTATTTATTTTTCTCATTCTCTTACATAACATCTCTAATTTCTTTTCTTTCAGTTTCAACATCACTCACTAAGGCTGGCACTTTCTATTAATAATAAAAATGGTCACCATTCCTGAATATCCAATTCCTGCCAGATACTATGCTAGATAATCTACACATATTAACTCTAATCTTCACAATGATCATGCATTTTACAGAGGAGGAAACTGAGGCTCAAAGGGATTAAGTACCTTGTCCTCCAGTCTTTCTCCCTCCAATCAATCAAAGTGATCTTCAGTTAAAGTGATCTTCCTACAACCAAAATTAATCATGTTATTTCCCTCACCGAAAGCTCTTTAAGGCTTCCTACTATCTTAATGTCTAGATTCCTTAACCAGGCATAAGGTAACCTTCAGGATACCTCTTTTCTTACCACTCCTGACACTGACTTCTTTCAGTACTTGGCCAATGTCATGCTTTCTCCTTCTGCCTCTGGACTTGGCATGGAGTGCCCTTATTCATTCACTCAACAAACGTGGCATGTGCCAACTATGTGCCTGGCATTGTACTTGCAGCTGGGCACATGGTAGTGAATGAAACAGACATAGGTCCTGCCCTCAAGGTACTTACAATCTAATGGAAAAAACAAATAATAAATACAGATTGTAATAAGTAAAATGACAGAAGCAGGATGCTGTATTCCAGAACATCTAGGGTTGGGGGGTGCAAGAGAAATCACAGTGACTGTTTTAGATAGTTTGGTCTCTTAAGGTCTCAGGTGGTGACATACTTTAAAACCTAAAGATTAAGTCAGCTATGTGAAAAGCGAGAGGGGAGGTGAGTGACAAGAGATCCTGCTAAAGACATCAGCAGAGCCCAAACCAAGGCCACGGTTAAGAGTCTGGGTTTTATTCTAACTTCTAAGGGCAATGTAATTCACTGAAGAATTTTACATAAGGAAGAGTCACTTTTTGCTGCTGAATGGAGAAGGGATTAGAGGGGTACAAAATAGAAAACAGAGACACAAGTCAGGAAGATACAGTAGTAGTTGAGGTGAGAAAATGCGGATGATTTGAAGTAGGGTCTGATAGTGAAGGAGGAAAAAAGTAGACAGATTAGATGCAGAATTGACCTGACTTGCAAAGTCATCACCTGAAATTAAGAAAGAGGCAGAGAGAGGTTATAGAGTTTGGGGATTTGTCATTGGAGAAAGTCGGTAGGTTCACTAGAGAAACAGAGGATCAAAGGGATCTCAAGCCCATACTGGCTGAATATTCAAGAGTTTGGCCATTGTCACTTTATACGGTCATCAATTTGTGCAGGACTTTTTCCAGCAAAGTTCAGGCGCATAGTGCAGGTACAAAGTGGGCAAAAGGTTGACTTCATCCAGAGTAAGAGTTTTGTCAGAAAAAGGTGCAGGAAGGGACAACAGAATTTTTCAAAGGAACGACATACATTCTGGATAAGGGGGTGCAGTGGATAGAAAATGGAAAAATCAATGCAATGGAGGTATAGATGAAGGTCAAGAATTATCTCCCTAGTAGAAAGTGGTCAGATAGTAGAAGGCTATAATTTGTTTCTTCTGCTTGGAATGGGGGTTCAGCAAACTATCGGATCCCTAAATACATCCATCCTTTTCTGCTCCTTGACTTCCTGAACCCAGCACCACTACCTGAGTTTGTCACCATCTCATCCAATCAGAAAGGCTCACCTCAGCGGATCACAAGGTCAAGACATCGAGACCATCCTGGCCAACATGGTGAAACCCCGTCTCTACTAAAAATACAAAAATTAGCTGGGCATGGTGGCGCGCTTGTAGTCCCAGCTATTCGGGAGGCTGAGGCAGGAGAATTGCTTGAACCTGGGAGGCAGAAGTTGCAGTGAGGCAAGATCGCCCCACTGCACTCCAGCCTGGTAACAGAGGGAGACTCCGTCTCAAAAGAAGAAGAAGAAAAAAAAAAAGGCCGACCTCAAACTATTCCCTCCTTGAAGCATTTATGTTCTCTCCACTGAGATCCCTCCTCCTGATAACAACCCTCACAAAGTGTACTACTGGTAGAATAGTTCAGGTGAACATATAGTAAGTCATTCTTTTTCCTTTCTAGGCTTCTTTGGAAAAGGTATTGTTATAAATATTCAAAAGTCTCTGGATCCCGCGACAGTATCCAGAACAGAGCGCTGCACGGTGCAATCATTCAATAAATAAAAACAGGGATCTCAGGCTCATGGGTCTCCAAACCTCATCTCCACTTGCTAAACCAGGGTTCACTGAAATAGAATAAAAGCGCATAATCCCTGTTCACAAGTCTCAGATAACTCCCATTAATCTCAAAGGTTGCCTTCAATTTCACAAATTTAATTTTAATCCCAACATTCAAAACACCTCTATTTAGCTAACGATGGGCAAATATAAAACAAAACAAAACAAACACCCCATGCGTGAAACAGCACTGGTAGGCTACCCTATGACGATCAAAAATCTGGATGCCACAATTCGAGAAATGCCACGCTCGCTAGAAAATACAGAATTTTCTTCATAGTCCAATGCAAGGCCAGAGAGACCTGGGACGGGGCTAAGGCAAACGGCCCCACGAGGGGTGCCACGAGAGTCAACTGGCATTGGGTTTGTACTCAGGGTCTGACCTCAGCCTGGCACCTACCTTCCTCCCCTCCAGCCCCAGCTGCAAGGATCACACGAGTGGTCGCCTCGGAGCCTGCTGCCATGGCTACCGCAAGGCGGGTTCTGCCGGAACCCAAGGCGGAGCGGAGCTGGGGTGGGGTCAGGGTAGGGACCAAGCTCCGGGACCCGAAGCTGCACCACAGGAAGGAGCCCCGGCGACTCCCGCCCGCCTCCTACGGAAACGCAGGCGCTCACGTGGAGGTCACGTGACGGATGCTGGGCGGGACCACGCAGCTTTGTTTTGATACCCCGGGTGTGGAAATACGAACACGTGGTCTGAGTTGTGGCGCTTTTTTACCTAACCCGGACCTTAGGCTTCTTTCCTGTAGTCTTAGCTTCGTTTCTGTGTCTCCTTTTCTAGTCAGATCCTTGCTTTCCGCCTCGGCTTTTCTCCGTTTCTGTGTCTCCTTTTCTAGTCAGATCCTTGCTTTCCGCCTCGGCTTTTCTCCACCCTAGATGATTGGAGTTTTAGGGGAAGGTTTGACGCTTTATGGGGCTCCGGCGGTGGGCTGGGTTTCTGACTTCAGCTTTCGCGAGCCGCTCTTGGCAGCCTTGAATGCGAGGCTAGCTCACGCTTCTCTTACACCTCTCTTGCCCTTCTGGTAGCAACTTGACTCCTTCTAATTTTAGTGGCCGCCGGGAAATACGAACCTCGGGCAAAGAATCCTGTGATTGCGTTCCCTGTGATTCATTTCCCGATGCAGACAAGCCAAATTGCTTGACTTAGGTTTTCAAGGACACTAATCCACAGCTGTCAGGCTTCTGGATTTGTATACCAAAATAAACAAACAGCTGTGTGAAGAGATCAACAACCACCTTTCTTCTCGTTTACCCTGTGGTCAAATCATAATCACTGGAGATGGATCTGGGTCACTTTGGGGCAAAAATCTTACAACTTTACTGGACAAAAAATCTTACAACTTTACTGGACTTTATTGCTCGCCTATTAAGTGACAGACGAAATGGGTAAAAAAAAGTTTACATATATATGAATGGAATTGGCTAGTTTGCAATCTCCTCTTTGGATATGTAAGACAAAAAAATAACAAAAATAGGCAGTACTTATTGTACATAAATGATTTTTATGAGATAATCCCCTGGGACCAACTACGCCTAAATCTTATCCTCTGCCTATAATTTCTGAAGTTATTAACTCAACAAAAATAAGAATAAGCCCAAAATAGACGCAAGCATTAGGTTAAGTGAGCACAGGTCACTGAGTTGTTTATTACGCACAAGATTTAACTTGGACACTTCCTCCAAACACCCCAGGGTTCCTTGCCCAACCTCCTCGAATACAGCCTCTCTGCAAGTTTCCCTCTCCCCGACTCAGCCGCGCTTGTCCCTGCCTTTTCAGCGCTACCTGCCCTCAGTCTGGGACCTGGCACCTTTCCTCTCGCCGGTGTCTCCTAGCCACCCGCGGAGGGGAGGGCGGACCCCAGCCTCCCTGCCGCCTGCCCCGCCTCCCCGCCGGCCCGGCTTGGGCCGCGCAGGCGCACGAGGCGCGGCCCGGAGGCCGAGGGCGACCACAGCAGCCTCCGCCTCCCACTTCTCCGTACGATTCTGCCCTGGGCTAGTCGGCGGTGACCTGGACTGAGCCTGGCATTGGCTTCGCGCGCGACGCGTCGCCATGGGCTCTCGTTGGAGCAGCGAAGAGGAGAGGCAGCCGCTGCTGGGGCCCGGGCTCGGGCCTGGGCTGGGGGCCTCCTGGAGAAGCCGGGAGGCGGCGGCGGCGCTGCCCGCGGCGGTCCCGGGTCCCGGGCGGGTGTACGGGCGCCGCTGGCTGGTGCTGCTGCTCTTCTCGCTGCTGGCGTTCGTTCAGGGCCTGGTCTGGAACACCTGGGGTCCCATCCAGAACTCGGCGCGCCAGGCCTACGGCTTCTCCAGCTGGGACATCGCGCTGCTCGTGCTGTGGGGGCCCATCGGCTTCCTGCCCTGCTTCGCATTCATGTGGCTCCTGGACAAGAGAGGTGAGGGGTCGGGGAGCGCCAGCCCATGCTGTCTCCTCGGGGAGCCGGCGCCTGCCCGCGCTCCAGGCCTGCCAGCCGCCTCCCTTGGCCCCGGCATAGGGGTTGTGTGAGGTGATGGAGTGTTGCTAGCATTCCATTTCTGATTTAGGAACCCTCCGTCCCCAAAGCGACAAATGTGGGAAGGCTACCTTGCAAATGTTTATGTTTTTATCAGGCCGTTTATGCAACACCAGGGATTTAAGCGATCTCTAAATGTTCAAGTTTTTACATATTGTGAACATCAGAGCATGCCCGTGCACGTGCAGTGTGTTTTACACCTGACAAAAATGACTGATGCTTTGACTTCAAAGGGATTTGGGGATGTTGAGGGTGAAAAGGTCGGAAAATAGATTGATGGTGCCCAGATGTAAGGAAATAATGAGTTGGTTTTGTGTAATAGATGACTTCAGCCCAGGAAGAGCTATTGGGAAACTCAGATCTGACACTTTGGTTTCTGGAAGGTGGTACTCGGCAGCTTTAAAATGTGTGTATGTGGCTTTCTCAGTTGAGAGTTGCGACTTTCAATTAAAGCTTGCAGATGAGTGAAGATGCTTTCTTAGAATGGTACCCTGGACATCTCTCTTTACCACTTGTCAGTGTGATTCTCTGAGGAGAAAAAAAAAAAAAGCCATAGGACTGAGAATCAAGGCATACGTACCACATAGGTATGGATAAATGATTAGTAGTGACAGTCTACCCTCAAGAGGCTGTTGTGCAAGATTTTATATTTATTAATTGAATAATGCTTGGGAGCTACTTTGTACAGTTTCTGTTTAACGTTTTATAAGTTTTGTTGCAATGAGTTCTTTAGTCAGATTTAGAAGGTTGTCTTAGTTCACTGGAGCTGCTATAACAAAATACCATAAACAGGGTAGTTCTTAAATACAGAAATTTATTTCTCACAGTTCTGGAGGCTGGGAAGTCCAAGATGAAGGCTCAGGCAAAATTGGTGTCTGGTGAGGGCCTGCTTCCTACACAGTGGTCTTTTCATTATAACATAAGATGGAAGAAGGGGTTGGGGATCCCTCTGAGGTCTGTTTCATACAGGCAGTAATCCTATTCACTTGGGTTCCACCCTCATAACCTAATCACCTTCCAAAGTCTGCACCTTCTTATTCCATCATTTTGAGGGTTAAGATTTCAAAATATGAATTTGAGGCCAGGCACAGTGGCTCAAGTAATCCCAGCACGTTGGGAGGCTGGCATGGGAGGATTGCTTGAGCCCAGGAGGTCGAAGCTGGAGTAAGCTGTGATGGCACCACTGCACTCTGCCCTGGGTGACAGGGCAAGACTTGTCTCAGAAAAATAAATGAATAAACAAAATATGAATTTGAGGGGAACACATTCAGACCTCAGCAAAAGTCAAGTGTAGGTAGGTATAGAATTGCAATTGTCTGGCATGTAGTTAGCACTCAAAATTAGTTGGTTATTAAGAGAGTAATAATGGCAGGGTCATGTTAGTAGCTATGCTTCCTTCTCTCCTCCTTCACTGGAATTACTTCATTGGAATCCATGTGAAAAAGACTAAGGAATAGTTGATTGTAAATTCCTTAATGATCAACAATGTAATGTAGCTGCTAAAAAAGAAAGGACAGTTTTAGGCATAGAAGCATGGTATCCAAAACAAGAAGCGAAATAGTTTGATAGGCTCTACATTAGTGTTTAGTTCTGAGCTTGATTCTGAGAAGGCCATTTGACAAACTGCAGAACTTTGAAGGTTCTGCCACAAGAATGATAAAGGGTATAAAAATCATGATGTGTAAAGTGAAGGGAACTTGGGTATATCACACTTCAAAAAGAAACTTAGGCAAAATATAGACTGTGAAGATCAAGTAAAAGAGGAATTAGACTTATGTATAGTTCTAGAAGGAAGAACTAGACTGAGTCAAGTTACAAAGGAATGTAACTCAAAGCAATACAAGGAAGGACCTTCTAACAAAGATATCCAGCCCTGAATGGGTGTGTCTCGACAGCTGTAGAACTTCCAGCTACAGCAGATACTTTTGCAGAAGATGTGTACTAGATACAGAGGAAGGGCTTCTCCTACCAAATGGAGATTTTCTTTGGGTTTTTGTTGTTTGCTTTTAAACTAAATATTGATTTTCTTTGGGTTTCTGCTGGGCTCAGTGGCTCACATTTGTAATCTCAGCACTTTGGGAGGCTGAGGTGGGTGGGTCACTTGAGCCCAGGAGTTAGGGACCAGCCTGGGCAACATGGTGAAACTCCGACTCTACAAAAAATACAAAAATTAGCCGGACATGTTGACACGTGCCTGTAGTCTTAGCTACTGGGGAGGCTGAGGCTGGAGGATCAATTGAGCCCAGGAAGTAGAGGCTGCAATGAGTCATGATCGCTCCACTGCACTCCAGCCTGGGTGACAGAATGAGACCCTGTCTCAAAACAAACAAACAAACAAACCCAAAGAAGTACTTTACCTATCATCAATGTTACAATAATATTTTTTAAAAAAGAAAAAATATTTTGTTTCCGCTGATGTATTTTTCTTCTGTTCCAGGATTCAGTCTGGGGTCCTCTGTTGCATTTAGTTGTTATTTCTCTTTAGTTTCCTCCAATCTGTGATAATTCCTTGGTCATTCCCTTAACAAGTTTGGCTAAATTCAGGGGAAAATGCTGAGCTGTAGTTTCTTTTTATTTTTATCAGGAGCATTTTTCAGTATTATTCCCCAAATTTAGCCAACCTTGTTTTTTATGGTAGAAAAATGTTAATTTGCACCCTTCTTATTATAATTGTACCTACTATCCATCCGTGGCAGGATAAATTAGAAACTACCTGTTCACTTTATAAAATAAGGTTCTTCAGTTCTTCAGTAGTTCTTGTGACTATATGGTGAATTCAATTTTATATTTTCCTTTGATTGAAGCAATAAAAAATATATTTTAAAATTCTCTTTATTAGGAAGTAGTTTTCATTTTTAGTAGAAGAAAGCAAATACACTTTTATATGTTGGCTTTCCTGCTACAGGTGTTCTATCTACACACATAGAAAGAAAGTTCTTTCTTGCTTCTGGCATCCTTGGGAACTAAAATGTCTTTTTTTTTTTTTTTGAGACAGAGTCTCACTTGGTTACTCAGGCTGGAGTACAGTGGTGTGATCTTGGCTCACTGCAACTTCAGCCTCCCTGGGCTCAGGTGATTCTCCCATCTCAGCCTCTGAGTAGCGGAGACTACAGGCATGCACCACCAAGCCCGGCTAGTTTTTTGTATTTTTTGCAGAGACGGGGTCTCACCATGTTGCCCAGGCTGGTCTTGAACTCCTAGGCTCAAGCAAGGCACTAAAGTGTCTTGTACCCTGGAGGGTAGGTGGTTCTTGGTCTTTGTGCTGCCTCAAGCCCCAGCCTGATTAGCATAGAAGACTGGTTATCTTCCTAAAATGGGTCTGTACCTTCCCACCCTTTTTCATTTACCAGCAAGGAGACAGAAAAGGACTAGCTAGAGAGATCGTAGAGCCAAGACCAAGTGTGCCCTCGAAGCTAACTAAAAGTTTCAAGGAGATAGCAGCCCAGTGTGTTCCATGCACTGGGGATATGGCCGTCACAGACCCTCCTCCTAATAAGGAGATCGAGACAGCAAACAAGAAAAGCAAATATTTACTATGTCACCTGGTGATATTGATACATGGTTTGGAGAAAAGCAATGTAAAGGAGGAAGGGAATGTGATAGGGTGGTATTATACTTTACACAGGGTTTTGGGAAGGCATCACTGATAAGGTGTATTTGAGCAGACACCTAAAGGAAAAATGACACCTGACATGTTAGTTCTGGAGAAGACTGTTTCTGGCAAAGGGAACAGCAAAGATAAAGATTCCAAACTTGTCTGGCATATCCAAGAAAGAGCAGTGAGGACTTTGTGGCTGAAGTAGAGCCAGTGAGGGAAACAGTGGTAGGAAATGAGGTCAGAGAGTTAGTGAGAGGCCAGGAGATACAGGGCCCTGTAAGTCATTCTTAAATGGCATCTCAGCCGTTATCGAGTGAGGAGGCCTCACTCCATTGACGGGCTTTCCGTGGAAGAGTAAAACAATGACTACGCTCTTGTCTAGGATAAGAGCCAGAACAGGGAGACAAGTTAGGCTAGTAGAATAACCCAGATGGGAGCTGATGGTGGCTTTTGACTGAGGTGATAGTGGAGGATTTGAGAAGTGGTTAGATTGCAGATATGTGTTGAAAGTAGATTCACCAGTATTTGTTGAAGGATGAGATGTGGAGCGTGAAGGAAGGAGACGAGTCTAAGCTGTTTCTCAACTTTTTAGTATTACTGATTGGGAGAATAGAGCTTCAATTTACTGATTTGTGGAAGATTGTAGAAAGAGCAATTTTGGAACAGATGGCATGGAGATCAAGGATTTGAAATGCCTATTAGATATCCAAGTAGACAGATTAAACTGTCAATTGAATATACAAGTATGGAGTTAAGGGGAGAGGCCTGTGCAGTATATTTGGGAGTTGTCAGCCTACAATGGTATTTAAAGTCATGGGTCTGGTTCAAGCTCATTCTTATTGGTTAAAAAAAAAGAAAGAAAGAAAAAGAAAAAAATGTATAAAAAGTGTTGTGGGACTGGGTGAGATCACCTGTGGAGAAGGGTGGAGCTTCCCTGGAGTAGAGGACTGAGCCTTGGGGCAATACAGTATTTAGAGGTTGAGAAGACAAGAAAGAACCAGCTAGTGAGGACTGAGAATAGAGCACTGGATTTAGCAACATGGAGATCTTTTGGTGTCCTTTAAAAGAATCATCTCCCTGGAATGAAATAAAATGCAACGAGAAGAATCAAAGACAGTGAGTGTAGACATTTCTTTCAAGAAGTTATGCCATAAAGGGCAACAGAGAAATGGGCAGTAGCCAGAAGGGATGTGGGTACTAAGGAGGTTTGGGTTTTGTTTTGTTTTTTTCTTTTTTCGGTAAGAGATACTAAAGCATATCTATATAATGCAACATCATAACAGTTCCATAAAAAGGGGGAAATTGATGATGCTGGAGGGAAAGGGAGGAACTGCTGTAGCCATGTAGGCAAGATGGGATGCGGTCCTCCAGGGCACAGGTAGACAAGTTGGCCTTAGATGGAAGCATTGACAGTTGATTCTTTAGTAGTAACAGGAAAGAAGATAAGAGTATACACATACAGATGCAGATGATGGATGATAAGAGCTTGTAGAAGTTACCTTTGCTTTTTTCCCCTCAGAAAAATAAGAAACAGAATGATCCCCTGATGAGGGATCAGAGAGAGAGGATACAAATGATCCCCTGAATAGGGGAACAGAGAGAGAGGATACAAATAGGGAACAAATGAGAGAGGATAAATTATGAAACTATTTTATGGAAAAATGAAGGACACATAGTTTAGGAAGTTGTAGTAGGATTGTTGGGTAGCACTGAGGGCTGCTTTCAGTGACTGATCATTAATTTGAAGTGAGACCAGTCAGCATGGTTGTGTGTTTCCCTCCAGCCTGTTCTGCTGGGCAAGTACAGGCATGGGCAGAGTTGGCAGAGAGATTTAACCAGAGTTACAGTTTTACCAGGTGAATAGGACTGACAAAGTGCAGACCAAGAGTAGAGGGTTAGGTAGAGAGAAATCTGACAATGGACCATGGAATCTAAGGAGGACAAAGAAAACACATGAGGTGGTTGAGAAGAAATAGCACGCTCCCAAACTGTCATTCCATATTGAATCAAGAATTTGTTCTTGTTAGACTACTAGAGAGAATGAATGGGAAAGAGAGGAGGCCATGGTTGAGGAATGGGGTACTTGAAATTGAGATTATGGCCTGTAATCCCAGCACTTTGGGAGGCCAAGGCGGGTGGATCACCTGAGGTCAGGAATTCAAAACCACCCTGGCCAACATGGAGAAACCCCCTCTCTACTAAAAATACAAGAAATTAGCCAGGCCTGGTGGCGGGCACCTGTAATCCCAGCTACTCGGGAGACTGAGGCAGGAGAATTGCTTGAACCCAGGAGGCGGATGTTGCAGTGAGCCAAGATCGAGATCGCACCATTACACTCCAGACAAAGAGCAAAACGTCGTCTCAAAAAAAAAAAAAAAGAAATTGAGATTATGACATGGATGCAGTTATGGTAAAGATAAGGTCAGAGTATAAACAAAAGCGTGGATGGCTAAGGTAGGGCTAAGAGCCTACCTCAGACCATGGAACAAGAGGTCGGAGATCTGAGAGGCTAGCATACTGAAAGGATCATGTAGTGGATATTGAAATCACCAGGTTTATGAAAGGATAGTGTCCTGAGGAGTAACAATGAGCCAAGACATCTTTAAGCAGTGAAGGCGAATAACCGGGAGGCAGGTGTGTGGTGGTCTGTAGACAACCACAGCAAGGAGCAGTGGGTATTAGTCAGAAAAAATTAGACCAAAGGCTGTTCTGGCCATGATGGAGTAATGGGAACTGAATTTATCCTTCTATCTTAATTAAAAATGAAAAATAAGGAATCAAAATATATGGAACTAAATAAATTTCAGGAGCTGGGCATGGCACACCTTTAATTCCAGTCACTGGGGAGGCTGAGAAAGGAGGATCACTTCAGGCCAGGAGTTCAAGACCATCCTGGGCAACATCGTGAGACCCTATCTCTAAAAAATAATAATAAACAAATATTAGAACAAAACAAAATACGTAAAACAATGGTTTTCAAACATTGGTCGACAGGCAGGGCAGGACAGGGCAGTGATCCCTATGACTGCTTCAGTTTACTATCCAGAGAGAATTGCCAGGCAGGAGCGCAGAAATGGGGAGCTCACTCAGAGCCCAGCAGTTTTCCTGAATTAAGGAGACGGAGGTGAGAATTCGAAGAGGCCAACATAGCTAGAATTCTTCAGGTAGAAAACAATGGAGGAGGAAACTTCACAGAGAATGTTCTGGATCGGCAGGGTGTTCCTCTTGAGTCTTCAGCAGAAAACTGATCAGAGGATACATGTGAGGAAATTAGCCAAGACTGGAGGAAGGACTGCCAAAAAAGAACAGGCAGAACAGTTCCCCAGGATCACACAAGCTGGAAATAGTTCATGTTCCCAAGACCTGTAATGGAAAAATCTCTGTAAACATACTACAGATGTTCAAGAAGATAGAAGAAAGAAAGTGTGAACACATTAGAGAGAGACAAAGAGGACAGAAAAAGAACAACATTGGACCGGGAGTGGTGGTTCACGCCTGTAATCCCAGCACTTTGGGAGGCTGAGGTGGGCGAATCTCGAGGTCAGGAGATCGAGACCATCCTGGCTCACACGGTGAAACCCCATCTGTACTAAAAAATACAAAAAATTAGCCGGGCGTGGTGGCGGGCGCCTGTAGTCCCAGCTACTCAGGAGACTGAGACAGGAGAATGGTGTGAACCCGGGAGGCAGAGCTTACAGTGAGTCGAGATCGCGCCACTGTACTCCAGCCTGGGTGACAGAGCGAGACTCTGTCTCAAAAAAAAAAAAAAAAAAAGAACAACATTGAACTTCTAGAAATGAAAAATGTGATCAATGTGGAAGGTGAAAAATATAATCAGTGTCTGAGATGACAGAAATATACTAGACAGGATATAACAGCAGACTAGACATTGCCGAAGAAAAGGTTAGTGTGACTTGAATATATAGCACTAGAAACTATCCACAATGGAACACAGAGAAATAAAGACTAAAAATGATCAAACAAAAGACATGAGTTATCAGTGAGCTGTGGTACAATTTACATGTAATTGGAGTATGTAATTGCATACTATGCATGTAATTGGAGTCTCAGAAGGAGAAGAGAGAAAAGTAAGCAGGGAGAGCATGGAGTGAGATAGAGTGATGCAAAAAAAATGTTTGAAGAAATAATGGTCAGAACATTTTCCAAATTTAATGACATCTATACACCCACAAATCTAAGAAATTTAAGAATCCCAGGAGAAGACCCATAAGGAATCCTACACCAAGGCACATCATGTTCATACTTCTTTAAAACCATTGATAAAGAGAAATTCTTAAAAGCATGGGGAGAAAAAAGACCAGGTAACTTATGGGCAGAGAGAGTAGGAATGATCTGGAAGTGGCAGGGAAAGCAATGTAAGGGATTTCTCTGGGAGTAAGAAGGTAGAGAGAATGTTTGGAGAAGAGCTTCGGGAAGGTAGTGATTCCACTGATTATGCCTGAGCACTCCAGAAGGCACAGAGGTAGGTTTCTGGGGTTGAGGAGGTAGGTGGCAGAGATGAGGTCTCATTAGGGGATGTATAAAGCCCTATCAGGATAAGGATGACCTGTGAATCTTGAATCTTTTGTGTCTGATTTAAACAGGAAAAACAGGCATGATGTCATTAGTTCTGACAATCTCCAAGGCAGATTAGGGTGACGAGGCTGTGAGGGTTATGAGCAGAGAAAAGAGGATATCCCCAGAGCCAGCAGAGCTCATCTTCACTTCAGTTGGTGGAAGTGTGGAGCCAGGGAAGGGGGTGGTCTTACCAGGTGAGCTCTGTGCCTGTTGCTGACTTTCCATGCTTCCACTATGGGTGTGTGGGTTGTGGGGGAGGGATTTAGTCAACTCTGCAGCCTGATCCTTTAGACATCTGCAGTGGAGGCTTCCATTCCTGCACTCAATGGTCCCCAGCAAAAGGAGTTATCGCATCAGTTGAAAGGAAGCATTCTGAATGTTGGATGCCGTGTTTGAAAAGAAATGTTTTTATTTTCAATGAGGTTTGTTTTTCTGAAATTGTTCACAGATGGCTTTTGCACTTACATCCTATTACTGTTGTAATCACTTGGGGTCTATTTATGTAACAGTCCTATATGTCTCAGAAGCCAATGTGTTAGGCAGTTCCTGCATTGCTATAAAGAAATACCTGAGGCTGGGTAATGTGTAAAGAAAAGAGGTTTCATTGGCTCATGGTTCTGCGGGTTTTACAGGAAACATGGTGCTGGCATTCGCTCATCATTCAGGGAGGCCACAGGAAGCTTACAATCACGATGGAAGGTGAAGAGGTAGCAGCCATGCCACTTGGTGAAAGCAGGAGCAGGAGAGAGAAAGTGGGGGAGGGGGGTGCCACACACTTTTAAAGGGCCAGATCTCATCTCCTGTGAACTCAGCAAGAGCTCAGTCATCACCAAGGGGATGGCCCAAGCCATTCACGAGGATCTGTCCCTATGATCCCAACACCTCCCACCAGGCCTCACCTCCAACATTGGGGATTACATTTCAACATGAGACCTGAGTGGGGACAAATATCCAAACTATATAAGGCTATTCTCCTGGGGTCCTCATAACTCCTCTCCCTTGATGAGTTGATATCTTTTTGATGACATGGAATTCTAGAGTCATGCCTTGTCAAGATGTGAGTGACATGAAGAAAGCATTTTATTCAAGATCGTCAGCTGGGATAGATTAAACAACACTTGGCAGCAATTAAAAATATACAAGAAAGCCACCACACTGTACTTGTGAGGTTGCTTTATTTTTCATTTTTGTATTTTTGTGGAGATGGGGTCTCACTATGTTACCCAGGCTAATCTCAAACTTCTGGCTACAAGGGATCCTCCCACCTCGGCCTCCTAAAGTGTTGGGATTATAGGCGTTAACCACGATGCCTGGCCAGAGGTTGCTTTAGTAAGCAGTTTTTCACAATTTCTTTACTCTTAAAAGTTTATATTAGCTGTTGTATTGTGAAATACTTGATAAAAAGCATAACTAAGTGAAGTATGGTAGCCTTTAGCAGTAACAATAGGAAGCCTGATTATTGGACCATATGGCCATAAACAGTGCCTCACTGCTTGCTTGGTGTCTGCTTACCTTAATTGCAAACAAACTCTTTAGAAAAAAATAAGTATCATGTAGAATGTAAGCCTTACGGTCCCCAACCTATAAAAATTCTATTCAGTATCTTGTAGGGTACCCAGTATATCCTTATAAGAGCAACATCTTGTGATTTTAGGATATTTATGACCATGTATGTACTTTTTATTAATTGTACTCTGTTTCCTGTGGCTGTAATGTGATTTTTAAAGTCTGTATTCTGTTAGTAGAAGCAGTAAATGAGCAGTATGTATGCATTACTTGTTACCAAGAAACACAGTTCCCTATGGTATTCCTTCTGGTAAATTGTATTAATCATATTCAGATTATATAAGAATATTATAAAGTAATTCAGTTCATATCACAAATTATCCTTAACATAGCGTGTATGCCTGATCTGGATCTCAAGTTTATTTTCTTTGCTATGTTTGATCTGCATAATTATAGTCTTGTTGACTTTCAATTTCCTTCAAGCAGAGTAGCTCTTTGAAAACCAAACATTTAACCATGTACCCTCTGCCAAAAGAGAGAGAGAGAGCCCTGGGAAGAAAAGAAATATTACATTAATCAGTTTATGTCTGTTCTCTGTGTGAAATGGTTTCGAGGTGATGTTGGATTTGGGAAAAATTTGAAGCAATGTGGCCAGCTTTGCCATAGACTTAGTGTGAACCACCTATATGATGTGACTGCCACAAACAGTAAGATATGTTAATTTAGTATTAACAGAGGTGTAGCATTCCAACAATAGGAAGAAAGAGTTCTGTTAGATTATTGTGCCATAGCTAAAATATTGTGTCTCTTTCTGATTATCTTATTTTTATATTTGTATCTTTTGCCCTCTGTGTGAACAACCACTGACATACATTTTCAAAGTAATTGTTGTGTTTGGAATATAATGGGAAAAAACTATCTGATCCACGTTGTCTTCTAAAGTCCTAAGCCATGATTTTTTAACATTATTAAGCATTATTTTATAATGAAAACCGTCAGATAAATCAAGAAAAAATAAAGACTGTGATTATATTGATAATCAGAGAAGACCACTTCCTATGACCCTTTAACAAGCATTAGCTTGTTCTGATTATAAAATATGTAGTTCCCTAGTTGTCATTTTTGAGAAATCTTAAAGCTACCATCTATCACCTTAAAATACTTTTTAGGGACAGTTAAGAGTTTTTTTTATTAGCAGCTTACATTTGAAAATTCAAATTTTTCTATTAGAGATATAAAACTAAAATATCTAGTCTTTTAAAATTATTTGCCATATTTTTAAGTATTATATCTGAATGGAACGTTTTAGACATTCCTTTTGAAAAATTAAACTTAATAGAACTTCTTCCTCCGTCTTTGATATGAACATTCCTGTTTTCCATTAAAGTTAGAATCATCTCATTTTCTTTTTTCTTTTTTTGGACACAGAGTCTCACTCTGTCACCCAGGTTGGAGTGAAATGGTGTGATCTCAGCTCACTGTAGCCTCTGCCTCCCAGGTTCAAGCAATTCTCATGCCTCAGTCTCCCAAGTAGCTGGGATTACAAGTGTGTGCCACCACAAACAGCTAATTTTTTTTTATTTTTAGTAGAGACAGTTTTACCATGTTACCCAGGCTGGCCTCAAACTCCTGAGCTCAGGTGATTTGCCCACCTGGGCCTCCCAAAGTGCAAGGAGGATTGCAGGCATAAGCTACCATGCCCAGCCCATCATTTCATTTTCAGCATGTACGGTTCGTCGTCTTTTTTTCCCCCCATTTTTAAAGTTATACAGAAAAGCCATAATATTAGCATATAATGTCAGTATGATTGACTAAAAGTAATCTTTATTTTTAACAGTGGACTTAGGAGAAAATCAAGGTAATTCCAATGTTTTTCTTTTCATTTTAGGTCTCCGGATAACTGTGCTCCTGACATCCTTCCTTATGGTTTTGGGAACTGGTCTAAGATGCATACCTGTATCAGACTTAATGCTTAAAAGAAGGTAAATCCTGTCAATAACATGTCTCCCTCATTTTTCATTTTATTTTGTGTATACATTTTTAAGAAGATCAGTAAAGGGTCATATTTATAGAAGCATTTATTTTTTTACCTTATATGATGATTAATTTAATTGACATTTATTGTCATATGGAAGACGCTATACTGGTTGTTGTGGAAATAAAAAGGGCAAGTTAATCTTCATATTATTCAGGAACAATTATCATGAGAAAATAATAGTATAACATACCATTTGTAAGTATAATAGTATAACATACTATTTATATAATAGTGTAGTTAATGCTACAGAAGAAATACAAAATTGCCCCAAGAGACTAGTAGAAGTTTTGGCTGCAGGTATCAAAAAGAGGAGTCCAAAAAGGTGGTGGTAATTAAACTTGGCCTTGAATGATGAGTAGAATGTTGGTAACTATAGTCAAAGGAAGGGTATTCCAGGATGGGGGACTAGCAAGAGTGAAGCCATGGAGGCAGGTAAGCATAGGTCTTTTCTGGGGTGGATAGGTAGTCTTATTTGTATATAGCAGCCTTTCTGCAACTGGGACCATGGATTTATTCTTAGAGAGTGTAAGGTATACGAAGGTTTTAAATTTTGTTTTTATATTGGTTATAATACAATATTATTTTACCAGTAATAATCTGCAATAAAAAGATGTTTTTGTTGACCAGGATGCCAATTTCTTAAATTAGTGTTTCCCAGACTGACGTCCTTGAATGTGACCTTGAGAGTCATTGAGAAATTTTTTCCCTTTCAGAAGGACCCATAAATTACTCAAGTTTGAGAGGTACTGGCCTACAGATTAAGGTGTAAAAATGGGATATAAAGAGATGAGGTTAGAAGGTGATATTTTGATTCTAAAGAGTCTCGATGCCATCCTATGTTATTAACAGTGTACTTTACTCACTGGATAGTGGGAAGCCCCTTAGGCTCTTAATCAGAGGAGCGCTAGTTTCAGATCTGTGTTATATTCACTATGGATTGAGACATGTTGGATTGATTATAAGGGGTAGAGATTGCTGGCAGAAGACCTGGAATGATACAGTGGGACCCCAAGCTGTAGTCATTCTTTTGTTGGTTCATTTATTAGGTCATTCATTCATTCAACAGAATTCACTGAGCTTCTACTATGTGCCAACCTCTCTTGTGGTCATTGGGAATATGACAGAAGACAAAGCAGATAAAAGTTACTATGTAATGTAGTAAAGTACATAGTACTTTACATAGTACATAGTACATTTACATGGTACGTAGTAATTTACTATGTAATGTACATTACATTACATACTGTGTATGTGATGTAGTTTCGTTCCACTCAGGGAAACCAGCAATAAACTAGATAAATAAGTAAAATATATAGTATGTGCCAGGGAGGGTAAAATAGGAAAGAAAGATATGAAAAGGCAAAGAAAGGATGGTGAGATTTCAGAAAGAAAAACCTAACTGGGAAGATCACCTTTTGGGATAAAAACATGACGAAAGTAATGGATGATGCAGTATCTAGGAATCAAGTGTTATATGCAGAGAGAACCGCAAGAATTCAGGGCAGAAGAAGGACAGGGATGCCTGGCAGGGAGACTGGTGTGGCATGGGAAGAGCAGGTAGCAAATGAGGTCAGAGCAGTTATGGGGTGGTAGTGGGATTGTGGGACCAGATTCTTTAAGAGCACGTCATCTCCTCAGCTTTTTCTGAGCTAGGAAACCTTTGGAGGTTTTGAGCTGAGAGTGCCATGGTGTTTGGCTGCTCCACTGAGAATGGACTGAAGCTTGAGGTCATGGGCATGAGTAAGGAAAGTTGGGAAACGAGTACAATAAACCAGGTGAGAGATGATGGTGGCTTGGACCATAGTAGTGGTAGTGGGAGTGGTGAGAAGTGGTCACATTCTGATCATCTTGAATATTCAAAATATAATTATATTCTGGTCCATTTGCTGATAGACCAGATATGGGGAGTAAGAGAAAGGAGTCCAGAATGATTCCATGCTGTGGGAAGTTGGGGGAATGGAAAGGGTGGCACAGACCTGAGGGGAAATGTGAGAAAAAGAGATGGGAGTGATATGCTGGAAGTTTCACTCGAGAGACTCTGAAATTGGCGATTCCATTAACAGATGGGGAACATAGAAGTGGGGGAGAGTGGATTTCAGGGACAAGATGTTGACTTTCTTTTGGAACAGAAATTTTCAGTTTCAAAATAAATGTTCAGTTTTGAATTTTCAAAATGTGTTCTCTTTCTAGAAAATTTAGGGTACAAGGGTTCATATTTTAAAAGGGAGATAGTACAGTCATTTGGTTTCTATGGAAAGCTAGTCATAATTTTCCATCCTTCTGAGTTAGATTTTAACACAAGTCTCATTATTGTATTTGAGATGCTCTTAATTTTTCAAACACGCAGAGGTGTATTTTTTCAAGCATCCACAGATTTTAAGTACAAATTTTCATGTAAGCTTAAATTCAACACTGCTTTCTTTTAAAATGCCTATTAAGGCCAGGTGCAGTGACCCACACCTGTAATCCCAGCACTTTGAGAGGCTGAGGCAGGTGGATCTCTTGTGCCTAGAGTTTGAGAGCAGCCTGGGCAACATAGCAAGACCCCATCTCAAAAAAAATGCCTATTATTTTTGCTAGCTTTTCTTCTGTTTTGGGCCATGCATACTATTACTTGTCTCCAGTCTCATATCCCTTTATATCCTTTCCAGATATAAAATTCTGGGAATGATAGAGTTGACTGTCCATCTTGTTGGAGAAGGTGGTATGAAAAAGAAACAATTCATAAAGAAATGTAAGCAAATGTAGAACAGGTAAGAAGTAGAAATAAAAAGTTCAGAGATTGAATCTTTCATAAAAAGAGTGTATAAATTGATTTTTCAATCTTAGGCATTCATCTATAAAGACTACAGGAGTATTAACCCCTTGAAATAAGACTTCGTTTTGTAGTCTTTAAGCATTTCTTTTAAGCAGTATTATTAACAATGCATGATGCAGCTGTTAAAATGAAAATGCTACACTTGGAACGTGTATTTTCAACAAATCGAGTCTGTAACCATCACTTTTAAGCTTCAGTCTCCGCCAGTGTTGAAACAAGCATTTAGAAGTCTGTGTTTTTGTGGCCTTGTTTCACTCAGAACTTTTTGAGCTTCTGACCCAGCCTTTTGGAATGGCTCCCCTGCACCCTTGACTTCCTGTGTCTTAGCTCCCTTAAGTATCAAGACATGAGAATAGCAGCATTCTGACAAGCTCTTCCTAATGGTGTTCTACTTATATATAGTATCAGTATTTCTTTTATTTGCATAGTACCGATGAAAATTCAGGAAAAAAATTATTTTCCCACGTTTCTCTTAGGTAAATAAGGAACTTGGAATAACAAATTATAAAGCATTTTTTCTTCTATGATCTGGAGCCAAATAATACCCCAAAAAATTGTAAATGCCATCACTCTATTGCAATGAGCGCTTACTCTATGGTGTGAAATATTATATTGCTTTCCCAGTAAACAACGTAAGGACTTCTGGAGGGTGAACTTATAGTAAGTTATATCTACTCTTAATCATAGGTATATCCAGTGATTCCCATAACACATGCCATGTATATTTTTAAATTTTATTTAGTTCCGGGTTACGTGTGCAGGATGTGCAGGTTTATTACACAGGTAAACATGTGCCAATACACACCACATTATCTTTCAATTCAGTGTAATTTTCATTAATATTAACAATACTTAATGTTTACCAGCATGTATTAAATAGTTTGGTTCTAGTAAACATAGACTTTCTAGAAATACACTCCACTATGAAATTCTTTTTTTTTTTTTTGAGATGGAGTCTTGCTCTGTCGCCCAGACTAGAGTGCAGTGGCGCGATCTCGGCTTACTGCAACCTCCGCCTCCAAGGTTCAAGCACTTCTCCTGCCTCAGCTTCCTGAGTAGCTGGGACTACAGGCGCCCACCACCACACCTGCTAATTTTTTTGTATTATTAGTGGAGACGGGGTTTCACTGTGTTAGCCAGGATGGCCTCGATCTCCTGACCTCGTGATCCACCTGCCTTGGCCTCCCAAAGTGCTGGGATTACAGACGTGATTTCCATTGTGAAATTATTTGCAGCTGACAGGATTATGTTTAAAATGACCCTAACAGAAAAGGTGAATTGTTTCGTGAATGATTTTGTGACAGCTGCTTAGCTGTATGAATAAATAGGAAAAAGAACCTAGATCTCCCTGCCTTACCACTTAGTAAATCCCAGTTGGATCAAAGACTTACATGTAAATAATGAATCATAAAAGTATTAGAGCATGACTGTTTTACAGAATCTGAGGGTAGAGCGGGCCTTCCAATTAAGACACAAATCCCAGAAGCCATAAAAAAAATCCTTGATACATTTGACTATGTAAAAATTTAGATTATCTTTATGATTGAATATACTGCGAAACAAAGTCAAAAGATAAGTTAACTGGGAAATATTTGCAACAATAAGACAAATGAGTAATTCCTTAGTTCTTTGAAATCAGTAAGAAAAATAGCAACTCAAGAGGAAAATAGGTAATAGATATGAGCAAGCAATTACAGAAGTCGAAATATAAATGGCATGAACTCAAGAGAAGTTCAAGAGAGTTCTTTCTTGAGAACTTGAGAGAACTCAGGAGAATATTCAACTTTCATTGTAATTAAATACATGAAAATTAAAATAGCAGACAAATGTCTATTTACTGGCAAAGATGAAAACAAATTCATAATGTGCTATGCCTGAGATGTGGGGAAAAACAGGCACTGCTGATGTGTGAGCAGTTTGGGACATCATTCTATTTGGAGGGCACTTTGGCAGTATTTACCAGATTCAAATATACATGTCCTTTAACCTACACCTATATTTGCACTTACGGAAAATTAGCCCACATATAAAGCTCTATGAATTTGCAAGAATTACCATGTTTGTGCAGCTTTGCTTGTAATAGCAGAAGGCTGGCTGTAACCCAGATGCCTTCAGCAAAGGACTGACTATGATGCAGTATATCATGGAATCATATTGCACTGTGAAAAGGAAGTAAAAGTCCTGTGAGTGCTCATATGAAAATATCTCCAAAATATATTGTTGAGTTAAAAGGCAAACTTTAGAATATTATGTTTAACATGTTCTTACTTAGAAAAAAATGGGAAGGGTATCATTGGTTTTTTTCGGGGGAAAGCATCTGAGGAATAGAAGTCTGAGGAAAGGACATTTACTTTTTATTTTTTACTACTTTTGGGAATATTTTTACCATGTGCATATATTACCTTTTTTTTTTTTTTTTTTGGAGACACTCTGTTGCCCAGGCTGGAGTGTGGTGGTATGATCATAGCTTATTGCAGCCTCAAACTCCTAGGCTCAAGGGATCTTCCTGCCTCAGCCTCCCACATAGCTGGTAGTACAGGTATGTGCCATCACGCCTGGCTAATTTTTAAATTTTTTGTAGAGACAAAGTCCCACTATTTTGCCCAGGTTGGTCTCAAACTGTGGGCTCAAGTGATCCTCCCAACTCAGCCTCCCAAAGTGCTGGGACTACAGGTGTGAGCCACTGTACCCATCCTATATTACCTTTTTAACTGAAAGCACTAGCTAAGTAAAACTAAAATCACCACCTTAGAGCTTTAGTAATGAGAAAAGTAAAGAGAAGGAAGGGTTATATATAAATTTCCCCAGCATAGAAATGTGAATCTTTTGATGTAAAAAGGAGCAATTGGTAGATTTAACAACTAAGACTCTTTCCAGTAAAATACAGAAGATTCAGATTCCCATATATCAGTGTCTTCTAAAATATAATTCACAGACTACCTGCTTATTAAAATACAGATCCCTGGGCCCCAACCCAGTCCCACTGAGTTAGGCTTTTGAGTGAACCCTGAGAATGAGCAGTTTTAACAAGCTCTTTTAATTAGTCTTATGCTCATTTAAATTTGACAACTACTTTCCTAGTTCCCTAGTCTTATACTCATTTAAATTTGAGAACTACCTCCCATCTTCACTTTAAATAATAATTGATTAAACAAATAGCTTTGTGCTTGTCCATCCTAAAATATAATCACACAATACACTTAATGTCTTATTTTAAAGCATATTAAGAATTAGCCTCTAATAAGTCTATTTGCCTTAATTTGACTCTTAAAACTGCAGACAACTCAAGGCAAGTAAAACTCATGACTGTATTTCTGCATAGTGGTCAGATGGACTTCACATAAGAAAGATTGATAAGAAAAGATGATCAGTCATGATAAGCACTTAGCAGGGAAAAAAAGGTAGTAAAAAGATTTATAAAGGCAGGGTGTGGTGGCTCATGCCTGTAATCCCAGTACTTTGAGAGGTCGAGGCAGACTTATCTGAGGTCAGGAGTTTCAGACCAGCCTGGCCAACATAGTGAAACCCAGTCTTTACTAAAAATACAAAAATTACCCAGGCATGGTGCATGCCTGTAATCCCAGCTACTCAGGAGACTGAGGCATGAGAATCACTTGAACCTGGGAGGTGGAGGTTACAGTGAGCCGAGATTACGCCACTGCACTCTAGCCTGGACCACAGAGCAAGACCCTGTCTCAAAAACAAAAACAAACAAACAAACAAACACACAAATCACAAAGGGAAAAGGTTTTTGGGTTAGAGTTAGGCTAACATTTTAACAACATTTTGCAGCTTTATGCTTCAAAACATTATAAAATTAAAATGCAAACTAGGAAAAATGGTGTTGCAAATATAATAGATAACTTATAAGTAACATGAGCATTTTTGAAAATTGAATAGAAAAATGGACATAGTAGACATGGCTAACAATTGTTGATTCTCAGATTTCATCGTTTAAATTTATAGTTTAACCGTCAACATTTATTGACAGTATATGTTAGTATCAGTAAAGTACAGACTGAGCTGTATAACAAAGAAACCAAATATATTGAGGCTCAATAAGGTAGTAGTTCATTTTTCTCTCAAGAAACAATCTAAAACAAGCTTGCCTAATCCACGGCATGCATGCTGCCCAGGATGGCTTTGAATGTGGCCGAAAACAAATTTGTAAACTTTCTTAAAACATTATGAGTTTTTTTGTGTGATTTTTTTTTTTCTTTTAGCTCATCAGCTGTCATTAGTGTTAGTATATTTTACATGTGGCCCAAGACAGTTCTTCTTCTTCCAGTGTGGCCCAGGGAATCTGAAAGATTGGACACCCCTGGTCCAAATGATAATGGACTATCCAAGGGAAGTAGGCAGCTTTGTTTTGCAAGGTCTTCCAGGACCTAAGTCCCTTCTCTGTTGTTGCTCCAGCATCTCCTAGGGTGATATTATTGTCTGTATCTGGCTGTCATTCCAGCCCACAGGAGGGGAAGTGGGATATCCAAGGCAGGTGACTGCATCTTCTTTTTTTTTTTTTTTGAGACAGAGTCTCACTCTGTCACCCAGGCTGGAATGCAGCGACGTGATCTTGGCTCACTGCAACTTCCACCTCCCGGGTTCAAGCAATTCTCCTGCCTCAGCCTCCTGAGTAACTAGGATTACATTACAGGCACCTGCCACTACACCCTGCTAATTTTTGTATTTTTAGTAGAGATGGCATTGCATTATGTTGGCCAGGCTTGTCTCGAACTCCTGGCCTCAAGTAATCTGCCCGCCTCAGCCTCTCAAAGTACTGGGATTACAGATGTGGTCCCCACGCCCGGCCTGTTTTTGTCGTTTCTAGCCATATCTCATTGGTTGCAGACTTAAAACTTGGCCACATGGATCTGGAAGAGAGATTGGAAAAGCAGCTCAGCAGCAGTGTATGTAGTTAAACTCAAGGATGCCATACCAAAACAAAGAAAGGGAGAATAAATAGGCGGAAACAGTTAGGAGTCTCTGCTGTCAGATGCCTCCATGTGTCCATGCACTCCCCTCTTCCATGCAGAGAACACATTCATCCTTCCTCATTGGAGAAGACTCGAAGTCCTGTCCAATTAGTGTATCCAGCTCAGAATCCAGAATCTCTGGGCTCTATCAGATCTTTGTGGCTCTCTGAGAGTAATTTCTTTGATTATTGTTTGTGGCCTTTGGCTTTGTCCTCTGGAAGGCTCTTTTTTGTCCATTATCCCCAGTGACCACACCTGAAGTGGTTGTTGGACATTTCACCTTCTGCTTGATGCTGATTTGGGAACCTGAAGATTACTTTAGGGATCAAGCAGTCTTAAACCTTGGTAGAAGTGTTTTTTAGTATCTTGGCAATACGCTTCCCTTATATGCTTAGTAGTCTTTTGGTCTATTTACATCAGGTAGGTTCCATGGAACTGTAGCCATGCCAAAATATTTCTCCTTCTGCTAATGGTTCTTATACCCGTTGAATCTCCTCTTTCCTTTACCAGCTTGGGTACCCATCACAGATTTTCTCAATTTAGTGGTAGCCTTACCTTGATGCCATCTGAAAAAAGTAGGCCTGGGAAGAAAGGTAACACCCTTAACCTAATTTTTGCTGCTAGACTGGCTCCGAAGCACATTTTATTTCCTGCCGTTTGGATTCAGAAGCAACCTGAGGCTTCAAATTTCTGGATTCTCATTAAATTTATATTGCAGGCCTCGGGCAGAGAAACTGTCTTAGCAGAGCTCTCGTCCGTTCCATCTCTGCTTGCAAACCAGCTAATTCTTTATATCTCTCTTGTGCCATCCTAAACTCAGTAAGGTGCAGGAAACACAGAGTAATGTTCTGATTTTTTTCCAGCCAATCCCAGGTCATCACAAGCAGTGGTATTGCTGCTGCCACAGGTCATCTGCCTTTTCTGCCTACAGCCTGACCACTAAGTCAGTGCCAATATCTTGTGCCTTTGTGAATGCAGCACCCCAATTCTTGAGCTAATTTCTCAATTGGAGGACAAGTTAGGTTGCTGTAATGAAGAGATATCAAAATAGCGTGGCTCAAAGAAGACGGTATTTCTTTCTTATTTAATAGTCCAGAGTAAGCAGGTAGGCCAGGGCAGGTAGCAGTTCTGATCTACAGGGTCGTCTAGGGACCTGGGTCCCCTCTGTCTTGCTACCTTCTCCCCGGGTAGATGACCTTGGCAGTATAGTAAACAGCCAGTTCATCAGCACAGTAGTCACATTGCACCCCACAGGAAGAAGCAGAGCACAGGGAAGCAGTTGTCTTCATTCTTCATGGAGGTGACCTTGAGGTCTTCCTGCTCTAGTCTCATTGGCCTGAACTTAGTAATAACAAGGCCCCAGCTAGCTGTGAGGGGCACTTTTACTCCTGCAAAAACTTAAGGTCCTCTGTAACTAGAAGGAAAACAGAATGACGCTGGAGTAATAGTTAATCATCTCTGCCACAAGCAAATTGGCTACCTATTTGGAAGGAAAAGACCATTTTGTATCCTCGTGTCATATGATGTATCAAAATAAATTCAAATAAATGAAATGATTACATATTTAGCTGAGAAACAATATATGGGGCTATTTATTTGATCTCCACATGGGAAAGATATTTTTTTCGAACATGAAAATAAAGGAAAATCATAAAGAGAAAGGCTGATAGATGCGAGGAAGAAGAAGTCGGAGAAATGTTTCCTTGCCTTTTCCAGCAACTGCAGTTGCTGCTTTTGAAAACAGAGGAAGGGGGCCTTAAGCCAACAAATGCGGGCGGCCACTATAAGCTGGAAAAGGCAGGGAAACAGATTCTCTTCCAGAGCCTTTCGAAAGGAGCCCAGCCCTGCGAACACCTTGATTTTAGCCCTGGAGTCCCATGTTGGACTTCTGATTTATAGAACTGTAAGATGATGCATTTGTATCATTTTAACCACTAAGTTTGTGGTAATTTGTTATAACAGGAATAGGAAACTAATCACCAAGTTTTACGTGTGTGTGTGTGAGAGAGACTGTGTGTGTGTGTTTGTGTGTGTGTGTGTATTATTTATTTTTTGTTTGTTTGTTTGTTTGTTTGAGACAGGGTCTCATTCTGTTGCCCAGGCAATTGTGGCTCACTGCAGCCTTGATCCCTGGGCTCAAGCAGTCCTCCTACCTGAGCTTCACAAGTACCTGGAACTACAGGCATGTGCCACCATACTCAGCTAATTTTTTTATTTTTTGTGAAGACAGGGTTTCACTATATTGCTCAGGCTGAGCTCAAACGATCCACCTGCCCTGGCTTCCCAAAGTGCTGGGATTACAGGTGTGCACCACCTCGCCCAGTGTGCTTGTATTTTTAAATAGTGATACTCTATGCTGATGAAGCGGACACTGTCAGCTACTACTGATGGGAATGTAAATTACTGCTAACCCTCCTGAAAAACAGTTTGCGAGTATATTTCCTAAGATCTAGAGTGTTCATACATTTTAACTTACCCTAAAGAAATAATTTGGAAAGTAGCTAATATTCACATACAAAGATTTTCACACCAGCTTTATCAGTATTCGCAAATAAGTTGTTGGAAACAGCTATCCAACATTAGGAAAATGGTTAAATGAGATTTTATATATCTGTATAATACAATATCACAAAACCATTAACAGTTATTATAAAGAATGATGAAATGAGAAAACGCTTGATAGACTATAAAATGATTCAGTGCATAGGCTGTATATTCAGTATGATATCTGTGGTTACCTATGTATGATTAAGTATTGATTGATCGAGGGCATGAGAGAGATGCATTAGGGAAAAAACTGAAAGAAGAAAAGACTGGAAAATCAAAATATTAGTAGTGGTTGTCTGACTTGGGGTATTCAGTTTATAGATGATTTTTTTTTCTTCTTTATGCATTTCTTTTCAAAATTTTCTACTATGAATGTGTATTAATATATACTTTTAAACAAAAAGGCAAAATAAAAGTTGTGTGACAAGAAACAAGGAATGAAACAAAATGAGGGGAAGTAGACATCTCTCAGACCAGTACTAAGGCCATTTTTCCCCTTTGCATTGCTGAGAGATTATTGTATATGATCTTAATAAAAATATTGTGAGAGAAACTGGGCTTGGTGGCTCACACTTGTAATCTCAGCACTTTGGAAGGTTGAGGTAGGCAGATTGCTTGAGGCCAGGAGTTCAAGAGCAGCTGGCTAACATGGTGAAACCCCATCTGTACTAAAAATACAAAAATTAGTCGGGTGTAGTGGCATGTGCCTGTAGTCCCAGCTACTCAGGAGGTGAGGCAGGAGAATAATTTGAATGCAGGAGACAGAGGTTGCAGTGAGCTGAAATCACACCACTGCACTCCAGCTGGGCAATACAGTGAGTGAGATTCCATCTCAAAAAAAAAAAAAAAAAAAAAACCTTGTGAGAGGCCAGCCTCGGTAGCTCATGCCTGTAATCCTAGCACTTTGGGAGGCCAAAGCAGGAGGATCACTTGAGGCCAGGACGACTAGCCTGGGTAACATAGCAAGACCCTGTCTTTACAAAAAATTTAAAAATTAGTTGGGTGTGGTAGTACATGCCTTTCATCCTAGCTACTTGAGAGGCTGAAGTGGGAGGATCACTTGAGCCTGGAGGTCGAGGCTGCAGTGAGCTGCCTTCACACCACTGCAGTCCAGCCTGGGAGACAGAGCAAGACCCTGCCTAAAAAAAAAAAATCCTGTGAGACAGAAAGTATCTTTGGAGAAATTGAAACAGAAAGAGAATATGATTTTCTAAAGATTATATGGTTAATTAATTTAGCTAAGACTAGAAGCTAAGCCCTGTGATAGCTAATCTAATATTATTTTCACTGTGTTTTTAATGTATTTTCTATAGCTGGTATTTGATAAGATATTAAAAGCTTCTTTAGGGCCAAGTCTGTAATACTCATCTTCATATTCCCTTTAGTGCCTAGCTGCAGGTGCCTTGACCATAGCAGATACTCAGTAGGTATTTTTAATTGAATCATTATTGACCAAAATTAATAAAGATACCAAAATAAAATAGATTTTTATGAAAGAAAACAGGCTGTGATACCAAAGTTTTTGGAAGGCTCATTACTTTTCCACCACCACATCTATTTCTCTTTTCGTGTCTTCCTTTTTCCTGTAGGTGATTCATAACATTTCAAACCCTTTTTATTGCCCACCTTTTCTTGGGCTAAATAAAGGAAAACTATTTCCAGCACTTTTGCCATTTTCAACATCAAAAAAATCCTGTAAACATGACTTTTTTTTAAAGGCTTTTTTTTTTTTTAAAAGAATATAACCTAAGAGTTGATTTTGATATGGCATAATTAGGAATTGGGAGAAAGTTTCTGAACTATTGACATATTGAGTTTTGGAGGTATTTTTATGTATTCTAAATTACTTCATATTAAAAATATATAGAATTTAAATTCTGAATACTAGAATAGCACTGAGGAAGTATCTGCCGGATTTCTAAAAAGCCAACTTGAATGTTAGCAACAATGTTAGTCATAATAAACTAGAGGTTTATAAAGTAGGTTTATGAACAGAATAAAAATATTCTGTACTGTGTGCCTTTGGATTTAAGAACATTGGGTTTTCTTAACAATCAGTAATTTTTTTTATTATTATTATTAACAGAGAACCTTCAGAATGGGATCATGTGAGAGAGCAGAGATTTGTGGACTGATGAAATTAGCTATAATTTCGATTTCTAGTTCTGGCTGAGCCACTAGCTAGTTGTATGACTGGAGCTCCCCCCGGGCACCATACTTTTTAGAGAAAGGAAAGTTATAAAATTAGAAATGTGATTTTACATGTGTTATTAACTTTCTGGAAGGGGTTGAGTTATAAACTCTCAAGATTTTAATTCTAAAACATCACATTATTTAAGTAGAAATAATTTAGGAATCGTAGGTATTTCTTCCAGGATATCAGAAAGCAAAAGGTTAGGATACCAGAGTATTAAATGCAAGCTACAATGTCAAGTACATTAGAGGACATGAACTGTAGATCTTCAGTTTGCACTTCAGCTATTGGCATTTGTGTGAAAAGCTATAGTCAGTTGAATAATATGAAAAGAAATGCAGCTGTGCACCAGCGCTGTCCCATGTGCCCCTGCAGGCGTTGTCCTCTGTGGACAGGAGCCCTAATTGAGGGCAGTGGGACTCTGCAGCGCACCCAGAGCTGAGCCTAGCTGGGTGTTCTCCTAGTCCTGCCACAGGCTAGCAGTCTCGGCAGTACTGATGCCAGTGGGCAGCCCCAGGTCTCCCTCCCTCGCCTCCACCATCCCTGCTCTGCCAATGCAGGAGAAGTTCCCCTCTGATATGGTTTAACTGTGCCCCCACCCAAATCTCATCTTGACCTGTAGTTCCCATAATCCCCATGTGTTGTGGGAGAGACCTGGCGGGAGGTAATTGAATCATGGGGGTGGTTACCCCCATGCTGCTGTTCTTGTGATAGTGAGTGAGTCTCGTAAGATCTGATGGTTTTATAAAGGGCAGTTCTCCTGCACACACTGTCTCGCCTGCCGCCATGTAAGACATGCTTTTATTCCTCCTTCACTTTCCACCATGATTCTGAGGCCTCCCAGCCATGTGGATCTTTGAGTCCATTAAACCTCTTTTTCTTTATAAATTACCCAGTCTCCGATGTATCTTTATCAGCAGCATAAGAATGGACTAATACACCCTCCCTCATCTACTTTTCCATCTGGCTTGTGGGGATAGGATGAGCCAGGCTCCAGAGGAAGACAGAGGCTAGGTAAGGAGAAAAGGGAAAAGGAAAAAGACTTCAGAGAGGAGGGAAGAAAAGGGAGTTGGGGACCGTGGGTTGGGATGTGGATGGAGAAACAGGAGAGAGTTAAGGAGTCAGTATGAGGAGACTGGGCTAAAGGAGGAGGCAACACATCTGCCTCCTGACAGATCTCTCCCAGCTTGTCCTGCAGAGGTGCAAGAGAAATGCAGTGCATTAACTGTGAGGATGCACGTGCTTTCTTCAGATGTGGAGTTTCAGATAAGGAAGCCAGAGTCAGACCCCGTAAACTAACAAGTCCATTTCCGCACAACTGCCTTTCTGCTCCAGAGCTTATCGCCCAGAAGACGAAGCTGCCTCCTCACGCTCCTAACTTCTGCCTACCCTTCCCAAGTCCACTGTGCTTGAGACAGTCATGTCACGTTGGCCTTGCTTTTAAAACACCCTAAAACATCTTTTTTTTTTAAAGCTTTATTTTGAGAATATGTCTTAGTCATCTTTTTTTGTGTGTATTACTGAATTTAAACTTGTTAAAATTTATCAACAGCACTGATCTGACGTGTGCGTTTGGATAACTGTGTGTGGTTTTGGAAACGCAGTTTAGTTGCGTGTTTCAGTGACTGCATGTCCCTGTGCTGAGCTCAGTCTGTGAGTTCCCGAGAGCATCCACACTGCCTTAGCGCTATGGGAGTGAGGCCTGTGGGGACTGCAGCCATGATCCTGACCTACAAGGACCTTAACTATTACATAGTAAAACGAAACTGAGGCATGTAATGATGACATAAACAATTAATATTAAACTGTGTGGTTGACTTCACTGTACTGAAGATTGTGAGTCACTCCTCTTGTTTTTCTTTGTCATTTTTAATAGTCAGCCCAGATCAATAGGTATTAGTTTCTGAAAGCCAGCTTCTTTCGTAAGTGCTTAGAAAGCATTAGGATAATCGTGAGTTGCATTTTATCTTTTAATGTGTGAAAGTGTTGAGACTTTTTAGTTCAGACTGTTCATTTAAGCTGGATGTTTTTTCTTTTCAGTTCACTTTGCTAAGCTTATATACCTAATTTTTATTCCTACATCTGTTTCTTCTAGAAATAGTCTAAATCTAGGTTTCTATTTCCTCATGAGTCTGACTTCCATGCTGAACACTCCACTGAAACTGCTTCTCCTCAGACTGCAAATGACCTCCTCTTTGCTGAATCCAGTGGTTACATTTTAGTTATTATAAACGATCTTTCTTTTGATGTGATGTTGTTGACCACTTACTCTTATGTTCTTGGAATTCATCTCTCCTTAGTTGCTGTGATACCAGTCTTTCCTCTTTTCCTTTTTTTCTGCCTTATAATGGCTCCTTCTCAATCATCTTGCTCGACTCCCATTCCTCTATTTTTAAAATATTGTTATTCTCCAGTGTTTGTTCCCCAACCAAATCCACCTCGAACTTGTATTTCTCAGCTCAGACTGCTTTTCTTAGCTTCTGGCCTATATTAGCCACATATTGGATGTTTGTACAGAGTTGTGGGTGCCCTCCTCACCAGTATCCACCCCCTCGCCTGGCCATATCTATTATATTACCTTGACGGTTCACCAGACCATCCGTCCTCCACCTCCCCACTGTGTTGCCAGTACCACTTTAAACCATGCCATAGAGTCCCTGTCCTGGACTTCATGCCTGAGGGTGTCCCATTCTGGCTTTCAGCCTTGCCCTTCCATGTGGGGCTAAGGATTTCATAGGGCCAAGGGGATGTGCACACCCTGGCCTCCACCCTCTAATCTTATGCACTAGCTACACAGGACCCCAAAAACAGTCCTTACAACAAGCCTCTTTCCCAGGCCTGCTCTTCCAAGAGTAGGCTGCGTCCCTGCTGTGTACTTCCTAGGCCTAAGGGATAGCTAAGGGGCAGCTATTTGGAGGGGATAGATGGAGCTTAGATGGAGTTTGGACCTTCAGCTCCACATGTATATATGCAAAGCCCTGATATATAGACCAGGGCCAGAGGTCAGAAGAGAAGAAGGACATGCAGAGACCTCTGTCTGTATTCTCGTCATAGGCAACATAAGCATAGGGGCAGGCCAAACCATTGCCTTCTTTTTCTTTATATTCCTGCTACAGTGCTGGTAAGTGATCCTTCACCTGCTTTTAGGGATTCTTAAGGGCAAGGGCTTTAGCTTTTTAATTTTACATTCTCATTTGCCTATCACAGTGCCTACCCAACACATGGTGACTGCTCAGTATATGTTTGTTGACTTCAGTAATAAATGCATAGTTAACATTTTATAATTATATTATTTCCTTTATTATCATTTTAAAGAGGTTATGGTAATGTTCATGTGATTTTATGATGTCTTAGGGTCAGTATTTTTCCAGAAAAAAATATATCTCTAATTTTGCATTCCTATTAAATGGAAAAATTAGACTTAATATATAAAGCAGAATTTTATTTTTAAATATCTTTTTATGAATTTATTTCATAAAATGGGGTTTGTTAATGATAGGTGGTAGAAAATAGTGTCAGGCAAACATGAAAATCTTGATACTACAGATTACTGTAACATCACAGTCCCCAGTACAACAGTGCTTATGACCAGTTGTAACACATTAGAAACTGCTGAACCCTGAGGGATGCTAGGATATAAGTGTCAGAAGGAGCAGGACTGAGTTCTGGAAAACTACAAAGTGCTGGGAGGAGTGGGACTGGGTTTCCCTGCCAGGTTTCTCATGAATTCAGAGGCTAACTAGTTCTCCTACTGAGCTTGTTTATGAAGAGTGGTGTATGATGACTTTTAATGCAAAAGCATGTAATTATCTAAAATTGGAGTAACTTTACAACACCACATAAGCTTGTTTTAATTCCTGAGATGATTTTTAACTATAACCTATATGCCCTAGATTGGCCTCCCAAGTTCAAGGACCTTTAAACCAAGAACCCATCTGAAGTGTCCCTGGTGCTATTCCTTCTTTGGATACTACTTTAACACGTGCTGTGTCGTAGTGAGAAATGTTCTGGTCTAAGAGTCGAGTAAACTGGACTTGGATGGCCCTTAAATTATCTGAAACTCACACATTCTCTGACTCTTAGATTTGCTGCTTGGATAATAGTCTATTTGTGATTCCACTGAGAGGTATCAAAGAGTTCAGCCATGGGAATAATTTGAGTTTTATTCCTTAACTATGAGGAGCTTCCCTCCCTTCCTTCCTTCCTTCCTTCCTTCCTTCCTTCCTTCCTTCCTTCCTTCCTTCCTTCCTTCCTTCCTTCTTTTCCTTCTTTCTTTCTTTTCTTTCTTTCTTTTCCTTTTCTTTTTCTTTCTTTTCGTTTTTTCCCTTCCTTCTTTCCTTCCTTCCTTCCTTTCTTTCTCTTTTCTTTCTTTCTTTCTTTTTCTTTCTTTCTTTCCCTTCTCTCCCTCTCTTCCTCCTTTCCTTCTCCCCTTCCCTTCCTCCCTCCCTCCCTCCCTTTCTTCCTTCCTTTCTTCTCCTCTCCTCTCCTCTCCTTTCCTTTCCTTTTTTTCTCTTTTTTTTCTTTTTTTTTTTTTTTTTAAGACAGAGTCTCGCTCTGTTGCCCAGGCTGTAGTGCAGTGGCACAATCTTGGCTCAGTGCAACCTCTGCCTCCCAGGCTCAAGCGATTCTCATGCCTCAGCCTCCTGAATAGCTGGGATTACAGGCATGCGTCACCACACCCAGCTAATTTTTGTATTTTTAGAGGAGGTGGGGTTTTGTCATGTTGGCCAGGCTGGTCTTGAACTCCTGGCCTCAAGTGATCCACCCACCTCGGCCTCCCAGAATGCTGGGGTTACAGGCATAAGCCACTGTGCCCAGCCAGGAGTCCTGCTTTCTAATCAGTCTTTTTGTTTGTTTGTTTTTTATTTATTTCTTCCATGTTCTTGTTCTACCCTTAACATTTTTAAACATAGTAAAGTTTACTCATTCCAAGTCTTCTTCTAGTTGACACGAGTCTAATACCTCATAAAAAGTATCAAGTATCAAAGCAGTTACTTTATGAACCATCACACACTGTCTCATTGTTGTGCCATCACAGGTAATGATTAAAACCACTTAATGATGTTATTGCTGGAACATTTCTATAATAAAACTGCTGTGGGACAGCTTGGGTTCCACTGGCTTTTGGAGGAAGTAAACAGTTTAAATTGTTTCTGTCATCTAGAAAATAATTCCCCTTACACAGGGAGATTTTTAAACTCAATTTTAAATTGAGTTTTTTAAATTTAGTAGTATCAATGACACTTGGAGCTATGTTGCCTTCATGTAATTTTTCCGACATTATGAAGCTATGGGCAGCCCTAATTCACATATTTCACTTCCCACTCTTGTGTTTCTACATTAGGACACTTCCTCTCCCCATGTGCTTATTTTTCTCTTCTGCGTTCAGAAAACTTTTTTTTCTCTAACTGGCTTAAGATGGCACTTTAAAAAAAGAGGATTTGAGACACACATAGTGCTTAGAAAGCAAAACAAGCAGAAGAAAAAGATGAGTTCATATCATGAAAATGTCACATGTACTGTCCCTTCCCTTTCCTCTACCTCCAGGGCAAGAGAGGTTGACATGTCTCCCTTTCTTGCCTGTGCTTTCTTTGGACTTCTGGCCTCTTTTCTACTTCAAGGCAGCTCTTAAATGTGAACATGTATATTGGGGGTGGGGAAGCAATGGGAGAAAAGAGTTGGTCAACAAGGAACAGGAGTGCTAAGTAGAATATTGGGAAAAGGTCAGCAAGAGAACAAATGGAATGGAAAAAAGGAAACTACTTTTCATTAATCCTTACAATTTAAGTCAGAATCGGAGTATGAGAACTGGAAGGGACTTAGTGATCCTGTCATTACAGTACCCTAACCTAACAGATGCTCCGTAAATGCATATTCAACTTAAATTGATCTCCTCATTTCACGAGGAAGAAATGGAACCCCACAAAGTTAGGGCTAGCTCTGAGCTCAGCTGGAACCCAGGTCGTCCAGTTCCTCAATGACCTTTTCTATTAGAAGATACTTCAATGACTCTTTCATTTTTTGTATTAGCACCATTTGGCAAAGAGTGGGTATGAAATGTTGAGCTCAACTGTAAGGCTGGTGGCACTTAGTAGGTCTGTTAATGAGTGGCAGTCTAGTAGAAGGAGTATGGATTTTGGAATCAGACCTGGATCTAAATTTCAACTCTGCCTGTCAGCACTTGGGCAAGTTTCTTAATCTTTCCGAACCTAGGATTTTTCATCTCAGTAAATGGGGATCATAATAGCCACCACTTAGTGTTGTTATAACAACTAAATGAAGCAAGGTTCTAAGTACTTACAAGAAGTACTTAGTTTGATGTGTGGCACAAATCATAGGTGACAGTAAATGTTTGTGAAATGAATAAATGGTAACTATTGCTATGTTTGATCTCCCTCATAGGGAGTCAGCATACCTTTTTTAGAAGGTAAATCAACATGTCTTTTAGGCATGTCATATTCTTTATAGATAGGTATACTTATTGACATAGTTAAAAACTGCTGTTTGGCTCATTTTTTTGGTCTTAGAAAATGCCTGTTTCAAATACCTCACAGCCTTTTAATTTTTAAATTCCAGATTAATTCATGGAGGACAGATGTTAAATGGATTGGCAGGTCCAACTGTAATGAATGCAGCACCATTTCTCTCCACGACGTGGTTTTCTGCAGATGAAAGGGCTACAGCCACAGCTATTGCATCAATGCTCAGTTATCTTGGGGGAGCATGTGCATTTTTAGTTGGACCACTTGTTGTTCCAGCTCCCAATGGGACATCACCTCTTCTCGCTTCAGAGAGCAGCAGGGCACATATTAAAGATCGCATAGAGGCTGTGTTATATGCAGGTAATTTGAAGTTTATTTTCTTCTTGTTATACTTTGTCTTTTATCTCAATCATCTTCACTCTACGTTTTGTATACCAGACACCTTCATATGAAATACTTGAGAGGACTAATATGTAAACTTACATACACTGTGCATTCCTTATCATATGATCTAGAGATGCTTAATTAAAACTTAGCACTCTTCCTGGGAAGTTAAATTTTAAATTTATTATTGCCACATGGAGGGGTATTTCTTAATTTAGTCCTTTTATCTGTTTGCAGTTAAGCACTGTATAACACATTTTCTGTGTCCTCTCTAGATATCAGGATAGAAAACATCGTGATTGACAATAGCCATTTGTTAAACATCTATCTGTTGGTAGATGTTAAGCCCATTTTCTCCCTTGTAGTTTCTCCATTATTGGCCATGTTCTGTAACCTTATTTACCTTGATCATCTACAGTTTATCCTCATTTCCTACTCTCTGTATGTTTAGTCTGTTATTCAGGGATACTGACCTTTCT
This sequence comes from Chlorocebus sabaeus, assembly GCF_047675955.1. NCBI lineage: Eukaryota > Metazoa > Chordata > Mammalia > Primates > Cercopithecidae > Chlorocebus > Chlorocebus sabaeus. Next base: position 42,456,674 of record NC_132925.1, read on the forward strand.
AAAATATTCTCTTTGAATTATTTTATTTCTAGAGTTGAGCCCTGGTCCACTCTTATAGTATAGTCTCCTACAGATTTTCATAGATATAGCCCCTCTCTCCATATGCCTGTTTATTATTTCCTCTGCATTCAGAAAACTTTTTGTAAGTGTTTACTATATGCCAAGCACTGTGCTAAGCACTAGGAATTGGTAAGGTCAACGATGAGACAATTGTAATACAAATAAAGATATACAGAGGCTGGGAGACCTAACTTGCCTGGGTTTGTAGGGAAGTTGAGGGGGGAAGATAGGCTTCAACAAGAATGTAATAATTAAAGTTAAGAATTTTGTAGGAGTTCACCAAGTGTTTGAGTGGTTAGTGTATTCCATACAGAGGGAACAGTAACTGCAAAGGCAGGGAAGGTATGAGAGAGCTCAATATGTCTAGGGAACTGCAAGTAATTGAGTATGGCTGGAGTGGTATAAATGTTTGTGTTTGGGTATAGGTAACAAGTGGCAGAAAATGAGACTGGAACAATAAGGGACCCAATTATACTGAACCTTGTTTTAACTTCTTTGTTCTCTTATCAATTTCACAAACATGTTTTGAACGCCTATGTATCTGTCACTATGCGAGTCACTGAGATAGGCATGGTTCCTGGTGTAACAGAACTTACAGTGTCCTGAATGGTACAGACAGTTATAAAATAGAACAGTGAGTATTATAAACCAAAGGCCTACAATTGCTCTAAGAGCTCAGAAAGGAACATCTAACCCAGATTTTGGAGGTGAAGTAGAGCTTCCTGGAGATGCAGCATCTAAATCAGAGTCTGAGGAATGACAGAATGATGGTTAAATACAGTAGGCAGGAAGATTACACTATAGAGAAGAAACTTAAAGGAGAAGCCCAGTGAAGGGAGACACCCTGGTACGTTCAAGCCCAGAGTGGCTTAGATCTGGTGAGAGCAGTAGTAGGTGAAGCTAGAGAGGAAAGCAAGCCCCACGCAAACCTTCTAAGCAGGGCTGAAGGGTTTGAGGTTCACCATATTGTAGGCAAAGGCCACACTCTGAAGAATTGTACATCAGAGAGTTATTTGATGACATTTACATTTCAAAATATGGTTTAGAGGGATTAAAACTGAAAGCAGCAGTATATAAAGCATTTCACCTCCTTTACACAACTTACCCCTTTTAAAGAAAAAGTAAAAATGTAAAAATGAGTAAATAAAACTGAACGCAGGTGAAACGTAAGTTTTAAACTTTATTTTGGTCATGTTATTCTTTTTATTGAAAACCTAAGCAGTTATTGTATTTTTTACATGATGTTAACCAGTGTTAAGCATGTATCAGTGGAGTACATGCAGCTCATGGTTCCCATGCAGTCAAGCAGAAGCCCCTGCTCAAGGTTTCCCAGTTACTTCTTCACTGCTTTCATGTTTGCCAATTTGCCTTTCTGAAATACTGTCCCATGACTTAATTCTATTCAAAATACTGTGCTAGAATTGTCATTTTAAAAAGTTAAAGATTCTTAAATTATTCCTGACAAAGGTAACATAAGAAAAGTAAACTACAGATCCAGATCTCAGATGAGTATAAACAAAAAGTCCTGAATAAAATGTGAGCAAACTGATTCCAGCAACATATATCATAAAACGGTTGATATACCATAACTAAATGGGATTTATTCCAGCAATGCAAGGTTGGTTTAACATTCAAAACTCAATTTATGTAATATATCAGCAGATAAAAGGGAAAAAAACATGATCACCTTAAAAGATGAAGAAAAAGCATTTGAAAAATCCAACACCCTTTCAATGAACTAGAAACAATCAATGAATTAGGAACTCTTTCATCCTAATAAAAATCATCTATTAGAAACCCACAAGAGGCCTGGCATGGTGACTCATGCCTGTAATCCCAGCACTTTGGGAGGCCAAAAAGGGAGGATCACTTGAGGCCAGGAGTCTGAGACCAGCCTGCCCAATATAGCAAAACCCCATCTCTACTAAAAGTACAAAACAAATAGCCGGACATGATGGCACATGCCTGTAATCCTAGTTACCCGGGAGGCTGAGGCACGAGAATCATTTGAGCCTGGGAGACAGAGGTTGTAATGTGAGCCAAGATCACACCACTGCACTCCAGCCTGGGTGACAGAGTGAGACTCTGTCTCAAAAAACAAACAAAAAACCTGCAGGTAACATCACATTTCACTTCTAGGGTTATGAACAAGACAAGGATGTCCATTCTTCCATGCCTTTTTAAAACTGTGCTGGAGGTTCTAGGCAGTATCACTGAACAAGAAAAGCAAAAGATACCCAGATTGTAAAGGAAGTAGTAAAGAATGTCTCTGTTGAAAATGATGAGATCTTGAATATAGAAAATTATCTGCAATTCACTAAAAACTGTTAGATCTAAAAAAAGAGCTTAGCAAAGTTTTATGGTACAAGATTAATATGTAAAAATCAGTTGTATGTCTATATATTGGCAATGAACAATCTTAACATACAATTCAATTTGCAATAGCATCAAAAAGAATATGTTTAGGAATAAACTTAACAAATGAAGTGTAGAACGTATAACCTGAAGACTACCACTGTTGAAAGAAATTAAAGAAGACCTAAATAAATGGAAAGACATTCCATGTTCATGTTGAGAGGTTTAATATTGTGAAGATATCCCCAAATTTATTTGCAAATATAATACAATCCCTTTTAAAATCCCAGCTGCCTTTGTTGCAGAAATCGACAAGGCGATCCTGAGTTTACATGGAAATGCAAAGGACCGGCAATATCCAAAACAATCTTGAAAAGGAACAAAATTGGAGAACTCACACTTCTCAACTACAAAACTTACTACAAAGCTACAAGATAACATAGTACTGGCATAAGGATAGGCATATAAATCAGTAGAACAGAAATGAGATTCTAAAAAATAAGCCGTTACATTTATGGTCAATTGATTTTTCAGAAGGGTCCTAAGATAATAAGGGAAAAAGTCTTTTCAGTAAATGGTACAGGAACAACTGAATATCCAAATTCAAAAGAATGAATTTGAACCCCCTTGTTAACTCAAACCTGAATGTGAGAGCTAAAACTATAAAACTCTTAGAAGAAAACTAAAGAGTAAATCTTTATGACCTTGGATTAGGTGAAGCCTTTTTATAAAAGACATCCAAAGCACAAGTGACAAAGGAAAAAATATAAGTTAGACTTCATCACAATTTAAAACTTTTGTGCTTCAAAGAACCCAGAAAGTGAAAACGACAGTCCACAGAACAGGAGAAAATAGTTGCAAATCATATATCTGATAAGGGACTTATATCCAGATTATATAAAGCATTCTTACAACTCAACAGCAGAAAGACAACGCCATTAAGAAGTGGGCAAAGGACTCAAAAACATTTCTCCCAAGAAAATACACAAATGTCCATCGAACACATGAAAAGATACTCAGTGTCATTAGTCATTAAGGAAATGCAAATTAAAACCATGATAAGATACTCTTCACACCCAGTAGGATTGCTAGAATCAATGAAATGGAAAATAATAGTGTTGGCAAGAAAGTGGAGAAATTAGCACCCTCATACATTCCCATACATGGGAATCTAAAATGGTGTAGCTGCTTTAGAAACAGTTTCACAGTTCCTCAAAATGTTAAACAAAGATTACCATACAATCCAGAAATTCCATTTCTAGATATGTATCCAAGTGAAATGGAAACATACACCCATGTAAAAATGTATACATGAGGGTTCATAGCAGCATTATTTGTAATAGCCAAAAAGTGGAGACAACCCAGATGTCTATCTACTGATGAGTGGATTAATAAAATGTGGTATATCTGTACAATGGAATATTATTTGACAATAAAAAATAGTAAAGTACTGATACTCCAACATAGATGACCCTTGAGAGCATTATGCAAAGTGAAAGAGGCCAGTCATAAAAGACCACATGTTATATGATTCCATTTATAGGAAATGTCCATAATACTCAAATCCGTAGGGACTAAAAGTAGAGCAGAGGTTGCCTAGGGCTGGGAGATTGGGAGTAATAGGTACAGAGTTTCTTTTTGGGATGTTGAAAAAATCCTAAAATTGATTGTGGTTATGACTGTACAATTCTGCTAGTAAATGAAAAACCACTAGATTGTGCACTTTAAATGTGTGCATTGTATGTCATGTGAATTATATCTCAGTGAAGTTGTTTACAAAAATGCCAATAGAGGGTCAAAGAATATGAACAAGGCAATCACAAAAGACATACAAGTGGCCAATATGCATATTTTAGGTGCTTATTCAGTATTACTAATAATTAAAATAACTCTAAATTAGAACAGTTCATTAACTTCTTATTGCTCCTCAGATTGACAAAGAATAAACAGATTGAGAACACCAAAAAAAAAAAAAAAAGAAAAAGGAATCTGTTAACAATCTTGTGTTTAAAAAAATAGGAATCTTTAAACTTCTAACTGCATTAAACAGAATTATCTGTGGTTAATTGTCTTATAGGAATGTTGTCCTTTTTGCTAAGAATAGCCCTAGAATTAAAATTATCCAACTGAAAGGACCCCTAGAAATCCCTAAATTCAATCCCTTTATTGGCCTAGAAAGATTAAGGATTTGTTCATATTACAAGCTAATTAATAGCATAGACAGGTCTATATTCCAAGTTTCCTGACTTTTCTACTAGTGCTATGCTTTTCTACAAAATTGGACACAGTTATCAAAAGCTGGAACTTCCAAGTGCCAGAATTATAGAGGGAAAGGTTGGGATGCTGGAACCTTCCCTTCTATAATGGGGACAAGTTAAGATTGTTTGGGTGTTCATTTTACTTCTGATTGTTTAATACTCTACATTAGCTACTCTTGTGTTTAAATTCTATTCTCTGTCTCTTGGTTTCTTATTTTTGGATGCTTTCTTGTTCAGATTTCCCGTACAATCTGTAAATTGGATCTGTCTTACACAGTGCATCAGACTATCCTATCATGAATCAAATAAACCTCCTATCCTGTTATTTCTTACCAGTTTTTTTTTCTGAGTGCCATACTTATTAGACAATCATCCTAGACCTGTTTCACAATCTCTTTTATAGTAACGTATTGTTGGCTTTTAATATTTTCTCCATAAGGCAACATTTGTTTACTTCCTCAATCTTTTTATCTATGTGCCATAGCACCAGCATATGCATCATTGTTAGTATAACCTCTAACCAATTACTTGCTGAAATTTGTATCTTAATATATTCTTTTTTTTTTAAACTAGACTGAGCAATCTTGGCTAGATACTATATTTTGCTTATCTTTATGAGCCTCAGACTCAGTTGATGCTTAGTAAATATTTGTTAGATAAATGAATACCTGAGAGGCCGGGCATGGTGGCTTACACCTGTAATTCTAGCATTTTGGCAGGCTGAGGCAGGAGAATGGCTTGAACGACACTTGAGCTCAGGAGTTCGAGACCAGCCTGGACCACATGGTGAGACCCTATCTCTACAAACAATAAAAATAAAAATTAGCCTGGCATGGTGGCATGCATCTGTGGTTCCAGCTACTTGGGAGGCTGACGCTGGAGGATCACTTGAGCCCAGGAGGGTCAAGTCTGTAGTGAGCCATGTTCATGCCACTGCATTCCAGCCTGGGTGAGAGAGTGAGACCCTGTTTGAAAAAACAAATAAATACTTGAAGTATTCAACTTTTTGTGTGGCCTGGTTAACATTTTACCTATCCTTTTCTTTCAGAATTTGGAGTTGTCTGCTTAATATTTTCTGCAACACTAGCTTATTTCCCACCCCGACCTCCTCTTCCTCCCAGTGTTGCTGCAGCTAGCCAGCGGTTGAGTTATCGGAGAAGCGTCTGTAGATTATTAAGGTAAATTTACTGAGAGTCATTGGATGGCTTTGACTGACACCTTCAAGATAACTTCAGATTTTTAAAAAATAATTTAAGATAGTAATTTTTCAGCAACCTATTAATTAGGTAGTAATTGATAAAATACTAATTGAATATTTTAGATTTCCTACCAGAAATCTATCTTGAAAAATCACCAGAAACAAAAACCTCTATAATTTTTGCCTTCTCTGTATATCACCTGTACTATTATTTGCTTAATGTTTTAAAAATCAAATATTTTATTTTTCTTAAATAACTTGATTTGTATTTGAAATTGTGTGATATAAAGAATCCTATATCATACAGTAGTGTCTATGAAATCATGGATTCTATGTGTTATACTTTTCCTAATATGCACATTATTTTAATTTATTATGTATTTGTTAAGGCATATTAAAATAAGCAGGCAATAGTCAATACAAAGTGAATAAAATAAATAATATTATTCTCATATCAACTGAAATCATTTTATGTACCAGCAGTAGGATCATACTTTAAGAAGCCTAATATGTTATTTATTTTTATTGGTATAACTTAACTGTAGTTAGATTAAACTCTGCTCTTGAAGGCTGAAATGCCCAGTACTGAATTTAATTCTTGGGATATATAAAACACCACTATTGGTTATGATTTGCAATTGGACCACTATACTTTGTCATTTGAAATTTTTTCATAGTTAGTTGTGAGGAGTTTTTATTGATTCTTCCAACAGCTCTCTCTTAATTGATTCTTTCTTTTCTTGAGTTCCTCTCCCCAAATGGTAAGTTTCTTGTGGTAAAGAAGTAGTATCTATGTCTTTATATCTGCTGCAATAATACTGTCCAATAGGAATAAAATGCAAGCCACATGAGGAATCTTACATTTTCTGGTAGTTTTCAATAAATTTTTAAAAGTCAAAATCATATCAAGCATCTTCTCTGACCGCAGTGGAATAAAACTAGAAATCAACTCCAAAAGGAACCCTCAAAACTGTACAAACACACGAAAATTAAACAGTCTGCTCCTGAATGATTTTGGGGTTAACAATGAAATCAAGTGGAAATTAAATTCTTTTGACATGAACCATAATAGTGATATAAGTTATTAAAACCTCTGGGATACAGCAAAAGCAGCGCTAAGAGGAAGGTTTATAGCACTAAATGCCTACATTGAAAAGTCTGAAAGATTACAAATTGACAACCTAAAGTCACACCTCAAGAAACTAGGGAAACAGTAACAAACCAAAACCAAAGCTAGCAGAAAAAAAGAAAAAACAAAGATCAGAGCAGAACTAAGTGAAATTGAAACAAAAAATACAAAAGATCAGTAAAACAAAAAGTTGGCTATTTGAAAAGATAAACAAAATTGATAGCCCATTAGCTAGATTAACCAAGAAAAGAAGATTCAGATAAGCTCAATTAAAAATGAAAATGGAGACGTCTCAGCCAATGCCACAGAAATACAAAAGATCATTCGAGACTACTATGAACACCTTTATGGACACGAACTAGAAAATCTAGAGGAAATCGATGAATTTCTGGAAACATACAACCCTCCTAGATTAAATCAGGAAGAAATAGAAATCCTGAACAGACCAATAATGAGCCATGAGATTGATTCAGAAACTTAAAAATTGCCAACCAACACATATACACCATGGAATATTATGCCGCCATAAAAAAGGATGACTTCGTGTCCTTTGTAGGGACATGGGTGCAGCTGGAAACCATTCTCAGCAAACTTTCACAAGAACAGAAAATCAAACACCGCATGTTCTCACTCATAGGTGGAAATTGAACAATGAGATCACTTGGACATGGGAAGGGGAACATCACACACTGGGGCCTATTATGGGGAGTGGGGAGAGGGTAGGGATGGCATCGGGAGTTATAACTGATGTAAATGACGAGTTGATGGGTGCTGACGAGTTGATGGGTGCAGCACACCAACATGGCACATGTATACATATGTAGCAAACCTGCACGTTGTGCACATGTACCCTAGAACTTAAAGTATAAAAAATAATAATAAATAAATAAAAATAAAATCAAGCAATAAAAAAATAAAATAAAATATTAATTTGAAAAAAAAAATTGCCAACCAAGAAAAGGCCATGGTCAGATTGGCCAGATGGATTCACAGTTGAATTCTACCAGACTTTCAAAGAAGAATTGATACCAATCCTACTGAAACTATTCCAAAAGATTGAGAAAGCAGGAATCCTCCCTAACTCATTTTGTGAAGCCATCACCCTGATACCAAAACCAGATTGAGAAAGAGGGACTCCTCCCTAACTCATTCTATGAAGCCAGTGTCACCCTGATACCAAAACCGGAAAAAGACATAACAAAAAAGAAAACTACAGGCCAGTAGCCTTGATGATCATAGATACAAAAATCCTTAATAAAATTCTAGCTAACCAAATCCAACAGCACATCAGAAAGACAATATACCATGATCAAGTGGGTTTCATACCAGAAATTATTTGAAATAAGCATGTCAAATGTGATATATCACATAAACAGAATTAACAACAAAAACAATATGATCATCTTAATAGATGGAGAAAAAGCATTCAATAGCATCTCTTTATGATGAAAACACTAAACAAACTAGGCATAGAAGGGACATACTTCAAAATAAAAGCCATACATGACAGACCCACTGCCAACATCTTACTGAATGGGAAAACTTGAAACTGAGAACTGGAACAAGACAAGGATACCCACATTCACCACTTCAGTTTGAAATCACTGGAAGTCCTAGCCAGAACAGTCAGGCAACTGAAAGAAATAAAAGGCATCCAAATTGGAAAAAGAGGAAGTCAAACTATCACTGTTTGCCAGTGATAAGATCATACACCTAGAAAACCCTGAAGACTCTTCCAAAAGACTCCTAGATTTGATAAATGAAATCAGTAAACTCTCAGGTTACAAAATCAGTGTACACAAATCAGTAGCACTGCTCTACACCAACAATGAGAAAGCCGAGAATCAAATGAATAACTCAATCCCCTTTACAATAGCTGCAAAAAAATTAAAATACCTAGGAATATTCTTAACCAAGGAGGTGAAATATCTCTACAAGAACTACGGAGCACTGCTGAAAGAAGTCATAGATGACAGAAACAAGTGGAAACACATTCCATGCTCATAGATTGGAAGAATCAATATTGTGAAAATGACCATACTACCCAAAACAATCTACAGATTCAGTGCAGTTCCTGTCAAAATACCAACATCATTTTTCACAGAATTAGAAAAAAAAATCCTAAAATTCATATGTAACCAAAAAAGAGTCCAAATAGCCAAAGCAATCCTAAGCAAAAGGAACAAATCTGGAGGCATCACATTCCCTGACTTCAAATTATACTGCAAGGTTATAGTTACTAAAACAGCATGGTACTGGTATGAAAGTAGTCAATGGAACAGTCCGATGGAACAGAATAGAGAATTCAGAAGTGAGGCCAAATACATACAGCCAACTAATCTTCAACAAAGCATACAAAAACATAAATTGGAGAAAGGACACCCTATTTAATAAATGGTTCTGGGCAAACTGGCAAGCCACAAGTAGAAGAATCAAACCAGATCCCTATCTCTCACCTTATACAAAAATCAACTCAAGATGGATCAAAGACTTAAATATAAGATCTGAAACCATAAAAGTTCTAGAAGATAATGTCAGAGAAATACTTCTGGACATTGGCCTAGGCAAAGAATTCATGACTAAGACCCCAAAAGCAAATGCAACAAAAACAAAAATAAATAAATGGGACCTAATTAAACGAAAAGTTTCTGTATAGCAAAAGAAATAAACATCAGAGTAAAACAGCCCACAGAATGGGCAAAAATATTTGCAAGCAAGCTCTGTATCTGACAGGAGACTAATATCTAGAATCTACGAGGAACTCAAACGGATCAGCAAGGAAAAAAAAAAAACAACTCATCAAAAAGTGGGCAAATGGCATGACCAGAAGACATTTCTCAAAAGAAGACATACAAACAGCCAAAAAAATATATATATATAGGAAAAAGTGCTCAGCATTACTAATCATCAGGGAAATGTACATTAAAACCACAATTAGATACCACCTTACCCCTGCAAGAATAGCCATTGTTAAAAAGTCAAAAAACAATAAATGTTGACATGGATGTGGTGAAAAGGGAATGCTTATACACTGCTGGTAGGAATGTAAGTTAGTACCACCTCTATGCAAAACAGTATGGAGATTCCTTAAAGAACTAAAAGGAGATCTACCATTCAACCCAGCAATCCCACTACTGGTGTCTACCCAAAGGAAAAGAAGTCTTTGTATGAAAAAGATACATGCACATGCACATACATGTTTGTAGCAGCACAGTTTGCAATTCCAAAGATATGGAACCAACCTAAGTACCCATCGACTAATGAGTGGGAAAAGAAAACGAGTATATATACACCATGGAATACTACTCAGCCATAAAAAAGAACAGAATAATGCTTTGTACATCAACTTGTAGGGAGCTGGAAGCCATTATTCTAAGTGAAGTAACTTAGGAATGGAAAATCAAACACTCTATGTTCTCACTTATAAGTGGGAGCTAAGCTATGAGTAGGCAAAGACAGAGTGGTATAGTGGACTTTGGAGACTCAGAATGGGGAGGATGGCAGTGAGGGAAGGATAACAAACTCCATATTGGGTACACTGTACACTACTCAGGTGGCAGGTGCACCAGAATCTCAGACTTCACCACTATCCAGTTCATCCGTGTAACCAAAATCATTTGTACCCCAAAAGCTGTTGAAATTCTAAAAAATTTGTTTTAATTCTTTGTATATTTGGGATAAAAATCTTTGAAAATTTTTAATAATCTTATTTTAAAAGGAAAAATAAGTAAAATTAATTAGAAATAAGTAAAATTAATAAGTAAAATTAGTTTTAGGAAATGAGTAAAATCAATTTTAGTAGCATATTGTTTAACCAAGCATATCCAAAACATTATTTTAACATGTAATCAATATTAAAACTTATTAATGAAATATGTTACAGTCTTTTATTCATATAACATCGTTGATATCCAGTGGATATTTTGCACTTAAAGCACATGTCAATTTGGACCTTAAATTTTTACTGGAAATACTTGATGTCCAGTGGAATTAAGTGGAATATTTTAGGTATCACTAAATTTACAGTTAAAAAAGTATTCATTGAACAATGTCTCTTGTATTGCACTGTTTATCCTAAGTTAAAAATAAATAATTACAGTTTCTGAAATTTTGAATCAACAGATATTTGCTATCATTAAAAAGGATCTTACATTCTATAGGCAATTGTTTGGGGCTTAATTGCAGATCTAACACTTCTGTAGAATACTATTTTTATTATTTTTCCGATAATTTTGAACAAATTACCATAGCTAAAAACAATTCCTTTACCATCTCTTCATCTAAAATGCTTTTATTTTTGTACGAGGATCCAAACCATTTTATAGCTGGCCAAATTATAAGTTCCGATCTGTTAAAAATCATTTAAATGTTTGTCTGACATTTAATTCTGATTTCAGGCAACTAATTTTCTGAATTCTTTTTTGATCATTGAAAAGAAACGTCTATAACATTGACCATGTGTTTGCTAAAATGTCTTTTAATATTATTCGGTTAATTATTCTAAACTTTTTTTCCACAGCAGACATTTTATTTTGCTCTGCTGCCGCAAACTGTAATTGCCATTCATTGTGAAGTTTGCAACATGCCTTCTTCTATTTTGGTCTCTTCTTTCTACAGGAAATATTCAAATACACAAATTACAATGTCACATGTCACATCAGTGTGTAGAAAAAAATAATTAGAACTGAATCCGTTCATTGACACCAAGATCAGTGATGGATTATAGTACTAGAGACAACACCTGCCCCAGCATGCACACTATAATAATATCTTAGTGTTGCAGCTGTTCAAGGGAAATGTCCTCCTACCAAACAGAGTTATGTTTAATGGAAAAGTACCTTTCACTGCTTCTGCTTCAAGTTTAGATTTAAATTAGTTAAAATGAAATAAAATTAAAAACTCAGTTCTTCGGTTGCACCAGCCACATTTCAAATGCTATGTAATATTGTTTTTCAAACTTTGGTTTACAGCCAACTAATTCAGTGTTTTGACAGCTATTTTCTTTAAGCAAAATAGAATGGAATAAAATAGAATTGAAAATATTATTTCATCACATGAAATAAGGATACCTTCTTTTAGACTTTTGTTTCAGTATATATGTTGCATATATATGGGTAGGTCACAAAGTAAAAATAAATTTCTTACTAAAAATAAAGTAAAAAGCTTTTGAAAATCACTTCTCTATAGCACATAGTACATTGCCTTTCACATAATAGGTTTAAAAAGAAGTTAGGTTGAATTGTGATTAGTGGCACACATTTGTAAGATGACAGTTTAAAATGATCGCTTTTTCAGTGGCAACAAAAGCCAAAATTGACAAATGGGATCTAATTAAAGAGCTTCTGCACAGCAAAAGAAACTACCATCAGAGTGAACAGGCAACCTACAGAATGGGAGAAAATTTTTGCTATCTACTCATCTAACAAAGGGCTAATATCCAGAACCTACAAAGAACTCAAACAAATTTACAAGAAAAAAACAACCGCATCAAAAAGTGGGCAAAGGATATGAACAGACACTTCTCAAAAGAAGACATTTATGCAGCCAACAGACACATGAAAAAATGCTCATCATCACTTGCCATCAGAGAAATGTTAATCAAAGCCACAATGAGATACCATCTCACACCAGGTAGAATGGCGATCATTAAAAAGTCAGGAAACAACAGGTGCTGGAGAGGATGTGGAGAAATAGGAACACTTTTACACTGTTGGTGGGACTGTAAACTAGTTCAACCATTATGGAAAACAGTGTGGCGATTCCCCAAGGATCTAGAACTAGAAATACATTTGACCCAACCATCCCATTACTGGGTATATACTCAAAGGATTATAAATCATGCTGCTATAAAGACACATGCACACGTATGTTTATTGCAGCACTATTCACAATAGCAAAGACTTGGAACCAACCCAAATGTCCATCAGTGACAGACTGGATTAAGAAAATGTGGCACATATACACCACGGAATACTATGCAGCCATAAAAAAGGATGAGTTCAGGTCCTTTGTAGGGACATGGGTGCAGCTGGAAACCATCATTCTTAGCAAACTATCACAAGAACAGAAAACCAAACACCGCATGTTCTCACTCATAGGTGTGAATTGAATAATGAGAACACTTGGACACAGGAAGGGGAACATCACACACCGGGACCTGTTGTGGGGTTGGGGGAGGAGGGAGGGATAGCATTAGGAGATATACCTAATGTAAATGACGAATTAATGGGTACAGCACACCAACATGGCACATGTATACATATGTAACAAACCTGCACGTTGTGCACATGTACCCTAGAACTTAAAGTGTAATAAAAATAAAAAATAAATCAGATGATCACTTTCTAAAAACAATGCCATTTAAATAAATTTTTTTCCCTGCAAACCTAGCTGCAGATGTTAGATAGCAATAGAGAAAGGTAGAGAGGTAGATTGGGGTCATATTATGACGTACTAATAATTTTGGACTATTCTGTTGGGAATAATGAGTCACTGAAGCATTTTAAGCCAAGGCGTTATGTACAAGATTGTTCTGACAAGGAAAAACTGTTAACTTAAAATTGTCCCTCCAACCACTTTGACTTGTGTTTACTTCTAATTACCCTGGAGTCAAACTCTTCATTCTGTTTAAACCATAAAGTATAAGATCTTCCTTCTCTATAAAAAGTCCTTTTCACCAGTACCTAACATTCCTTTGTCTTTTATTGCTTACTGTGCACGATTGCCAGCTTGTACCTTTGGGCTCTTCTGGGGAGTTCTCTGGGCCTGCCATGCCCCATTCCCTTCCTACCAGTGTAATTAACCCCAGTCTCTCATAGAATTCCTGAAATCATTGCTTCCTGGGTCAGATTATTTGCCAGCACGTGAACACATGTATTAATCTATTTTTTCGTCGTTTGTATTTCCTTCTCCCATTTCCCTCCCCGAACCCAGGCCACTTCTCAGATGCCTTTAATGTGTATCTCTTTATCTCTGTGCTTTTGCAGTATATGTACTGTTTGTATGCATCTGTGTTTAATTCATCTAAATTATGACATACTGTGGATGTCATTCTGTTTGACATTTTTCACTAAGTACTACATGGATTTTATTTTTTAACTTTTCATTTTGGAATGTTACAATAATATACAAAGGTAGAATAGCATAACCCCTATAACTCGGTGTTGACAATTGTCAGTTTACAACCAGTCTTGTTTCATCTTTGTACCACCCACTTCCCACTCCCCACCTTCCTGCATCATGAAACAAATCCCAGATGACAACTCCATTTCATCTAGAAATATTTCAGTATGTGCAATATATGTCAGAAATAGACTCTTTTTAACATAAATATAGTGCCGTTATTTTAACTAAAAACTTTTAAATAATAATTTGCTAGTATCAAATCAGTGTTTAAATTTTCAATTATCTCATAAACATTTAACAGTTTGAACAATTTCCATATTAGGTCCACACATTGCAATTGGTCCAAAGTACCTTAGAATCTATAGATTTCCTTGACATGGCTCTTTGTTTCTTATAATTTAGTTGTTGAGGAGCCAGCACTTTTATTCCCAATGTCTGGATTTTGTTGATTTCCTCATTGTATAGTTTGACATGTTCCCCTCTCCTTTGTGTTTCCTGTAAATTGTTAACTAGAAAATATGTTGTGATTCAGGTTTTATTTTTGCTTTTGTTTTTGTTTTTGTTTTACAAGACTACTTCATAAGTGATGCTGCCTCCTTTCGTCAGGCGGCATGTAATGTCTGGACAACTCTCATTTTGTGATGTTAGCACTCTGTTTCAAGGTGCACCCCTGCTGCCGTGTGTACACCTAGTTCTTTGTACTCCATGGCATTAATTTATCACATTTCATCTACTTATTCTCATTGTGTACCCAGATTGCCTCCAATTTGTTGTTACCACAAACACTACTGCAGTGACATCCTCATTCATGTCACCATAGACCTGAAAATTTATTTGGAAAATAGACCCTGTAACATGACTGCTAGGTCATAAAATAGTCTAAGCTTGATTTGTCAAGTACTGCTAGATCGCAGTGACATGACCATAGCACACAGTAACCACCTGCCTCAGCCTCCCAATTAGCTGGGATTACAGATGCACACCACTGTACCCGGCTAATTTTTAAATATTTTTATAGAGATGAGGTCTCATTATCTTGCCCAGGCTGGTCTCAAACTCCTGTCCTCAAGTGATTCTCCTACCTTGGTCTCCCAAAGTGCTGAGATTACAGGCATGAGCCACCATGCCTGGCCAGAGGTTTTTTTAAACTACCTACCCATTTGATGAAATAATATTGGTTATCTGTATAATAAACATTGAGAATTTTAAACAATATGAACAAAATATTTTTCTTGTAAAAATAAAAAATGTCAAGAAGCGAGCCGGGTGCCGTGGCTCACGCCTGTAATCCCAGCACTTTGGGAGGCCAAGGTGGGTGCATCACCTGAGGTCAGGAGTTCGAGACCAGCCTGGCCAACATGGCGAAACCCTGTCTCTACTAAAAATACAAAAATTAGCTGGGTGTGCTGGTAGGTGCCTGTAATTCCAGCTATTTGGGAGGCTGAGGCAGGAGAATCACTTGAGCCAGGGAGGCAGAGGTTGCAGTGAGCCGAGATCACACCATTGCACTCCAGCCTGGGCAACAAGAATGGAACTCCATCTTAAAAAAAAAATTTTCAGAAGCTTGAATTTATTAACTCACAGATTTTTTATTAACTGACAGACTTTTTCTTTTATAAAGCTTGCCACTTTGAACTTCTTGAAGAATAACTATATATGTATATACATGTATATACACATATATATGTATATATAGTTATTCATATGTATATATACATATATATGCATATGTATGTATATGTACATACATATTTTTTAACTTTTAGGCTCGGGATACTTGTGCAGATTTGTTACATGGGTAAATTACATGTCATGGGGGTTTGGTGTACACATTATTTTGTCACCTAGATAATAACCATAGTATCCAATAGGTAGTTTTTCTGTCCTCACCCTCCTCCCACCCTGCACCCTCAAGTTGGTCCCAGTGTCTGTTGTTCCCTTCTTTGTGTCCATATGTACTTGAAGTTTAGCTCCCACTTGTAAGTGAGAACATATGGTATTTGCTTTTCTGTTCCTGTTAGTTTACTTAGGATAATGGCCTCTTGCTCCATTCGTGTTGCTGCAAAGGTTGTGATCTTATTCTTTTTTATGTCTGAGGAGTATTATATGTGTATTTGTACCACATTTTCTTTATCCAGTCTACCATTGATGAGAATTTAGGTTGATTCCATGTCTTTGCTATTGTAAATAGTGCTGCAGTGAATACACACGTGCATGTGTCTTTATACTAGAATGATTTATATTCCTTTGGGTATATACCCAATAATGGATTGCTGGGTCAAATGGTAATTCTCTTTTAAGTACTTTTAGAAATTGCCAAACTGCCTTCCCTGGTGGCTGAACCAATTTACACTTCGACCAGCAGTGTGTGTGCATTCCCTTTTATCTGCTACCTTCCCAGCATGTTATTATTATTATTTTTTTTTTAGTTTTTAATAATGGCTATTCTGTAGATATTTTCTGATTCTGGTGTTCCAGTTTCCAAATGACATACATTTTTCATGACTATGTTTATTCTAGATTTTTAATTTGTTGCAATGTTTGCTTTTATTTCTCATTCACAGCAATTTTAGATTTTTGATGATTGCTTTAGCATATGCCATACCACTTGGTGTATTTGCTGGCTGGTCTGGAGTTCTGGACTTAATTTTAACACCAGCACACGTCAGCCAAGTAAGTATTTTATTTCTTTATATGTTGTAGGTATTTTCATTCATTTGATTTATAAATACTGGTTACGTGTTCTTGGTTTTAGCTTCAAGGACTGGGTAAAACATTGTCCTATACCATTGTTGCAAAAGCAAGATTTTTATGGAATAAGTAAAAAATAATGTTGATTTTCCTCCTTGATTTTGACAATAGTTATGAATTTCACATTTCTCTGGGCATTATTAATGATACTACTGGCTTTTTAAGAAAGGAAGGAAATCTTAGTTTTGTTGACTCCATTCTTTATCCTTTCTTCATACCTTATGAAGAAGACTAAGATCCCATCATCAATTATATAGCTATTTCTTCATCTAGTTTCTGACTTTCTCTGTGGGCTCCAAATAAGGGTATTTCATTTCTTTAGAAATAACTATTTCACCTATATGCTTGATACCATCCATTCCTTCTCTTTGCTTCCAGATAGCACGGTAGAAAAGAGGATAGAGAAATATGGAGAGGTAAATAGAAGAAAACACACTGATGTGATATTCGAGTAAAAAAAAAAAAAATTTGTCTATTCTGCTTTTAGTGAACATTTGGATTGTTAACCTTTTTTGACAACCACAAACAATGCTATATTAACACTCTCATACATGTCTCTATGCACTTCTATATACATTTCTAATGGATACATATCTAGGAATGGAACTGCTGGGTATAGTATGTGCTACTTTGGTAGATGATGCCAAACTTCTCCAAAGTGGTGGTATCCATGTATAATCCTACCAGCAATACATGAAATTTCTCATCATCCCACATCATTTGCCATTTGCCACTTGTGTTAGTCTTTTTCACTTTAGACGTGCTGATAGCTGTGCAGTTGTATGCCATCATAGTGACTTCTGTGGTGTCTTTTCAGTGTGAATTGGATATTTTGAATATCCTTTTCTGGTGACATACCAGTTTGAGTCTCTTGCCCACTATTGGGCTACCTTTTTCTTAACAATATGTAAAGAAGAGAGCTGTGCAGAAGGGAGCTCCCCAGAGGACTTTGTGGGGACTCCAGTAATCTTTGGCTGAGAAATGGGCTGCACATATAAAGGGCAAAGCTACTAGAGGCTTAACAGAGAGAATGGTATGGATTGAAAGCAGAACAAAGATAGAAGAGGTCAAGCATTGTCTTGGAGTTCTGGCCCAGTCAAACTGTAGAATCAAGGACCATGTCCTAGATAGAGAAAGTCTTACTCTAGTTTAGACCCATCATAAACAAAGACAAAAATCTGAAGAGGAGACACTTTGGAGATCTATCCTTATAAAGCACAAAATGAGGCCTACACATCCTCAAGGTAATCAAGCAATAATTGAACTGTCTACTAGAACAAAAGTCAACCATTTTAGAAAAAGTAAAAGAATCTAGAATCTCTTTATTGTATCATCCACAACATACAGTATACAATTTTTTTTTTTTGACGGAGTCTCACTCTGTCGCCCAGGCTGGAGTGCAGTGGCGCGGTCTTGGCTCACTGCAAGCTCCACCTCCTGGGTTCACGCCATTCTCCTCCCTCAGCCTCCCAAGTAGCTGGGACTACAGGCGCCCGCCACCGCGCCTGGCTAATTTTTTTGTATTTTTAGTAAAGACGGGATTTCACTGTGTTAGCCAGGATGGTCTCGATCTCCTGACCTCGTGATCTGCCCACCTTGGCCTCCCAAAGTGCTGGGATTATAGGAGTGAGCCACTGCGCCCAGCCCAGTATACAATTAAAAAAAAAAAAAATGCATTAGACATGTAAAGAAACAGGAAAGTGTGACCCCTATTTGGCCAGGTGCAGTGGTCTCAAAAAATAAATAAATAAAAGTTTAAAAATTTACAAAGCAATCATTAGAAACCAACTCTTAGAAACTCTAGATGTTGGATTTAGCAGACTGAGGCTGTAATGCAGAAAAGATAAAGATAAATCTTTGCTTGCTCCAAGTTCATAAATATGTTATCTTGTATAACTGTGTCATCCTGTATAGTAGCTACTAGCCACATTCAAAATAAACTTCAAACTTAATTTGAAATTTAAACCAATTGAAATGAAATAAAAGTAAAAAATAACTTCCTTAGTTGTGTAGCACTTTTCAAGTGCAGGATAGCCACATGAGACTAGTAGCTACCATGTTGCATGGTGTAGATAGAGAACATTTCTATCATCAAAGAAAGTTCTATTGGACAGTGCTGTTCTAGAGCTTTGTTCTTTTACCTGTCACATTTACCTAGAATTTAAACCTAGAATTGATTTTGTACTTATTATAAGATAGGGGTTAAGTTTCTTTTTTCCCCATAGATATTTGTTAACCTAGGATCAGTGTTTGAAAAGATCATTTTTTTCCTTCACTGCCCTCTGTTCATCTTTGTTGTAAGCAAGTTTCCTTCTATACACGGGTGTATTTCTAGACTTGATTCCTTTAGTCTCTTTGTCCCTGCACCAATACCAAATTGTGTTATTTATACTAGTGTTATAAATAAGCACTAGTTTTGATATTTAGTAAATATCCCCCTTTATTGGGATTTCTATTAGAGTTTTTATATCTACAGATCATTTTCAAAATTAACTGCTTTACAATACTGAGTTTTCTGAACCATGATCATTATGTTTCTCCTCATTTACTTAGGTCCCAATGTCTCTGAATGAGGCTTTATAATTTTCAGCAAAGATACCTTCTGTGTGTTTATTAGCCTTATTCTCAGGTATTTGATACTTTTTGAAGCTATTGAAATTAGCAGCTTTTAACATTTTTATTTTATTTTTCTTATTTTTAAAATTGATATGTAATTGTTGCACATTTTGGGGGGATATATAATATTTTGATACCTGTACACAGTGTGTAATGATCAAATTGGTAAGAGTGCTATCCACCACCTCAAACATTTATTTTTTCTTTGTGTTGGGTACCTTACAACTCATAGCTATTTTGAAATGTACAGTAAGTTATTGTTATCTGTAATTTCCCTACTGTATTATTGAGTACTAGAACTCACTCTATCTAACTGTATTTTTATACCCCTTAACCAACTTCTCTTCATACTCCCACCCTTCTTCATCAGTAGCTGGTAACTATCATTCTACGTTCTGCTTTCCTGAAACCCACCTTTTTAGTTCCCACATGAGTGAGAACGTGCAATATTTGTCTTTCTGTATTTGGCTTATTTCAGTTAACATGATTTCACTTAACATCCATGTTGCTGCAAATAACAGGATTTCATTCTTTTTTGTGACTGAATGATATTCCATTGTGTATATATCCGATATTTTCTTGATGCATTCATCTGTTGATGACACTTAGGTTGTTTCCAGACCTTGGCTATTGTGAATAGTGCTACAATAAACATGGGAGTGCAGATTTCTTTTTTATATACTGATTTCCTTTCTATTGGGTATATATCCAGAAATGATTGCTACATCATATGGTAGTTCTATTTTTCGTTTTCTAAGGAACCTCTGTACTGTTTTCCATAATGGCTGTACTCCTTTTATTCCCACCAGCAGGGTCTAAGCACTCCCCCTTCTCTGTATCCTTGTCAGCATTTGTTACTTTTTGTCTTTTTGGTGATAGCTATCCTAACTGGGGTGAGATGCTATTCATTGTGGTTTTGATGTGCATTTCCCTGATTATTAGTAATGTTGAACATTTCTTTTTGTATATTTGTTGGCCATTGTGTGTCTTCTTTTGAGAAATGTCTATTCAGGTATTTTGCTCGTTTTTTAATTGGATTGGTTTTTTTGCTGTTGAGTTATTTGGGTTCCTTATAGATAGTGTTATTAATATAGGTTATTAATCCCTAATTGGATGTATAGTTTGTGAATATTTCTCCCATTCTGTAAGTTTTCTCTTCCCTCTATTGTTTCCTTTGCTGTTCAGAAGCCTTTTAGTCTTATGTAATCCCATTTGTGCAATTTTGCTTTTGTTGCCTGTCTTTTGAGGCTGTATTCAAAAAATCTTTGTCCAGACCAGTGTCCTGTAGTGTTCCCCCAATGTTTTCTTTGAGTAGTTTCATAGTTTCAAGTCTTACATTGAACCCTTTTCCCTTTTAGGGGAAAAAAAAAATGTGCAGCTCACTGCCAGCACTCATTTAATTTTATATAAACATGCTCTTTGATGCTGAAGCAAATCTGACTAACTTTCAATATGAAAATATAAAAACTGTTCTTGGAGTCATTTCTAAACAGAACTAACATCAGAATCATCTGAATCATCAGAATCGTCTATCAGATTCCTCAAATGAATCTCTAGCCAATGACTGTTTGAGAACGATGTTAACATCACACGTAGGAATGCTCCTTTTTCTAGGATTTGACATTTTCAGCAGTTGAGAATTACTGTTTTGTAAATGGAAATACCACTACTAAAAACAGAATGCTATAAGTAGAATGATGTCTTTTGTCTCCAAAGTTGATATACTAAGAGTGATGTGAAAATAGTCATAAAAGCAAGATAGTTCATGGCGAAGATATCTTGGGGTAAATGCTGCAGCTGCAAAAGCGCCTCTGGCGTGTACTCTCAGGGCAAACGGGAAAAGGATTAAATCTTTAATCCATTTTGAGTTTTGTTTGTTTGTTTGTTTTTTTGGTTTTTTTTTGATACAGTATCTTGCTCTGTTGCCCAGGCTGGAGTGCAGTGGCAGAAGCATGGCTCACTGGAGCCTCAACTTCTTGGGTTTAAATGATCCTCCCACCTCAGCTTCCCAAGTAGCTAGGACTACAGGTGCACGCCACCATGCCCAGCTAATTTTTTCAAGTTTTGTAGAGATGAAGTCTCTATGTTTCCCAGACTGGTCTGGAACTCCTGAGCTCAAACAGTCCTTGCACTTTGGCCTCCCAAAGTGTGGGCCATGTCGGGCCATCTTTGTGTTTTAATTGGAGTATTTAGTGCATTTATATTTAATATAATTACTGACAAGTTTGGGTTTAGACCTACCATCTTACTATTCGTCTTTATTTTGTTCAGCCCTTTCTATTCTTTTTGCCTTCTTTCTTACCTTCTGGATTAAGTATTTTTTATTACTTCAATTTCCCCTGACTCTGTTAGGTTGGCAGTTATAGACTCTTTTACTATTTAATGATTACCCTAAAAAGTACAGAATGCACACTTGACTTATCAAATTGGAATTTTACCTTTTCTATGATAATGTAAGGGTTTTAGAACCCTTTAACTTCATTTAACCCTCTCCCATCTTTTGGGCTATTACTGTCATATATTTTAACTGCACAAGACATTATTGTTTATACAGTTGATATTCATTGACTCAAATTTATCTTCATATTTATTCATTTATTCTTTATTTCTTTATCTTCAGTCTTCAAATCTGTAATCATCTTTCTTCTATCTAAAGAGCACCCATTAGTGTTTTTGTTTGATTATTGTACAGGTCTGTGGGTGACAAATTCTTTAGTTTGGGGTTTGCATTTTATTTTATCGTTTGTTTTGGTCTAAAAATGTCTTCATTTTATCTTCATTTTTAAAGTTTTTATCTTGTTGGGCATAGAATTATTGGTTGACAGTCATTTTCTTTTGGTTTTTTGAAAAAAAATTCCATTTTCTTCTGGCTTCCATTGTTTTAATTGAGAAGTCAGCTCTCAAATTTAAAAGCTGGCTGCTTTTAAGATTTTCTGTTCATCATCGGTTTCAGCAGTTTTGCTTTGATTTGATACAACTAGGTGGCATTCTTTTTCTAAATTTATTCTACTTAAGGTTTACATAACTTATTGAATGTTGTCTTGTTAGCTTGATGTCTCTCATTAATTTCTGAAAATTTCTAGTCAGTGTCTCTTCAAAACTTGTGCTCTGTTTTCTCTAATTTCCTTTTTGTATTCTAACTATATACATTATACCTTTACACTGTATTCTGTAAGTCTCTTTACTCTGTTTTTTGAATTTTCCACTCTTTTACCTTTCTTTTCTTCACCCACTTTTTTTCTTTTTTTTCTTTTTTTTTTTTTTGAGACGGAGTCTCTCTCTGTTGCCCAGGCTGGAGTGCAGTGGCGCGGTCTTGGCTCACTGCAACCTCCGCCTCCTGGGCTTATGCCATTCTCCTGCCTCAGCCTCCCGAGCAGCTGGGACTACAGGCGCCCGCCACCACGCCTGGCTAATTTTTTTGTATTTTTAGTAGAGACGGGGTTTCACCGTGTTCGCCAGGATGGTCTCGATCTCCTGACCTCGTGATCTGCCCACCTCGGCCTCCCAAAGTGTTGGGATTACAGGCGTGAGCCGCTGAGCCCGGCCATCACCCACTTTTTTGTTGTTGTTGTTGTTGTTATGACATATTCTTTTTCCTTCCTATGCTTCAGACTGGATATTTTAGCTATCTTTTCTTCCAACTCACTATTTCAGTTTTCAACTCTGTCAAATATGCTATTAAATTCATCTATGAGTTACTTTAAATTTTATAAAATTTGTCTTTGGTTCTTTTTTTTGTTTGTTTGTTTTTGAGATAGAGTCTTGACCTGTCACCCAGTCTAGAGTGCAGCGGCTTGATCAGTTCACCGCAACCTCTGCCTCCCAGGTTCAAGCAATCCTCCTGCTTCAGCCTCCCCAGTAGCTGGGACTACAGGCGCGCACAACCATACCCAGCTCATTTTTGTATTTTTAGTAGAGATGGGGTTTCGCCATGTCAGCCAGGCTGGTCTTGAACTCCTGACCTCAGGTGATTCGCCTGCTTCGACTTCCCAAAGTGCTGGGATTGCAGGCATGAGCCACCACCAAAGAAACCTGTCTTTGGTTCTTTTTATAGTTGACAGATTTCAGCAGAAATGCTTGATCTTATTTTTTTTCTCTATTAAAAATAGTTACTTCAAATTTGTATCTCATAATTCCATTATCTTGGTCCCTTGTAGGTCTATGTATATGTTTGATATTTGGTAATTTTAAAAAATCTCTTTATGCATTCAGTTATTTTTGATTGAGTGCTAGACATAGTACATGAAAAGCTGTGGAGATAATTTAAGTATCAAGATGATGATGTTTTCTTTCAGAGAGAATTTATATTTTTTCTGGCGGGAGTCTGGTATTCACCTTAATCTAGTTTCAGAGCTTGAGATCACTTAAAGCTGGGCTTTAGTCCCTCAGGAGGCTGTCCCATTTCTAGTTCCTCCTACTCTTAGGTGTAGCCCTTCAGAGTGCCCAGTTAAAATGCGGGATTTTTACAAGGCCACCCCACAGCAGGCCCTAAATTGGTATTTTTTCTTCTAGGTCAGTGAGGCTGTCAATAACTTCTCAGTCCCTTAGCCACCTTCTCTGAAATTAGCAGACAACCCTAAAGGAAAATTGTCTCCAAATACCGTGCTTATCTCTTCAGATTATCTTCCCATCCTAGATCATGGTTTCAGAATTCTGGATTATTTTCTTATCTCTCTGATGCCTTCAGATAAAATTTTCCCCAGGTTTTCTAGTTCTCAACCAGAATACTAATCTAAATTACCTAGTGTACATGTTTTAGTCTGTTCAGACTTCCACAACAAAATACTTTAGACTGGGTAATTTATAAATCATAGAAATTTATTTCTCACAGTTCTGGAGACTAGAAAGTCCCAGGTCAAGGTGCCAACTAATTTATATCTGGGGAGGGCTCACTCTCTGCTTCCAAGATGGCACCTTCTTGCTGCATTCTCATGTGGCAAAGGGGCAAGGCAGCTCCCTTCAACCTCTTTTGTAAGGGCACTCATCCCTTCATTACCTCCTAAAGGCCCCCACCTCTTAATATGATCACATTAGGGATTAAGTTCCAACATAAGAATCTGGGAGGGACACCAACATTCAGACCATAGCAGCACCTTTACTGTAAGAAGAAAGCCTTCCTTTAGTTTTCTCACCTGTTTTTCTGGATGGCAGGTGTTCCAAGTATGCTCAGTTCTGTTAAGGAAAAGTGTAGCACCCATTTAAATGATACTGATTTTGACTGGGCATGGTGGCTCACACCTGTTATCCCAGCACTTTGGGAGGGTGAGGCAGGTGGATCACTTGAACTCAGGAATTTGAGACTAGCCTGGGCAACATGGCGAAATCCTGTCTCCACCAAAAATACAAAAAATTAGCTGGGCGTGGTAGCACATGCCTGTAATCCCAGCTACTTGGGAGTCTGAGGTGAGAGGATCACTTGAGCCCTGGAGGCAGAGGCTGCAGTGAGCCAAGATCGCACCATTGCACTCTGGCCTGGGTGACAGAGTAAGGCCCCATGTCATGCACACAAAAAATGATACTGATTTGGCAGATCTGTGCTTCATGTTGTAAACCCTAAAAAGCCCTTCCGAGTATCTTTCTTGGTACAAACTCTGAGAGATATAGAGACTCTGAATCATATCAGTTATTAAGTAAAGTAGAGTTTAAAATTAAATGAAAACAATTTTTTTTAATTTTTAAATTGAGTAGAATTTTATTAACCAAGACAAATGTCATGAACAAAGCAAGTAGAAAAGTACAAAATGTTCTGAAAGTACCAGCATCAGTACAGCCCGATGTGCAGTGGTCCTTAACCTAGAGCATGACCCCACTCACCTAGAGCGTAGAAGGAATTGTTTGTGGGAGCCTAGTGGGCCTTGGATTATAGATACCAAATGCGCTGCAGTGAAAGGAGTGGTCCTACAGAACAGAGAATTATCTTTCCTCAAATGCCAATAGTATGAAAAACTATACAGAGATAATTTAAGCTTCAGGATGTTATCTTTCTCCTGAGAGCCTTCATGTTTGCTTCCGGCAGCAAACACCAATAGAGCAAAAGACTCATATAAAGTTACTGTATCGCTTAGAGTAGGCTCTCCTCCTGGGAGAAGTAGAACTCCAAAATTCTGAGGCTTAAGAAAAATTTATTTGTCATTCACATTGCAATCTGGGACAGTGTGTGTAATCTAGGATAGTTGTCCACAGTTTGGACAGCTCTTTTCCTCACACTGATTTAAGAGACGGAAGCTGCTTCCACTTGTATCTCTTCTGTCCCCTAGGACCTTGTCATTATATGCATGGGTGCAGCTGGGCAGCCACATCCAGATTGCAGCTGGCAGGAAGGGAGAGAAAGCATGGAGGAGGCATACACCTTCTTTCAAGTTCTAACCTGGAGGTGGCACACTTCACTTATGCTCACTTCCATTAATGAGAGCTGACACATGGTCACCTGTTCCAGCTAGGAACTGGGACAGGTCATCTAGCTAAGTACCCAGGTAGAAGAAGAAATCATTTGGTGGACAGCTGACAATCCCTGTCACAAGTGTAATGAAAAATATGACTCGAAAAACAATAAAAGGTAGAAGCTAATTTGGACAATGCTCAAGTGCCAGGTCAGGTTTGAACTTTGTCCTGTAACCACAAGGAAAGCCAGTAACTATTTCCGAGCAGGGACGCGGAATGATTAGGATAATTATTCTGGCAACAGTGAGCAAAATAGATTGTGAAAACCATTTAAGAAGCTCTTACAGGGTTCAAGAAGTAAGAAGGTAATAAAAGCAAGCATGATGGTTGTGGGAAGGAGAAAGAGGAGACAAGATGTACCAGTATTATTAGAGACATGAAATTTCTTTCATAACAACTAACATGTATTGAACACTTTACATTTATTAACTTATTTAACCCTCAAAAAACTTTGTTATCCCCATTCCACTAATGCAGGAACTGAGACCCAGAGTATCAGTTGGGACAGAAACCAAGTCATAATAAGAGTTAAAGATACAGGAGTGATGAGGAAACGTAGGCAGCATTCATAGATTGCTGTGAAAAAGTGTGGCCACACAGGCAGGAAAGAGACTAGATAGATGGAGAAGCCTCATCAGTGAGTAATAATAATAACAGCTAACGTTTACTGATCACTTCCTATGTCCTGGCCACTGATCTGGGTACTGTATACAAATTATTTCATTTAATCCATTTTATAGGTAAAAAGACATAATTTGCCCGGAGTCACACAGTTAGTAAATGGCAGGGCTGGAAATGTTTTCTCAAGAGGGGAACAAGCTATACATTTGAAACCCAGCTCAACTTCTTTTTCTCTGTCTACTCTCTTGCTCAGCCCCACATTTCCCCCTGCCTTCCACCTTCTGATATGTTTTTAGTTGTTGCCCCATGTTTTCGCGTCTAATTATTACCTAGCAGTTTCCTGTGTTGGTTATATTTAAACTTTTTCGGGCTGTGACTATCTTCCATCCTTTTCTTAATTTTAAGAGTTCCTAGTCCAACATCAGGCATGTAGTACATACTTGAAAAATATTTGTTTGATGACATTGATTATTTTGTTGACTTCAATATTCCAATAAAAAGTTAATCAAGGACATATTTTCTTAGATGCTTGTATACATTAGTTATACATGAATTCTTTTATTCCATCCATTTAGCTATTAACATATTGATTATAAAGGACTTTTTTTCATTCCTTTTATATTGCAATATGATCGTCTTATATTCAATGTGTCTGCTTCTTTCTTAACAGGTAGATGCTGGCTGGATTGGATTTTGGTCCATAGTTGGAGGCTGTGTTGTTGGAATAGCTATGGCAAGGTGAGAATATTTTGTTAAACTTATGAGTGGACAGAGGAAGGGGGAAAAAGCCTAAAGATAAATAGGCTCCCCTAAATAAACATTGCAATTCAGGGAAAAGTAAAACAAGCAAAGGTCAGAAAGGGGTACTTGTTCAGACTACAAGAAAATTCACCTGCGTTATATAGAATTACTGCTAACAGGACGGGTATGGTGGCTCACACCTATAATCCTAGCGCTTTGGGAGGTCGAGGTGGGTGGACCTGATGTCAGGAGTTCAAGACCAGCCTGGCCAACACGGCAAAACTCTGTCTCTACTAAAAACACAGAATTAGCTGGGAGTGGTGATGAGCACCTGTAGTCCCAGCTACCGGCGAGGCTGAGGCAGGAGAATTGCTTGAATCCCGGGAGGCAGAGGTTGCAGTGAGCAGTGATTGTGCCACTACACTCCAACCTGGGCAACAGAGTGAGACTCCATCTCAAAAAAAAAAAAAAAAAAAAAGAATTTGCTGCTATAAGAAAGTTTCTCTGGAGTAGTCCCTTCCTTGAGTGTTTTTTTGGAGACTGGAAATGTATTTCCAGTGTAATTAAACTGCCTCTTTCCGTGTTATTGGAGAACAACATCTACAAATGGAGTCCAAAAAAGGTATGTAATAGTAAAGACAAATTAATAGTCGTGGAGACTAAAAGGGTTGAGAAGAAATCATTTGTAGAAGTGTCATTAGAACTTTCCATGAACAGGCAGTGTCCTGATTAGGAGATATTATATATTTATGGTCCTTTTTGGCAGGTTTTTTCCTATGGTTATCCCTTTTTGACGCACAATGTCTGTGAAGACTTTTCAGTTTCATCATACTCTCTTTGATCACAACCTATTACAACACATTGTTAGAATTAGTCAGAAGAAGGAAAAAGGTCCCATTTGTTCTTAAAAAAAAAAAAAAAAAAAAAGGAAAAGAATGAAAATGTCACTCTTTTAGGCAAATGCCTATAAAACTACTCTTGGTATTTTCCAAAGAGATAATATTCATTCCCTTCCCAAATCATTTTACTATGCTCAAAAACAAAATTAGGCAATCAACTTTACCATAAAGAGGAGAATCTAATTACATATTTGGGAAGATCAAATAAGAGCCATATATCACCTCAATATCTAAATACTTGAATCTAATTGATATGGGATAATGTTTTACCTAGACTTTATGGTTCATATAGTGTTTCAGGGATATTAAAAGAATAAATTGACACTGTAATTTCTAAATCATTTTATTTGAAGTTTTAAGTTAGGAAAATATAAGAAAACTAAAAGCTAAAGAAGCAGAAGGGGAAAATAGTATTTGTAGGAAATCACTGATATTAAAAATACATCAACCTGTCTTATTTTGACAAGAATTATACCTCATTTTTCTAGTTAAATCTCCAAGCCAATTATAGTGAGTCATCATTGATCACATCCTATTCTGAGCACCAAATTGGTCAAAGAGGGAACAATTATGTATCAAAAATGATGTCTCAAATGTTTATTTCTCATTATTTTCCTTCTATACCCCTTAATTTTAACTAGATATCAATATAACTAGAGGGAAAAGTTAGAATGAGGACTTTTCTGCTTTTCGTTTGTTGAAATGGAAGTTCTAAAAAATACTACCCTTACTCTGGGATCTGAAATCAATTTCAGTTATTTCCTAGCCCTAAAATCAACTTTAAAATTACTTTCCTAACACCATTTTTAGGGATTCCCTAGAACAGAACTGCCTTGTAGACATGAGTGCTTTGGGTGATATTTTTGTAATTATGTTGTTAAAGACCACTATTAAAGAGACTTCTTGGTCCTAATAATATACGTCAATGGTATCAGCCTATTCAAAAGGACTGGGTCTCCAAAAATAGCAGACTACAGCTGTCGGTTTATTCTTGTATGATCCGTTTCTGTGAAACTTTCTTGCAATTCAGGTCTGATTTGTACCAAAAACCTGTTTGATTCTCTTATACCTTGTCATCTCTGTATCTGACAAATAAGTTTCTGCAGCATACCAAAATGTAAATCTGAAAACTGTTTGGTAAGCGTGGGATTAAAACAGTCTTTTGAATTTTCTTGAGAAACATTTGGTAAAGTTATGGAAACTTTTTCAGCATATGTAAGAATTTTCTGCTTGAGGACAAATTTAAGTCACTGGGCAAAAGTTAATTCATTTTTCCCACCAAAAGATGGCATCAGCTCTCATAGGAAGTCATTTTATTCTAGAAAACACAAACATGATTAACCATATCATGTCAAATAAGTACAAAACAGAAGACAGTATTCAAAGTTTTAAGAAAGACAGTCACATCATTACAATAGAAATTAAAATTAACTTTAGAAAATTCAAAGTGAAGAGAATATAGTAAATGTCGTATTTGAGATTGGATCAGCTATTCTATAACAGGAACAATTCTGAAGAACAAAATAAATTGTGCAGCCAGAGGATTGTGCCTGTATAATCAACAGTTAATCTTCAGGTGAGGAAAAACAGCTGGCAAGTGGAAAATTGTTTTGGCATAGCTAAATGATAAGCATCTCTACCAGATGCCCTTTAGTTTCATGAAAACTCAAACATGAAAACTTAAAATATTATAAAAGTTCCAAGTTTAGAAGAATAATATTCCTATTCCAGATGCTGTGTATGTTTTCTTTTCAGGAAGTTTACAGTCTGGTAGGAAGACAAAAAATAAATGCAAAAACAGAACAATTTCCAATAGAGAAAGTGCTATGAAGAAATAAAATAGAAAGTGGAGATGGGATGGGGAAAGATTTCTTCACTGAACCCAGAGGGCCTTTTGAACTGAGACCGGAATGACCTAAGGGGTAAGCAGGAGTAAGACATGTGAAGATCCGGGTGGTACGAGCATTCCAAGCAGACAGAACAAGTACAGAAGCTATGTATTGCTGTGGTAAGCAACCATGGCATGTATGAGAAAGAGAAACGTGGCCATCCAACTGGAGAACAGTAGGAAAAGAGAGAGCAGTGGCAGGCAGCAGGTCACATAGGACCTCAGAGGCTCTGGTAAAGGCGTCTGTATTTGTTCTCGGAATGAGTTTGAATTTTGAGAGAGATCTTTGCAAGTTCATGTCAACAAATTAGCCTGATCTTCAAAACTGGAATAATATATATTCATTCTAGAATGTTTGGAAAGCATAGAAAAATATAAAGAAAATGACAGTGGCACTTAAAAACTCAGAATCAGCCGTGCATGGTGGCTCATGCCTGTAATACTGGCATTTGGAGAGGCTGAGGTGGGAGAATCCTTGAGCCCAGGAGTTCAAGACCAGTCTGGGCAACATAGGGAAACCCTGTCAGTACAAAAAAAAAAAAAAAAAATTATTTAGCCCAGCTATTCAGCAGGTTGAGGTGGAAGGTTTGCTTGAGCCTGGGAGGTTGACGCGCAGTGAGCCTTGATCACATCACTAAAAAAAAAAAAAAAAAAAAAAAAAAAAGTAAACACTCAGAATATATCCTATACATTATAGATCCTGAACAAAGATGCCATTTTTTTGTGTTTTACAAGAGAGAAAAAATTATCACAAAGTAACATCATGTAAGAAAATTTGTTAAACAAAACACACAAAACTGTCTTTTGAAAGAATACGTGGAAAATTCCTCAAGTAGTTGTTAATGAAAGTGTGTCATTTGTTTAAATAGTATTTTTAAATCCCACTAGAATTAATAGAACATTTTTGTTTTTAGGTTTGCAGATTTTATCAGGGGTATGCTGAAACTAATTCTTCTCCTCCTGTTTTCCGGAGCTACGCTGTCATCCACGTGGTTCACCTTGACATGTTTGAACAGCATCACACACCTACCTTTAACCACAGGTGAACATAGGCTATTTTTGAACTTTTAATAAATATTTTCGTTCATAGAAATGTACCTAACTCTGACAGTAGGACTTCTTCTTGCTTTCTATAAGTAATTGTTAAATATACAAAAAAGTTTCTCTTGTCCAGTCATCAAACTATCATCTTATCTAAAGAGTCCAAGAAATAACTAAAAATATTTTAATTGGTATTTTTCATATGGAAAAGAAGTATAATCTTTAGCCGTAAAACATAGAGCATGGAAATGCTTATATTTATTTAAAATTCCTATCGGAGCATAATACAAAGATTTTTATCCTAGTTATAGTCATTATATCACTGTTAAACAATAATAAAAATTAACAAAGGCAAAAAAACTATGGTATACTTCAGTAAAATTATTTGAACCAGCCCCTATAGGTTTATTTTACATTTAGTTTTATTACATCATTAGTGTAAAGTAAAACTTACTGGAAATACCTGTTGAAAGTACATTACAGCCAGCTTACTTAGCTTATCTAATAGACCTGAAACATTTTTAGTTGCTGTTGTTTTTGTTGTCATTATTAATATAATCAATTCAGAGTCTATTAGTTTTCTATCGCTGCCGTAAAAGTTATGCAAATTTAGCAACTTAAAACAACAGAAATTTATTACCTTACATTTCTGTAGGGTTGAAGTTTAACACAGGTCTCACTGGGCTAAAATCAAAATGTGAACAGACTCTAGGGAAGAATCTTTTTTCTTGCCTTTTCCAACTTGTAGAGGTCACCCACATTCCTTGTTTATGGCTCTATCCTCCGCCTTCAGAGCCAGCAACCTTGGGTCAAGTTCTTTTCACGTCGCATTATCTGTGCCTTTCTTCCATCATCACATCTGCTTCTGAACCCTTCTGCCTTCCTCTTTCTTCCTCTTCTTCCACTTCCACTTTTAAGGATGCTTATGATTACACTGGGCCCACCAAGATAATCTGGAATAGTCTCTCAATTTTAAGGTCAGCTGGTTAGCAACTTTAGTCCCATTTCAACCTTAATCCCCTTTGTCTTGTGAAGTAACATATTCACGAATTCCAGATATTGTCATGAATATCTTTAGGGGAGGGAGAGCATTACTCTGCCTACCATGGGATGTTTTTAAAATTACTATGGCTTTATTATGGATTATTATTGGCTTATAAACCAGAGACTGTTAGTGCGTCTTCCTTTCTTCCAGCAAAATATTAAGATGCATATTTTATATTATTTGCAAGTAATATTCAGCCACCTTTTGCATTATATGTTTAATTATAGGATTATTTGTTATAAAGGTAGATTGTAAGATTGTAACAGTCATTTATAACAAGCATTTGTATGAGTAGCAGTAAATAAAAGTCTGAAAGTGACTCCATAGGGACCTGTTTCCCAGTGGCATGTATGTTCCATGGGAATCTTTGAGAAGGCAGGTGTTTTTGGTCCACATTATATGTAAGGAATATGCCTATCCCAATTTGAACCCCTATACTCTGTAATAAAAGAACCAGCAGTTTACACATCAGAGGCATCAAATCTTTCATGGACAGCCATTTATTTGGGATTTCCTCCCACGTTTGCAGTGATAATAGGGCGAGGGGATAAGGTTGCCCTATACTAAAAATTAGCAACCTCTGCACCAAGCCAGCCACCCTGGAGTGCCTCAGTAAACTCACAAGGGCAGCACAGGGATCCACAACATCTGTCAGATACTGGTTGAACCTCTAGTTCAGAGAAGTTCCCAATTTCAGCATTAGATTCTGCTGCATTCCGTTTGATGACATCATATCTTTGCAAAGTAGTTTTTTTGGCAGTTGCTGTGATAAAAAGGAAGTACCACACAAGTGCCACACAAAAATTAGTGTGGAACACAAAATGAGGGTGGGGGGTGTCCAGTCTGATTCCAAAACTTTTAAAAGTCTTGCAGTGCGCATCAGTGCACACGTCTCATCAATAAGTAATTGTGGTTCTTTAAGACTGAAATAAAAATATATTTCAGTTAGCTTATGGGTATTATTTTTTTAATGGCTACTAAATTGTTAGGACATATAATACATGTTATTAAATAGTTTGAACCAAATGATGTGATTAATGGGATCGTTGGCTATTTCTTTTGGCCTTGGAACACTGTGAAAAAAATTATTGAGACACTAGAAGTGCTAAGAACAAAGAAGGCTTGGAAATTGCTGCTCTACACCATCCTGCCAACAGTCCCTCTTCTCTGTACACATGCTTAGCCTGGAAAACCCAGTTGTCCAAAGTAATAATTAGATACAGAGTAAAATACTGTGCACTGTTGTACTCACTGGCATCCTACATTGGGGTTTTGAACAATTTTGGCATGTATTCTGAGCCAGAGCCAGAAGTTTTTTAAAAATTTTATTCTGGTATAACTTCGTAATTTAGCAGTTGTACAACATTCTGGTAGAACAGTCTTAGTTTACAACTCTTCTTATTCATGGCATTACATTCAGTTTTTGTGTGTGTGTGTGATACTGTATGTCAAGTTAGCATCTGTGAGATTTTACAAGAACATAGTCATGAGTACATAAAGAACAGATTTCTTTCCCTTGAATTAACTATAGAATTTGTATTATAAGATAGTACATTCCATTAAATTTTATGTCTTTTCAAGTTAATATGATAAAATTAACAGTTTTATCTCTGGGTGGAGGATGAAGAGTGAATTTAATTTTTTAATCTCTTTTTTGGGTCTGGATTTGTATGAGTATGTTTTAATTTTATAATCAGGGAAAAATGTATTTGAAAATTATACATCTTTTGAATCTTAAAATTGATGTGATTGACGCTAGTCAAGACCATATTTTACCAGTCTGTTATTGAAAACAATTATGTTGGACAGAAAGGAAAGCAGAATTCTAAACTAACTTAAGGCCAGAATTTAAAGATAGAGTTGATGTGGCCAGCTTAACAACCACGGAATTTATAAGTTCTACTGTCATTTTCAATTGTAAGTAAGTTTTTGAATGTCACTTAGATACTCCTGAAAGATACATTTTTACCTTACAAGCACACTGAGTTAAGGACTAGATTTGTCCACATTCCTTCTCTGAATTATAGCAGGTTTTTATCTCTTTCACCTAATACTATTTAATAGTTACCTGGGTATATATGTCTTATCTTCCCTGCCAGTCTGAAAATCTCGAGCATGGTTTTTTGCCAACTCCCACTGTGGAACCTAGCACAGGCCCTGAAGAAGGAGTGAATGAATGAATGAATGAATAAAGTATATGTTATCTCCATGTGAGCCGCAGTAAACATTACTTGTTGCCAATGGTAGTCAGCAATTGTGGTCACTCTTATTCAGCACTTGCTGTAGGAAGGTAGAAGGGCACGTTTTAAATGGAACATGAGAATTTAAATAAATCTGTCACAGATACTCTTAGAAGCCTTGTAAAAATCTGACCTAATTCCTTTTAAGTAAAAGAGGTTTCATGAAAGGAAACTTACTACAAAATCTAGTGATAGACAAATCTATACCTTTAGGCTTGTGTTTAAAGTCCATAATGGCAAATTCATGTTTCTTTTTTACTAGTCATTCCTATTTTAATCAGGAAAATATCTAGTCTTTTTCCTCTTTCCTAGCAAACTTAGAATTTCTCTTATGGCTTTTTATATATCAGAAGACTCTACATGAAATGTATTTGTAAATATATGCACTAATTTAAACTGTTTAATAAATGGAAAGCTAGTTAATTTTGTTCAACCCATGTGTTATAAGTGCTACTGCTGTCTCATTAAAACTTTTTTTTTTTCTTAGACAGTCTCACTCTGTCTCCCAGACTGGAGTGCAGTGGCGCAATTTCAGCTCCCTGCAACTTCCATCTCCCAGGTTCAAGTGGTTCTCATGCCTCAGCCTCCCAAGTAGCTGGGATTACAGGAGTGAGTCACCACGCCCAACCTCATTAAAACTTTCTATTGCAATCTTTCTGTAGTTCACTGGTTGTGATATTATTGTTACCATCTCTACAGAAGAAAATCTGGGTCATTCCAGTCTATCCCAGAGCATACTGTTTTGATACATTTATTTGCTTACATACATCCTCTTGGAGTCTTTTCTTTAGGGAAACTCAGAATATTTAAAATTGCATTATGTCTTTATTAATTGAAGTACTTAGAATAGGACGAATAAATAACCTCATGACTAGATGACATGAGTTTCAAAATCTTGAAGTTTATGCAATAAACAAAATTGTGAAAACACATTATTCATCTTATCTGAGAACTAGATATCTAGCAGCCCTGTTAGCCACAACTCACCAAGTCATTTTGTACTGAACAGATGAATGCTTTGAAAATGGCATTTTGAAAAATGTTAGCACTTCGCTGAGTTTACTGAAACAGTATAATTTGACTGTTTGACAGAAGTTGCCTTGGGAGAGATTATTTATCTAATTTCATCTAAAGTTACTAGAATGCTATGACAGTGATATCAGAAACACGCTGGGTGGGGAAGTAAGGAAGGACAACTAGCTAGACAGAAGCCCCCAGGGAGTGGTAGCTGACCACAAGGTGACTTCAGGTGTTATTTTAAAGAAAGGAAACATACCCAGTTGTATTGAAAGGCATGCAACAGCTGGGTCAGTGGCTTATGCCTATAATCCCAGCACTTTGGGAGGCCAAGGCAGTAGGATCACTTGAGGCTAGGAGCTTGAGATCAGCCTGAGCAACATAGTGAGGCCATGTCCCTACAAAAAATAAAAAAATTACCAGATGGCATGGCATGTGCCTGTAATCCTAGCTATTCAAGGGGCTGAGGTGGGAGGATCACTGGAGCCTGGGAGTTCGAGGCTGTAGTGAACCATGACCACTGCATTCCAACAGTGGAATGTCTCTTAAAAAAAAAAAAAAAAAAAAAAAAAAAAAAAGGCATGCAACATGTATAGGCTAGAGAGTAATCCTTTTGCTATATTTTCATGTATTTTGCCTCTGTTCTTAACTACTCTTCAATTTTATGGATTAAAAGTGACAAAGTCTTGTGCTTATGACAGACTGCTCAAGAAAGAAAAAGTAGAATATAGATTAAGAGAATGGATTTGTGAAAAATCTTAATGTAAGAATCATTAAATGCAGAGAAAGATCATATAATGTTTATCCACGGAGATTTTCAAGAAGAGAAATAAGTCTTCCAGCAGATTCTGTGTTTCTTAGAGTTGGAGGGCTTGACTAGGCATCAGTGAGTGTTCCATGATTTAATAGTACATTGCAGCAAAATATGCCTCATCCTCTTTTGGAACCGCAGTTGCATATACTGCATATTTTAATCAGCGGTAGATTATGAAGGCCACAGCAGTCACTTTTTTGAGGAAGAAATGTGATGCTGAGAGAAGAGGTACAGCTCAGTGATATAGAAAAGTATATCTGTGTGTGTGTACACACATACATGTATATTCTATGTATTCAGCACGCTCAAAACCTATGAAAAAGCTATGTAGTTAGCAAACACTGTGAATGTTTCTTCTGGCTGCTTATTTCTCTTTATATGTACCTTCATTTGCAAAAGGTGTATTTTCACTTATTCAAGTTTAATTGGATTGTGAAATAGTTGTAATAAAGGTCTAATCTAATAATTCCCAGTTAACTTTCCTAACTTCATCATGAAATAAAAGTTCAGTCAGTATGCACAATAATAAAAGTTTGTCCAGTAAAGTGTATTAATGTTATAAGCCTACCCTTCAGGGAAATTTCTTGATTCTACTCCTTAAGATAATTTATAATAAAAATCTGTTGTGTTATTTTTTAATGCTACTTATTTCTTCATAAAACTCTACGCAAATCTTCTATTATTCTTTTCCACCAAGAAGCACCTACAGGTTTTTGGTTTTTTTGTTTTTCTTCTGAAACAGTCTCACTCTGTTGTCCAAGCTGGAGTGCACTGGTGCGACCTTGGCTCACAGCACCCTTGACCTACCAGGCTGAAGCTATCCTCCCACCTCAGCCCCCCAAGTTAGTGACTACAGCGTGTGCCACCACGGCCAGCTAACTTTCTTTCTTTTTTTTTTTTTTTTTTTGTAGAGATGGGTTTCGCCACATTGTCCAGGCTGGTCTCAAACTCCTGAGCTTAAGCGATTTGCCCGTCTTGGCCTCCCAAAATGTTGGGATTACAGATGTGAGCCCCATGCCTGGCAAGATTTTTGTTTTTAATATCCTGGTTAAGTTCTCCTTACATATCTTTAAATTTGTTATTGATCTACTTAAATGAACTTTAGGCGTCATCTAATATAATTTATCTTTCAGTAAGTGAATCTCTTCTATCACATCCCAGGTTTATGTTCATCTGTCTACAACTTGAGTATCTCCCACAAGAGAAGACATTACCTGTTTTGTTGTTAGCTCTAGGGCCTAGAACATTCATCCTCCCAGTGAGTTATAACTGATTTGAAGCAACAAAGCTCGCAGAGAACAAGTCTACTCCCTTTCTCTTCCATTGACAGCCCTCAAAACATTTGAAGACAGCTGTCATGTCTGACCTTAGCTTTTAATCTAACCATCCCCCACCACCACCACCACCATTCTTAGAACCATTCCTCATCGGATGTGGATTCCACACCACTGACCTGCCAGATCACTCTCTTCTAAACCTATCATAGCTTGCTAGGGTCCTCCTTAAAATATTTTACTAGAATTTAGCGCACTTCCTGCTGCATTCAGCACCGAAGCTATTGCTTCTATTGGTTAGACATGCTTTTTTTTTTTTTTTTTTTTTTTTTTTTGAGAGAGGAATATAATTATCATCTTAACAATGTGCATATAAATGGTTGCTGGGGCAGCAGGTGTCCATCTTATTCCTTAGAGTAAGAGTGATCTGAGGTATTTACTGCTCTAACATAGCAGCCTCCACATAATACGTATCTGATAAGTCGTTTTGAAGAAAGGCTTAAGCTAAGTTTTCCCTCTTCTATACTTAGACATTTGGGGCCAGTTTTATATTTATTGTGATTAAAATTCATCTTTTTGTTTGTAACCTTTTGATGTTCTTTGTTTTGGGTTCTGTCATATAATGTGCAGTCACTTCCAGCTTTTGTGCTGAATACGGATTTGGGAAATATGCCTTTCGTGTCAATACCATTGGATTAAAAAATACCAGGCCTTGTTATTTTTTGTTTTTTTCACTCTGACACAGTGAATTGGCAGAAAACATGCTAGAGACACAGTGAATTGGCAGAAAACATGCTAGAGAGTCTGTAGGCCTTAATCATATTATTAGCACTGCTAATTTACAGTGTTTCTAAATAAGCTGTTTTTTTACTTTCAGAACTTTGGTCACTTCAACTGTAGAATACTTTACCTGCCTCAAAGAGCTGATAGGATAATCAAATAAGATAATATATGCGAAAGCAGGTTTTAAAATATTTTTAGAAATTATATAAATCCAAGATTATGAAGTTGCAATTGTTACTGCTGTCTCGAGAATCTCATTAGATGTTGATAGAATAGTTCTTATTCTTATCTGTGATTTGTTTTATAACCACTGATCCCCTAAGTTTTTAGTGTAACTTTAGTTAATAAAAATGTATTCATACATAGTTTTGTTTCCCTAAAGTTTAGTAATTTGGTTTGTTGCGGGAACAAGGGTGGGAAGGAGTACTTTCAGGGTTATGATCCAAGTCATGTGCTTGAAATACATTCATTTTTAACTGTAGTTTGTGCTGCACAGGACTTTGTTTTTTGTAATTTAAAGTATGGGCCCGTGAAATTTTATTAGCTTTTTATTAGAAAAAAAGTCTGCATCAGCACTTCAGTTGTGTTTGTTCTGCTGAATTACCTTGAATTTTTAATTGAAAGGCAGTTGATTATAATTTTAGTATCAGTATTATACAAAGTTATGGAAATATTTAATGATCATGTAGTTTGAACCCTCCATGACAAGCAGGAAATTATCTTGTCTGCCTGACTTTTAATAGATGACATTCACCCACTGAATGTATGAGACTCTAAACTGAAAACTCAAATGGAAGTCAAATTCAGACTTGGAATAATCAGCATCTGCTTTATGCATGCCCCAGAACACTGGGATGTATTAAATCAGTCCTGACACAGCTACCTTCCCCCATTCTGAAGATGAAGATCTTAATCTAACCCCTTCCTGGGTAAATTATTATGATTGTTTACTTATTGCAATAACAAGTGATTTCCACATGTCTACCCAGTGTAATAAAAACCTCTTGGTCATTACTTTTATAGTAATACAAGAAGCAAACACCAATACTGAGACAATTGAATGAGAATACCTAATTTTTGATTACTGGCCTCTGAAGTTATATCATCCATTTATCCTACATATAGTAGCCCATTTGTCCTCCATATATAGGAATTCTAACAAATGAAGTGGGAATCTTCATGTCAAGGATTCTGTGCCAAGGCCATGTTATGTGGCTCCTGGGTATAGACATCAGCTCTTTGGGTCAGCTCACCTGGTGAT
This sequence comes from Chlorocebus sabaeus, assembly GCF_047675955.1. Taxonomy (NCBI): domain Eukaryota; kingdom Metazoa; phylum Chordata; class Mammalia; order Primates; family Cercopithecidae; genus Chlorocebus; species Chlorocebus sabaeus. The sequence continues at coordinate 42,496,231 of NC_132925.1, forward strand.
AACCAATTCTGAGCTCATGAGCTCACAAACTCACATGAAGTGGAGTTGTGTCCACTGTCCATTCATTTGTTCATCATGAAATTTCTTTTAATTCTATTCACTAAGCTATACAGATAGTAAAAAAATTCAAATTCAGATAGTAGAAAAAGAGTATAGAGTGAAAAGTCGCTACTCTCTTGTGACCCCCAGTTTTCCTCTCTAAAGGCAAATCTGATTGCCAGTTTCTTCTGTATTCTCCTAGGGAATTCTGTGTATTTACAGACAGATAATGTGTATGTGCCCTTTATTTTAATATAACATACTTTTCAGCACCTTTTTCATTTATGTATCTTAGATGTTATTAATATTATTGTAATACGTACAGAGGTGCCTCATTTTTAATTGTATAATATCTCTTTGGATGTTTTATAAATTTTTAACCAACCAACACCCCCCTGCCCCATTGGGAGTTATTTAGCTTGTTTTGAATCTTTTCATACTACATTTTTTTTGTTAAGTGTTCTTTGTATACCTATACCTGCATAGCAGTAGGATAAATTCCTAGGCATGAAATTGCTAGGTCAAAGAGTAATTACATCATTTATTTTGATAGACATTTCCAAATTACTCACCAGAAGATGAACTATTTACAGTTCCATCAGGAATGTTTAACCACAATAAAAACTGTATCTTTCCAACAACAGTTATTTATCCCTCATCTTCCAGGTTCCTCCCAGGATTTAGATACATAGAAAGCCAAAATCCAAAGATTCTTAAAAAGCATGAAATGAGGGCCAAGGGAGTTGTATGGTCTTGAGGTCTCAGGGTTTTCAGACAGAGTCCACTGCTTCCCCGTGAGATGTGTCAGAAGAGACTGGACTCTTCCGACACATCCCATCCCTCTTTCTTTGTACTGTGCTTGATAAAAAAAAAAAAAATCGTTAAAATCAAATCTCTCTTTTCGAGACTCTATATTGATAGTTCTCTTTCAGTGTGTTCTTACTATATTTTCATTATTTTACCACATAGAATTATTCTATTAACCAGATTGTGATTATTTTTCAATTATTACATTTTAATTTGTCTGATTATAAACTGTATGTAGCAGTACATTTCCTTCAGAAATAAAAATGTAGAAAGTATTGTTTCAAAACATGTTTCCTAAAAACAGCTAATTCCTTTGGAATTTGGGAATCTTTACTCAGAAGTAGCACTTGGTGGTCCTTAAGAGCTTGATTTTTTTCCTGTTATTTACTTCGGTATTTTCTTGTTTTAAACTCTTAGGCGCATCTATGTTTGGGTCAATGGTTCTCTTTCCTCTGACTACCACTGACTGATCAACAAATTTTTATTTTAAAAAATAACTTGATTATTATTATTATCATCATTATTATTATTATTATCATCATCATTTGGAGAAACAGAGTCTCACCATGTTATCCAGGCTGGTCTCGAACTCCTGGGCTCAAGCAATCCTGCCTCAGTCTCCCAAAGGGATTACAGGCATGAGCCGTCATGCCAGCTTGATCAATAAATTATTCTAGGCCGGGCGCCGTGGCTCACACCTGTAATCCCAGCACTTTGGGGGGCTGAGGCAGGTGGATCACTTGAGATCAGGAGTTCGAGGCCAGCCTGGCTAACATGGCAAAACCCCGTCTCTACTAAAAATACAAAAAAAATTTAGCTTGGCATGGCGGCACACACCTGTAATCCCAAATACTCAGGAGGCTGAAGCAGGAGAATCACTTGAACGCGGGAGGCAGAGGTTGTAATGAGCCAAGATCGCACCACTGCACTTTAGCCTGGGCAACAGAGCAAGACTCCATCTTAATAATAATAATAGTAAATAAATAATTCTAAAATGTTTTGGAAATACAATACTCTATAGAAGCCACCAGTGATATTCCATCCCTAGATTTCCTAATGTACCCCTAATGAGTCATATGTAAGTAGAAAATGTGATGATTTATATGATCTGCATCTAGCAGATATATTGTGAACATGAAGTATTATGTTTTGTTTTGAAGAATCTCTTGAAAATTATGTCACATTTTAAATGGTATTTATCACAGCCATCAGATGCTTCCCAAGTAATTGTGCACATAGTTTGGTCACTGCCTCAGCCAGCAGTATGTTCTTTATTCACTAAGTGATTCTTTTGTTATCTATTTCCATATCGATCTTCTATTCAAAGAAACAGTCAAAGTAATTACCAACTATTTGTATTATCAGAATATACTAAATATTTTATAATCCCCAAAGACTAATGTAATTGGAGGGGGAAGCAGGAGTGGAGGTTAATTAGAGAAATTCTATTAGAAATCAGTGTATACTATTTTTTTTTTTTTTTACCCCTTCAACAATGTCATGGACTGTTGATGATTGCATCAGTTGTGGTGAACTTTGGTAATTTGATATGTTCTGTGAGTGTGTGAATAATACATAACAGATTTAATGTAACTTCCTTACTTTCTGCAATTCCCATACAGGATTGTTTTTTCCTTAACAAATATTTTTATTAAAAATATTTTCCTTGTAACCTTAAACTTAGGATAAATTCTACTCATTATTATCAGTGAATATGATATACTTATTAGGATATAGAGACATGTTTTAGGTTTCTAAATAGGGTATCATTTTTTCCTTTCAGGTTCTGTTTTCACCTTCAAGTTAAAATTAACAAAGGTTTATAGAGAGACAGTAGTAGCAATGATAAAATTAATTGTAGTATATTTCCCCAGACTTTCCTATAAGAATAACATCCTTATTCAATAGATTTTGCCACAGAATAGTGTTAATAGACTTTTTATGGTTTGATTGGGGATCCTAGTCACTATTAATTGTACATTTCTGGATGGAATCTTTTTCTGTGTTTCAGAAAAGTTACTCATTAAAAAAAAATGTTGACCTAAAACCCATTCCAAAATTGAGGACTAATTCCGTTGTGTTTCTCAAGAAATTACATACTGCATAATGTTTATTTTGTGCTTGAAAGCAATTATTAACCAATCTCTTTAAATATGTAATTTTCAGTAACATTTAATGTTTCTGACATTTATTCTTAGATTTTACATTCTCTTTCTAAAATTATGGAATGAGTCTGAAGGAGTGTGACCAAGCAGGAGAAGAATCCTTTTAATTATATGATAATGGTAAATTGTTTTGTGCTCTGGAATAATCCACCAGAAAGATAAAGGAAATAAACTGGTACCCATCCAGCAATAAAATGGGTTGTGTCTACTCCAGAAAACCACAGCAGAGAGCTGGCAGACGTGTGAAACTTTGTCAAACTTTATCAACTACCTTTGAAAAGAGAAGACATTTTTGAGTCAATACTTGGGAAAGAGAACACCCCAAAGATCTGTCTGATATGACGCCTGGCCACTACTGTGAAACTAAAATGTTTGTGTTTTTATTTTAGTGACGTTGTATGCCTCCTGTATTCTCCTGGGAGTGTTCTTGAATAGCAGTGTACCTATATTTTTTGAGCTTTTTGTGGAAACTGTCTACCCAGTCCCAGAAGGAATTACTTGTGGAGTTGTCACTTTTTTAAGTAATGTATTTATGGGAGTACTTTTATTTTTTCTCACATTTTATCACACAGGTAAGAAATTTGATTTTTTGTTTACTGTCTAAATGTGTTACAAGAAAAGTTTGGGTCAGTATAGAAGTTTTTATATGGAGAAGTCTCTAAGGCAAATTACTTAATGTGAGCTTGCATTGCCAGTAAAAGAAAAATTCCTCAATTGCTTTTCTTAAAATGCATTCTAGCTCAAGTGCACCCTCTCTTTTCCCTGGCCCGGCCCTGTACTCCCCGCCCCGCGAATTTCTGAATTAATTAACCTGGGCTGGAGCCCAGGTGATTCAAATATGCAGATTCTCATTGAGAACCTCTGGTGTATTGCTTTTTAAAAACTACTTGGAATCTCTCTTAACACAGGGTGTAATTTAATGTTAGGGGTGTATATGGAGTTTAAAGCCTGATGAATAAGAGGAAGTCACCCAATGTAAGGAATGCTCTAAAATGCGACCTCCAAGAGGCCGAATTGTTTATAGGAATGTTTCTGACAGGGTTATAACTGAAATAATAACCATGCTAACCTCCTTGACTGGAAAACAAATTTTGAAACTTTTTTTTTTTTTTTTTGAGACAGAATCTCACTCGGTTGCCCAGGCTGGAGTGCAGTGGCACCATCTCAGCTCACTGCAACCTCTGCCTCCCAGGCTGAAGCAGTTCTCCTGCCTCAGCCTCCTGAGTAGCTGGGACTACAGGCAGATGCCACCATGCCTGACTAATTTTTGTGTTTTTAGTAGAGATGGGGTTTCACCATGTTGGCCAGTCTGGTCTGGAACTCCTGACCTCAAGTGATCCACCCACCTCAGCCTCCCAAAGTGCTGGGATTACAGGCATGAGTCGCTGCACCTGGCCAGAAACTTTCAAAGCCAGTGTGAAACAGAATCATCCCTGGGTTTTGGACAACTTCTGGCATAGCACTTTCACCCACCAGCACAAAGTGTCCATAGGATAGATGAATTTCTTAATATAATGAACAGTGCATTAGATTGTTGCTGTCAATCAGTAATGCAGGTAAAGTAGGTCTTTGCTAAACCTGATACAAATTTGGTTTATCATATGAAGGAGAGTGATATTAATGAAGTCAGAAGACCACTCTTTGTTGTCCTGGAAACACATGCTTCCATTTGGGAAAAGCACCGTCACCAGGGATCAGGTTCTTTGCTTCCAATTAGTTTTCTCAACAGCGTGGTCTGACAATCGTTACATATCAGCTTTAGTCCACTTCAGTTATATCACAATTTAAATTAAGTGGCTTATTGCCTGTCTGTCTGGTAAAGCATCGGAGATGGCTGTGATGCCCCCTGGGATGGTAGAAGCAGTTTTCCAGCCCGTGGGCACAGCTTTGCTTAGTGGTCGGTGCCGCCCAGCAGAGCGTGGTTTTTTCTGTCAGCTAGAAATAGAGTTTTGTCCTCCCAGTATTTAAAAAGAACAACAGCAGATGCCAGATAATGTTATCTCCCAATAAATCTTTTGCTTATGGTCTCTAGTATATAACAAACACATTTTTATTGATCAGTTTAAGGCAGGGAAGACACCAATAATGGAAACTGCCCTAAACTGTCTTACTGCAACAGAGCTCCGTGCACACCTGACCATTTTGCCTGGCCACTAGTTTATCTCTGTCACTCTCCTGGGTCCTGCTGCAGTTTTGACTTGTTTAACAGCATCTGGTGTCTAGAGTGAATTAAATAGAACTGACGTCAGTCAGTGCTCATTCCTCATTTTGCAAATTCATAGTGACCAGATACAAGCAGATATTCTATGTCTTTGGGAGAAGGAGCAGAAGAAACAGTACTATTTCTGCCCATTTCTGATATAATCAAGGATTCATCTAGCTGGGAGAAACAAAACTTCCCTCTTTTTGGTTGGTTTCTGACCATGTATTCTTATACATGTCTATATAGATGTTAAAAGGTTTCCACCTAAACTTTGTGACTATTGTGAACCAAAGTGAAACTTATTTTTTAAATAATTTCAATGTTTATTTTAGATTCAAGGAGTACACGTGCAGGATTGTTACATGGGTGTATTGCATGACAATGAGGTTTGGGACACGAATGATCCCATCGCCCAGGTAGTGAGCATAGTACCCTATGAAACTTCAAATAATCATTAATTTTAATCCACCAAGGTGGTTTCCAGGAAAAAGGTCTCATTAAATTTTGACATTTAGGCAGTTAATGAGAAGATACCTGTGAAAGAGCCTAGTCCAGGGCACAGCTGGCACCCACCAATGTTTGTTTTGTTTCTTCTAGATAATTAGCTGGCTGATGCTAGGAATTTAAATATCTAATCTTCCATTGCAAAGAAATGCTTTTATATGTGTATCTATGAGTGTGCATAATGAATACACGAAAACATTGTCCACATCTCTGTAGGGCTAAAGTTACTAGAACCATGAAATCTGTGTTGAAACTGTTTTCAGTAGGATTAATTGATCTTGCCCGAAAAGTCCTACAGCAGAGGTCCACATTCTTTATGGTCTGAGGTATGATTATACATAAATTGCAAATCTAAAAATTCTGTAAAACTGTTTCCTAACAATAACTGTTAGTTCTGTAGCCTAGTACCCTAAACATTTTATATGATAAACTGAATCCCCTTCCATTAAAGCTAGTGTTCATACGTCATTATTCAGTTATTTTGAAACTTGAAAACTCACCCACAAGTTAATTATATGTCAAAATTCAACTATTATGTGATTAGAAGGCCTGATTTTTTTAGGGATAGGGGGAGACAGGGCCTTGCTCTGTCACCGAGTCTGGAGTGCAGTGGCGCCATTATGGCTCACTGCAACATCAGCCTCCCAGCCTCAAGTGATCCTCCCACCTCAGCCTCCCAAGTAGCTGGGACCACAGGCATGCACCACCAAACCTGGCTAAATTTCTGTGTTTTTTGTAGAGATAGGGTTCCGCCATGTTGCCCTTGCTGATCTTGAACTCCTGGGTTCAAGCAATCCACCTGCCTTGGCCTCCCAAAGTGCTGAGATTATAGGCATGAGCCACCACACCCCGCCTAGAAGTCCTGAATTTTAATCATCATAAGGATCTGTGGTTTTTTAAGTCACTTTTCAAGGAAGTACTAAACTTCCTGACTAGGGTTTTTCCCCCTACACTGTGCTATCTGATAAGTGAATACATCAGACAATTTTTAGGGCTATACAGACTAACCCCAAAATGACCACAATAGAATGCCTTGCCTAGCAAGCTAGGTTCTGCTGGCGATTTGCTTGCAGATTAGAGCCATTGGAGTCATTGAGGGCAAATGTGATTCAGGCTCCTGTACCAATGCCACTGGCTTATTTGGAGCCCTGGGTCACAGGATCTCCGCGTCCTATTTCAATTCTGCTTTGGGTACCTGGAACCTTGTCAGAAGTTTTTTAGAGTTTTACTGACTTGGATTTTTCAAGGTCACTTTAAAAAAAAATGTTGTTACTTGCTCCCTAATATAAGCATATTTGTAAAACTGAGTTGCTTCCTGTGTTTGTTTTGAGAATCTCATTGAGTTGATATAGCATGGTGATGCTTTATTCTAATAACGTCACATAGAAAAATCAATTTGAGAATGCTCTTATATCCTTTATGTGCTCTGAAATGTATTCTGTTTAATATTCTGAAGTTTGTGTTGTCTGTTACTTTTTGTTTGAGAAGCTTTGCAGCGGGTTTTGGCTAAAAGCATCACGATTTTTATCTCAGTCCTTTCATTTTAAAGTGGCTAACCATGAATGTGAAGCTGTGTTGTCACTCAAAAGATTCAGGGGCCTGGCAGAGGTGGGAGGCATTGACTAATGGTTACCAGGAAAACAAAGAGCAGGTTCAACAGATGTGGACTAGTGAGAAGTAATTTTATATCTAAGAATTAGAATAATGGAATGTGATGGTAAAATCTACAGGGTAATTGATGTGGAATGAAGATAGCAGGGCATTATCCTGGGAAATCATGGGGTCAACTGGCTGCTCACCTTGAGTGAGAAAGGAAACAATCTTATTAAATCATCATAAAAGAAAATAGGAAGTTGTTTCTGGAGGATGGTAGCTGGAAACAGACAAGAACTTATAAGTGGTAGAAACTGAAAGCATGGCGTCACTGAAGGGAAAGATGAAGTGAAAAGTACAACAGTGCTTCCAGAAGAGTAAGGTAAGAGGATGAGCAAAATTCCAATTAATTCAGTCCCAACAGAGCCCCATCATTTGGTGCAGAGCCCACTTCACTGAGTAAGGTCGAGCACCTGTCTAAACTGTAAGTTGGCAGAATGAGTACTCCGACTGCTGTGTAGTAGACAATAGTGGCCCAGCGGAAGTATGGGGCAGACTGTAGGGGCCTGCCTTCAAGTGTGGATTTATATTTTATCTAGTGAAAGGCAAAGGGAAGGAGTATTAGAAAACCATGCTTCTTTTAAAAGTTGAAGAGAATTATAATTCGAAAATTTCAGTGGCTCAGGATTCTGTTAGTTCATCTACATCAGGATCAGAAAGGACAGCAGTTGACTTTGCTACTGCCAAGTCAAATTAGATTTTTAGGCAAGTTATTTCCTTGCTTACTTATTAGAGCGCCTAAACAGTGGTTTATGTGAATGGTTTTCAGCAGGAAGATGTAGAGGTTCCTCTATCTCTGACCTTTTGCTTTCTAAAAAGGCAAATAATTTCAAAGAACACTTGCAGTTGACCGAGACAAGTGCATTTACTGAGAAGTGGATTTGACTTTTCAGAGAGAGGAACACAGTAAAAACCAGTCAACAAACCGTGGCGCTAAAGAGCAATTATGAGACGTTTTTAGAGATTTCATCTGAACCTATGTGGAAGAAATGATTTTACAATTCTAATAATAACTCTGAAATAAAAGGTCTGTTTTGGCGATATTTGACAAGTTTCTCAGTTTAAGAAAAGCAAGGACAAGCTGATTGTTGCTGTGTGTGTTGCTTTCGTTCCCCATAAAATACAGTCTCTAAGATTTAGCAACTGTCATTGTTGTAAACCGTTTTGTCAATTACCATACTTATCTGTTGCTTGAAATTCGACCCTGAAGTCCAAGTTCTCCCTTTTAATACAAACAAAATGCTATTGTCTATATTTTACTACTTTTTAATTTTTTACTACTTCTTTTTGCCTAGTAAAATTATCAGAAATCCAGGGGTTCTATAGTCAACATAAAAGCAGAAAATGCCCAGTGTGTCATTTCAGGAAACATGAGAATGAAGACCAGATCTCATAGATCACAGCTTCTCTGAGTATTTAGACTATGTTCAATCCAAGTAAAGCAGAGAAAACAGCTTTGCATAAAAATACCACTGAAATACGTGTCTTTGTTACATGCTATAGAATAGCATGTCTGACTTTTAAAACATAGTAATTGAGAGGTGGGGAGGCTATATTTGTGAGCATATTACAGAAAAAAAGGTATTGTAGCACCTTTTCTTGCCAGTCAGTCTTCTGATTTCCGTTCCTGAGCATAAATTGCTCCTTTAGCCATATGAATTATGGATTAAACTAAAGCAGCAGTGTGGAAATCTTTAGGATGACTTTTGAAGATTAAGGCAGAATTAGCATTTTGTAGAAGTACAAAGGGAAAATATAAACCCATAACAGTGACCAAAAAAGAAAAAAGACACCAAGGAGCTTATTTTCCTCGTTTATTTTTTTAATTGAAACTGCTGAATGGATATTAAACTAGAAACGTTGTCCCCACCACCTTTACCAACCTCTTTATGCCAAGGAGCTATTCACTTCAGAGCCTTGGGATTAACTGGCAGATGGGATTGGGGTAGAGGAAGGCTGAACAGATGCACAGCCCTAGGGCCCCCGGAGCTCCAGGAAGCAGCTAGAGGCAGCCACAGTGGTCAGTGTGTGTTGGTAGCAAATGGCTCAAGATTGTCTTGCTGGAGAGTCCTGAATTCATGAGAGCATTTCTGAAGAACCATGTTCTTGACACATTAAATCAAACAACAACAGAATTGCCCATTCAGATGATGCCTGTAGGTTTTCCAGTAATTGGCATCATACATAACCATTCATGCTGGTATAGAAAAAGACTAGAAAGAAATAAGCCAAAATATTCACAGTGATCTCTTTGGGGGCAGAATTATGATTGATTTTTTTGTATGTTTTATTTTTAAATATATTTTCTAATCTGTTTTACGGTGATTTCTACTTAATGTTTTTGCTGAGAAATATATTTCTATCCAAAATATATACAAGTGTTATCCCAAAATTCAGGTGATTTTCATATTTGTCTTTTTAATCCATCAGCTGTTTATAAACAGGGACAGGTGATGTGATAGAGGGTACTTAAAAAATAATTATCAAACTAACATTTAAAGGTGATTGATTTTTTTCTTTGAAGTAATTTATTTTGTAACCAAAGTCAAGGTGGATTAAATTGATGAAAAGTTATGAACAATATTGATTAAAAATATTCCACATGGAAGCCCCGTCATATATTACACACATCACTTAGTCTCCAGATTGTCACTGTTTATTGAAAGTCAGTTTCTAGGCCTTCCAGGATGCATTTATTATAAGTACTTTTTAATGCAGAGCAGACCCCTTCCGGCATACAGGTGGTGGTCTGCTGGTGATACATGAATGTTTAAAACTGCATGTTTTTTGTCTTACAGAGTTGTCTTGGTTCAACTGGTGCCTTCCCGGGTCGTGTTTGCTTAGTCTCCTCCTCATTCTGTGCTTCAGGGAATCCTATGACAGACTCTATCTTGATGTGGTTGTCTCCGTTTAATAGCACAGACTTGAAGGAGTTTAAAAGGAGGCTGGAAATCAATACTGCACACTGCACATTTGCTCGGAATTGCACATCTAACAGGAAAAGAGGGAGAAGAAAGAAACTTCATTCAGAGGTTTTGTTAGGTTACAGATTATCACATTAATTTAATTACTACTAGGTAATAATAATAATGGGAGACTTGAGTGATAATAGGGGATTTTAAAACTCTACAGATGGCATACCTGTGCCTGATTCTGGGGTTGGAAGTGTGACTTCTTACACGTAAAGCACTACCTAAGTAATACTCTCTCTGTTTTGTGCCAGTGCTAAACTACTGATTACTTGTAATTATGAAAAGAAATAAAGGGTGTCTATCACATGAAGATAACGCCTTCCCTAAGTCACATATCAGAATAGGAAGATATGCCACTAACTTCTAAAGAAGTTCAAACCCTGTATCCAATTTTAATGATAAAATAGCCAAGAGGTATATCGATGATAGAAATTAGCCATGTGTACACTACATTTTTTCTAATAAAGCCATTTCTTATATGACTCCTTATTTTAATCAGGTCAGAAGCCCTTGGCCATCTTTACTATGGTGATCAGGTGCTTTCCAGTGACTTCCGAGCATAGGCACTGTGTCTCCATCTCAACTTATCCTTGTTTCTGTGAAATACAATTTCATCTACTAGGCCCTTAAATAATTATATGAGGGTGACTAAATGTTTAATATAATTACATTAAATATTGTATGAAAAATGTAATTCCATTAGGATCTAGCACTTTGTTACAAATGAAATAACAAGTCACATAGACATACTGTGTCTTCTGCCTGTATATGGTGGCATGAGATGTAACGTCCAGAGCCAACCATTGTTTACCAGGGTTAGGTTTTATTCAGTGACCCTAGTTTAAAAATAATAATTTATCACATTGAAACTTTCAGCCCTGTGGAATGATTTCTGAATTACACCCTGTGTTTCAGCGTAGGTTGTAAAATACTCCGTTCTCTGTGGAGTCAGCATATTTGAGAGAGCAGTGTTTTGCCAGTACCTATCTTCTTTCTACAGACGATAGCTTTTTAAAAAGGAAGAGTTCCACATTGGGTAGCTCTCAGAAACAGATTTCACCGTGACGTAAAATATGCTGCAGTGGGAGTATGGTATCACTACTATTCATATTTACATCATTCCCCTCACACAGGAAAACCAACCCTTTTCCCAAAAAGTCAAGAATACTACTATACCTTTATTATTCTCAGCTTCCTCCAGCCCCTCTTCTTGTTTTTCCTCACTTGAAATTGTACCTTCATTGTCAGCTAAGTATATATACTTTTGTGTTTTTCTGGACAGAGTGCAAGTAGCTCTTATTAGCCAAGGTGGTGAAGTATGGTTCAGGAAAGCTGGGCAACACTGGGCCCTGCTCCTCTCTGCACCTGTGCACGCCATGGCACACCCATATGCAGATCCCCAAGTCTCTCTCCCCTCCCCCTTAGCAAGTACAAGGCTGTGCATTAACTCACCTCAGTCCCAGAGGAGCATCCTAGTACTGCTTGGCAACTTCTAAGACCCTCACTTGTGAAACTAGGGAAGTAAGAAACCGTTCAAATTTAACATCTGTCTTCAGTCATCTTTAAATCATCTGTCTTTATAAACACCCTGCTCACATAGCAGAAGGACTGAAGGAACTAAGGAACTTGCTAAAGAGAAGAAAAAAACAAAAGCTAGACTTAGTTCCAGTTAATTCTGTCATTCTTCTGAAATAAAAATGAAATAAAAGGAAGGCAGAAATCTTTTTTTTTGAGACAGGGTCTTGCTTTGTGACCCAGGCTGGAGTGCAGTGGCATGGTGCGATCTCAACTCACTGCAACCTCCACATCCCAGGTTCAGGTGATCCTCCCGCCTCAGCCTCCCGAGTAGCTGGGACTACAGGCATGCACCACCACGCCCAGCTAATTTTTCTGTTTTTAGTAGAGACAGTGTTTCTCCATGTTGCCCATACTGGTCTCAGACTCCTAAGTGATCCACCCACCTCAGCCTCCCAAAGTGCTGGGATTACAGGTGTGAGCTACCATACCTGGCCAAGAAGGCAGACTCCTTGAAAATGATTCAAAACCAGCCATTAAGGATATCCACAGACCATGAACCAGATGCTAAATAAGCACCACCCCTTCCTCTTCAGAGGGAATACAGAAAGGAGAGGGAAGAATTATAAGGTATTTGGTTTTAGTCAGAACTATTATGTTTGAGGATGTTAGGGTATAAAGTTCTGCTATAGTAAGATTTCTTGTGTAGAACATTTTAATTATGGTTAATTGCACTTTTTTTTAAGGGACAGGATCTGACTATGTTGCCTAGGCTGGACTCAAACTCCTGGGCTCAAGTGATCCTCCCACCTCAGCCTCTCGAGTAGCTGGGACTACAGGCATGCACCACCACACCAGGCTTAATTCTTCTTTTAACACAAAGTAGAATAACACTTTAAAAGTATTACCTAAATGACTAATTAGTTCAAAACATCCCAAGTGGGTAGTGATTAAAAATTCTTGCATTGTTCAGAATTCTTGTTTTTAGAATACATGAGGTGAGATGAGTCCCTGTATTTTGTTTGTATGTTCTTACCCCTCCAGCAGGTAATTGTTCTAATTACAAACTGCAGCTGTTTTAAGTGATCAAAAATTTCATATACCAAACCTGACAGGAAGGGAACCAAAAGGCTTGGGGGTGGGGAGAAGATTACGCATTGTTTACTTGAATATTGCAAATCATATTTTCTTTTTTTTATTTCTATCATGCATCAAAATAGACCAGCTGCTTTCTTTACACTTTCTAACCATTATAGAATCCTAATGAAATGTTACAGCTGAAAGAAATCTTAACCCTTCACTAATCCAAACCTTCATTTTAGAATTTATAGAAATGATTCTAGAGAGGTAAAGTACAACTGAGGCTCATAGTTTCTGACTCCCAAACCAGGCGTTTTTTTCCTACCTCACAGAATTGCAGCTTAATTTAGACCATTTTGGGTGTGTATGAATACCTTCCATGTTCAGAAATGATAGGGCTTAAGAGTAAGCCTCCATTATTGAGTATGGGAAGTACAAGGATTAAGTTGAGGTGATTATTTGGTTTATAAGTAAAATTCTCTTTTCTCCATCACTATCCTGTAGGTTCTCTGACAGCTCTTAGCTCTTGGGTTGCAATGACATCATGTAAAAAGATTCCGATGAATAATTCAGTCCCATAAACTATGAATTGGTAAGGACATGCTGTAGTGCAAGTTCCCTGTGGCTTATCAATTCATTCTTCACAGTTTATGGGAAGAAGCATTTTTTAATATGATCCCTGGTGGAGGTATAGGAACAAGACAGTTGTACACACAAATGCATTTCACTGGAGGATGGAGCTAATAACGAGAGAATCAAATACAAATGGAATTTTGTATATTTAAATATATATGGCCTGAGGGCCAAGTTTTTTCATAGATCATATATTCGTGTTTAATTATGGACAATGTTTACAGCTTGTTTTTATGAAGCCCTTCTAATGAGAGATCTAAGCTAAGGGATTTTAAATTGAAGAGATTAAATCCCCACCTACTTAACTTTTAATTAGTTTTTTTTTTTTTTTTACTGTTTTACTAAAATCCAGGCATTCGTCTTACTGTTTGCGTAAGTACAAGCTTCACTTTAGGCTCAAGACTGAATAAAAATGCTTAGCAAATTTGCTTTAAATTAGTGTTTAAAAAATCACATTGCACATTTGTCCCTGAAATCAGTACAGAAATTACTACCATTTTGCCATATTAAGGCAAGTACTAAAGCTGTGATATGAAGAAAATGTCATATTAAAAAAGAAACGCAGCAAACTATGAGAACATTTTATCAAACTGATTTTATGAATATAGGAGAAAAATGCAATTCCACTTTGATTTGGAATTATATTCATGCAGAAGAGACAAGATAGTTTATATCTTTACTATCAGACAGTGTGCTGGTCTGTTAGGAAATGTGAGCAATCCTCAGAGGGGACGTGTCCGGGCGGTTTTAGAACAGGGCTTTACAGTGGGCTGTGGGGTGCTTTGTGCTCAGCAGGGCAGGGTGGCCTGCTCACTCAGCAGACAGCTTGGCTCCCAAGCTCTCATTTCCTCATGTGTCCTTCTGGTTCAGATGGAACCCCAAACTTAGGAGAGGCTTCCAGGAACTAATACAAAGGCCCTTAGGGGTCCCTTGAGGGTGTCATCTCTGACCAGGGGGATGGGAGTGATACAGGCAGTTACATGGCCCTCAGTCTCTGATTTACATTTGTTTGTGGTCAGGATTTAGATCACTTTATGATTTTCTGAGGCTCTGACTCGTCAGATACCTTTCTCAACCCTTGGATGAATCCGACCTCAGCTCTATCCCTGAGACCTTCCACTTTCTTGAACTGACTTTCTGACAAAGGCTTCTTCACCCTCAACCCCTCCCCAGGGTCCCTGGCAGAAATCCCTCCTCATTCCTGAGTAGGAAATAAGGCCGTACGCCCAGTCTTTCCTCTCCTGAACAAGACACTAGCAAGCTCAGAACATGAGTAAGTCCAGGTGCTCCAGAAAGATTTAACAGGTCTTCTCACATCTAAGTCTTAGAAGTTCAAGTATTTCCTTGAAATGGGAATTACAAAGGTCTCTAACAAGTTTCTATAGTTATTACTTGTTGCATTTTTAGAATATGGGCTAATTGCTTTATGAGGTCTTTTGGTTGTGCTCTAGAATCTGATATGCCTCACACAGTAGCTTTCCATCTTAGCCCACTCTCAAAAAGAGAGAACAAAAAGCTACCCAGCCCCAGCTGTTCTGTTCATTCAACAAGGGAGAATTAAACTTTTTTTTAACCTAGCTAAAAAATGAAAGAATAGAATTGATTTCAGTAGCTTTGATGAAATGATCAAAACACATCAAGCTATTTTAACTCTAAACGTGCTTGCTGGACATAGTACATTGTAAGGCTTGGGATTCCAAAGGGGATACCAGAAAATCAACCCAAATATCACAGAACTCTTCGCATTCCCTACTTTATAAATTCTTCTGATTTATAAAGGCAGCTTCTGCAACCTTGAACAAAATGGCAAGGATAACTTGGAGAAACTGTCAGTTTACCTTAATGTTAGAAAATGATACTTCTTTTAAAGTACTATTTAATTTAGACTTCATCTAATTCAAATTAGCTTTCCCATTTACCCAGAAGGATCATAGAATCAAAGAAATGATCTAAGTCAGCCACCTCATTTTACAAATCAGTAGAGAACCTTTTAGGTTAAATGACACAGCCAGGGTTTGGCAGATCACTCAGCTCCTAGACCAGCATTCTATCCCTAAATGATCAATGTGTTAGCCATAAGTAATTCTTTTAAGTAATTTTTTTTCATTTCTTTTAAAGTGTTGAAAATTACGTGAGAAATACATGAGTGTATAACTATTATAAAATAGCACAGGAATAGAAAGTAAAGTCTACCTCCATACAAACATGCTGTTTAATCCATTCTCTCTGGAGGGAAGCATCATTCTTTCAGAAGAAACTTGTGTGTGCATTTACATATCTATGTCTAAAAACTCGGGGGGCATTTAAAATCGAGTCACCTAGCAATCTCTTTCTTGGACCATATGAGTTTCTGAGATCCTTATTTGTCTCCCAGATGAATCTGCCAAATGTAGCATATTGTGGTTAATATAGATGTTTCATAGACCTGCTTATGTACCGTCAGGCTCTATCATATTCTAAAGTTCAAAAGTGAGCTCCAGTATGCACTATTGTGTTGAGTTCCAGTATACACTATTGTGTTTTCTTACTGGAAATACAATTTCTGTTCTTAACACTATGAACTAAGCTCCCTGTACTGTGAGAAAAGAAAGTGAATAACCGACCTACAAAATCC
Source organism: Chlorocebus sabaeus (assembly GCF_047675955.1). Taxonomy (NCBI): domain Eukaryota; kingdom Metazoa; phylum Chordata; class Mammalia; order Primates; family Cercopithecidae; genus Chlorocebus; species Chlorocebus sabaeus. The sequence goes on from NC_132925.1 coordinate 42,512,416, forward strand.
ATATAAATTTCCTCGACAGAGCTTGCTTGGCTTCCGTCTCAGCAGAGGCACACAATATTGTAGAAAACAGAAGTCAAAAGAATAATCTTGTGCAATTTTTTTTTTTTTTTTTTTTTTTTTTTTTAGACAGGGTCTCACTTTGTCACTCAGGCTTGAGCGCAGTGGTGTGATCTCAGCCCACTACAGCCTCAATCTTCCAGGCTCAAGCAATCCTCCAGCCTCAGCCCCCCAAGTAGCTGAGACTATAGGTGGTGTATACCACCATGGCCAGCTAATTTTTTTATATTTTTTGTAGGATGGGGTATCGCCATGTTGCCAGCCTGGCTTGTGCAATTTCATTTTTTTAAAAAATAGCTAATGGAGATTCTGATAATTCTTATCGTTTCCTGGTCAACTTCTGTGTCTTTCCTAACTTTCAGGCTGTCAGTAGAAATGATGAACTGTAGCAGGCCAGGAGTTCACTTCTTTCTTTCCTGTCTTCTTGCCCATGCAGCTTTCCCCTTTCTGGTGTTGTCTTCTTATTTCTGACCATGCTTGGGAGCGAGCTATGTGACACCCAGATTTTCTGAGTTGCCAGCAGTGGAGAGGAGAGACCCGGGCAAGCAGATTCTTCATGGACCCTACTAGAAAGGACAGAAAAAGAGCACTGGTGTAGGAGCCCACGAGCCTGGCTCTTAACCCTGGCCTGGTGACTTCAGCTATTTGACCTTGAGCAAGTCACTTCATTTCTCCTTTAGCAACATCTCTAAAATGAGGGAGTGAACAAAGATGTTCCCTTAGGTTTCTTCCAATTCAGAAATACCAGTTCATTCTTATTTAAATATGAACATGACCAAGACATGTGCAGTCTGTAAAGCTGGAGAGCTGCCCAGCACCATCGTGTTTCCATTTGTGCAGTAGCCCCCCTCACGTGAGCCCTGTACGTGAACATATGAAATCTTATGCTGCATCCACATTCAGTAAGAAGAAATTGCTTTTTCAGTGTCTGTGGGAGGAGATAAGCTGCAGGTGCTGTTTATTTTCCCAAAGGACTTTATATATGAAATGCAGGCTTTATTAAATTTATCAAATGCAATAAGAGAAAAATCTGTCATCTGATGTTAAGATAGCATTCTGGGAGCTGGGTCGGGGTACTGCATTTGCTCGCCAGAATCAGATCAAACCAGATACGAGTCCTTTGGTGTGGCCAGATTCATTATGAGGCAGCATGGGTTTGCACCTGTAGAAATCAAAACTGTTGGGTCAGATAGGAAAGCCAATCCTTGAACTTACATCTTTAGTTGAGGCATCAAAGAATTGTAAGTTGCTTTGCAATGATGCCATCTCCACATGGTCAGATTCTTCCAGTACACTGTGCAGATATTTTACAGAATAAGAGCAAAGTTTCAGCATGTCAAGGAATGATCTGTACTCAAGTGTTAGTAAACAAGGCCCCTTTTTTTTTTTAATGTTAGTAAACAAGGTGTTTTTTGTTTGTTGGTTTTTTTTTTTTTTTTTTTTTTTTTTTTTTTTTTTTTTTTTGAGACAGAGTCTCTGTCATCTAGGCTGGAGTGCAGTGGCACGATCATAGCTCGCTGTATCCTCAGACTGCTGGGCTCAAGTGATCTTCCTGCCTCAGCCTCCTGACTAGCTAAGACTACAAGTGCATGCCACCACCCGTGGCTAATTTGTTATTTTTTGTGGAGAAGGGGTCTCACTATGTTCCCCAAGCTGGTCTTAAACTCCTGGACTTAAGCAATCCTCCCACGTCAGTTTCCCAAAGTGTTGGGATTACAGGCGTGAGCCCCCATGCCCGGCCAACAAGACTTCCTCGTGACTATAATATGAGCATAATATTAATAGCTGTGAGAGAGAAGTGAACCAGAAGACCAACCTCAGTGTCAGGAAGTCTGGGTCTCTGTCTTCTGCATGGCTGCCAAGCAGCCTTGGGGCTTTGGGCAAGTCATCTGTTCTCTCTGAACTTTGGCTTCCTCACTTCTAAAATAGGAGGGTCAGAGAAGATGTTTCTTTTTGCTGAAAAGTTTTACAGTTCTGTGATCTACACCTCTTGGTCACACACAGCCAAAAGTAGAAAACGTGAATGCAATACTTTTCCACCAGTACTCCTAGTTTATACATTATCTTTTTAAACCAACAAGGAACTTCTACAAGGCCCTGTTAGTGATGTGTTACAGGTACCAGCATTAGGGAAACTTTCAGACTGTTATATCTATTCGTTCCTTCGTCCATGTATACTTCTATTCATTCTGTATACAGAGTAATTATATATGTACAATTACATGGCAGTGGAAGATAAATCAGAAAAATAAAGAATTTTTTTTGTTTTGTTTTTTTGAGACAGCATCTTGCTCTGTTGCCAGGAGTACAGTGGCACAATCTTGGCTCCCTGCAACCTCTGCCTCCTGGGTTCAAGGGATTCTTATGCCTCATCCTCCCGTGTAGCTGGGACTACAGACATGCGCCACCACACCCAGCTAATTTTTGTATTTTTAGTAGAGATGGGGTTTTGCCATGTTGGCCAGGCCAGTCTCGAACTCCTGACCTCAAGTGATCCGCCTGCCTTGGCTTCCCAAAGTGCCAGGATTACAGGCATGAGCCACCATGCCCAGCCAGAAGGTTTTTAAAAAAACAAAGACACTCCTGAACTAACAATTACAAAGAGCTAGTGACAGTTTCCCAAATAATTATGCATAGTAGGAGCCCATATGTTGTTGTCCTCATATCATAAACCATAACTGATTTCGAGGAAAAGACATTCTGCCCCACTGAAATTCCTTTCATGAGGAAGACCTGGATCTGTTTGGAGGCACAGAATTAATTTTAGCATGAGGAATCCCAACGCTTCCATCATTCCATGGCTGAGGAATGGGTTACTCCTATGGGAGACTGGGAATGTTGTTGGTACCCCAGCTTTCCCTTAAGACAAAATTTAACAAATGCATACATGCTAAAATGCATATACTTACAAGGCTTTGTGGGTCTCCTTTCTAAGGGGAATTTGAATACTAACAAAGACTAAACACCAAAAGGGGGCTTTCTAATGGTAGAATTTGGATATCAGCTAGCCACATAGAGCAGAGCTACTTTGGGGGCTGGAGACTGCAGAAAGCCTTCAGGTTTCTACCTGTGAGTAAACCGAATCACACTTGATGCATTGCTAGTGAAGTCCCAGTCCTCGACCCTTTGCAGAAACCCACAGAATGCTAAAAAGGGCAGGTTTTAGTTCCTGCCAATTATTTCATTTACTACAAATGCCCCCAGTTCCAAATTCACTTCCCTCCCCACCAGAAATAGGTCATTTTGGAGGCTTATGAAAATTAAGCATTAAGAAAATCCCACCTCCATCCTAATACATTGCATCCACAAGTCCCAAACAAAATCACTTCCTTGGCCTACACACATAACTACCTGTTTCTGTTTAGGTCTGTGACTCAGAAAGTGCCTGGAAGAAGTCATGAGAGGGGGTCGATCCCATCTTACCTGCCATAGGAAGAATAGGGCCTGCTTAGTAAAGTTCAGTGTGTGTGTTGGGGGTGGTGGTTCTTAGTCCTTCCCTGAATTCACTAAGTCGCATTGCACTACCCTTCCTTGTCAATGAGTTGTTGCTGAGGAATTATTGTAGTAAGTAATACAGGTGTCCCCAGTGAAGCCATCCCTCTCCTCCAAACCTCCGCTGTCCTTTGGATTTTGGCTGCAGGATCCTTGCCCCATGTCCCAAAGAATCCCCACCCCCAGGCCTCCCTCCTCTTTTGCCAATTGTACCTGACCTTTTCAGGAAAAAGAAATCACTTGATACCTTAGTCCTAATGTTTGACCCTTTTCTATCTCAGAATAGAGAAGCCCCCATATTTGTTCTTTTTTTACTCAAGCTTAATATAGACCACCTAGGCACAGAAGTTCCATGCTATATTCTGTTGCCTATAATTATCCTTCCATCTAATTGGGAAAAGGTTACTCTATTGAACCAACTGCTGATTCCCTTACCTTTTCACTCTTTTGTCAGTATTCCTTTACCAGTAAATTATTGGTTATCTGGGTCCTGAAGTTTCATTCGTGTTTTTTTTTTTAAAGCTTTAATTTTTCTTAGGAAAACTGTTTCTCTCGTCTTAAAGCAGACTATATGATCTTTTCTATTCTACTTTGTAATACAATTTGAACATAATGAACACTCTAAAGTCAGACATGGATTTTATCATAAAAGCAGATCATATTAAGATTTTTTAAAAAAAGAACCAGGATTGAGGAATCTGTAGCTAATAATTTAATAATTCACCAACATGTTTTGGGCTCCCACTTCATGCTGGCCACTGGGCTAGGCACTGAGGATGCAGAAGCAAACAAATCAGCCTCCTGGCCCGCAGATTTGCATTCCAGTGAGTCCATTCATAAAAACTAACTCAGAGCCGGCAACACCCGCCCCCCAAAGGGCTGTTGGAAGCTTTGTAGCTCATCTGTACAGCTGTCTTGGTTCCTGTACGGGATCTTACTCTCTTGGGAAAATATGTTCTAAATCCTGTTTCCTTGGGCCATTAAAAATCCATGCTGTCCCTAATCAATATATAGTTATGTGTGACCTTCATAGAATTAAAAAATGCCCCCGGATAGCCTTTGAAGGGAAAGGCAGATAAATCTGCTTTGATGGCTTGAAAATAAGTGAAAAGGTTTTTAGGGAAAGCTAACAAACTTCCAAAGGTTTCAGATCTGCCAGGATTCATTCATTAAGGCATGGGATTAGGCCAAAAGAGCCTCCTACCAAGGGAGAGACAGGAATCATGTAAGGAGATCTGTGAGACCGCAGTGGAAGAGGATTAAAATAGAAGCCAGACCTGTAGACATATTTGTTAATATGTGTGCCGAGCCAAAGTACAGGAGGAGGCTTGGAGGCATGGAGCTGTGGTGGAAGCAGGTTCTGGAAAGCAGAACTCTGAAGCTGGCTCATTCTCACCAAGTCATCTGGCCCAGCCTCCCACCTCCAAGCACATCCTGCCTGCAGAGGGTCTGGCTAGCTGCCTTTTCATCTCTCGAGGGATGGAGATTCTACAACCTCCCTCTGTCATCAGTTCCAGAGCCACTCCCCTTTGCACTAGAAGTTCTTTCAAAGAATGAGGGTGTGAGGGAGGGAGGGGTCAAGAAACAGAGTGACAGGGGAAACAGGCAGAAGAAGTCAAGGCAAAGGACCCCAGCATGAAGAGTTGTGGAGCTGGAGGTGGGGAAACAGCCTGGCATCTCACACTTCCTTCCTTCTCTTAAATGTGAGCAGCTGACTCCAAGGCTTGTGGAAACTCTAGAAGGTAGAACCAGCCATCTGGGGAAGCTGGCCTCACAGATGCCCCGTCTGGCATAGTGGAGGTTCCTGTGCTCTGAGGACGCAGTGTAAATCTAGACATACATTGCAGCCTGGGAAGAGTTGTGTTTTCTTCAAATGTCTTTAAATTTCACAATCACCCCTCTAAAGAAATGTTCTCTGATTGAAGGCATGCCTTCTATACCTCCTTTATTGTGTTTCATGCATTCTGCCAGAGTAATTACTTTTCATATCAGTTCTTGGATGCAGAGAAATCTCTGGTAGTCTAAGGGGATTTCGATCCAAGTAAAGCTACTATCTCTTATTCCATCCAGACTTTTCCATCTGCCTCCGCTCTCTCAGTCACATACCTAGAAGCAAGCCAAAAAGCCTGTCCAACCAAAATCACTCTCCAAAGCCCAAGCACTTTATTGTTCTCCCTGTCTGTTCTCGAGCCAAGGTGTATTTGGCCTCATTTTATGCCATTAGTTGTCTGGCTTTCATGGCTCTGCACCACATTACAGTCAGAGCAGGAAGGCCGGGAGTGGAGATAGAATGATGGCAAAAACCCAAAGCAGAGGCCTTTGCTGGCAAGGGAGCCTGCAGCACTCTCCACACTGGTGGATCCTAGCATGCCCAACAGACCCCCATCCCTTCCCCTCAGCCTTGGGCCTTGAGTCTCATTCCAACTCATCCCCTCCCCTTTCCCTCATTCCAGTCCCAGGCGACACTTGATGCCCCTGACTTCTTTGAAGAGGATATCAAGAAGTGAAAGAACAAAGTCCTTTTCTGTTCAGTATCTGGGTCCATCCTGGAAAAAGTTTTTGGCAGAAATGGCTGCAGTGGAACCCTCTGACCGCCAGAGTGAAATAGTGCTCCAGCAGGCTGCGGTAGACTCGCTGCCAGAGTGGGTCAGGACTGTCCCAGAGGACAGGGTCATCTCTTGAGAGTCCTCCCAGCTCCAGGGCCTGATTTTAAAGCAGTAACACTAGGATATAGGTTATGTACAGGCTCCTGCAAGGCAGGTGCCGCGGCTCCTGTGACACCCCATTGCCTGAGCAAACTTCTCCAGTACGAGAGATAAAGCAAGTATGAATGGGTGCGGGGGGGAGCTTAAAACCTGCCACACTGAGACTCGATGCCGGGGGCCATGCACCCACTCTGCCGCCTGCTAGGTCTGTGCAATGGTCAGAGCAGGGGTGTGTGATGAGTTCAGCTCCCAAGCACATCCACACTTAGGAAGTGTTCTGTGTGTTTTTAAATAATCCTTACCATGTAAAGATTGTATTACATTTGTATACAAAATTTTTTTGCATTTTACTTTTGTAATATTTGGGGTTTTATAGATTTTTATTTTATGGCCAAGTATACTTTTGTAAGGAAATGTTGAAGTCTTGAGTATTTTTATTCTTTTAAAAAACTATAGTTAGTGTCAACTGTGAGCACTGATAAATATTATTCATGTGTGGTTTTCTTTCTTTTTAATCCAGACTTTTTAAGAAACTGTTTTGGCATAGAGTTTTACTTAAAATGCTGCTTCATTTTACATATTGTGAATACTGAAGATTCTAAAAAATAAAGATGCATTTAAAATCTCTGTGCTCTTCCATTGTAGAAATGGTAATGTGCATTGCTTTGCCAAAGTGGTAATTAAATGTTTAATGGTTTAGAACTCCTAGTTCACAATAGGGCTTCTCGTCATCACTCACAGCGTGTGAGCTTCCAAATAAGCCGCCATTTCTTTGGAAAACGCACGCACTTAGGCATGGCGATCTCCTGTTCCGTTAGGAAATACGGTTATGTTGACATTATGGTTACTGTGCTTGTGGTTTTGCAATAAACATGTATTGAAAGCACTTGTGATAACGTGGTCCGCATTTTGTTTTTAATCAAACTCCAAATGGCAGAAGAAGTGGAGCCAAAGCTTCCTGAGCGTTCGGGCAGCAAGATGTGGTGAGAAAAAAAAACATGAGCAAGGAAGCAGAGGCGGCTGGGCCAAATCCTTCTCCTCTGCGACAAGCCCAGAGACGGGGATTCCTTTCTCTCTTTTGGAAATCCCCTGTCCTCATTCATTTAAGAAACATAAAATCAAGGAGGGGGATAATTACGTTTACCTTTGCCTGGATTTTACGATGTTGGAATAGAGTGAGGAACACAAAGCTCCTGGCACATTTTGACTGCCGCATACGTGTTCCTGGCCTTCTTCCCTCCCTCCCCTCTTGAGTCTTCAGCATCTATTCAATGAATGCTGGTTGGGTGAACACCCAATGTATGTATCTTAATGCCATATAGGAAGCAGAATTCTTACCCTGATTTTTAAAAATAATTTTTCCATTATAAAATAATACACAAGGCCAGGCACATGCCTGTAATCTCAACACTTTGGGAGGCCGAGGCAAGAGGATTGCTTGAGCCCAGGAGTTCAAGGCTGTAGTGAGCAGTGATCGTGCCACTGTACTCCAGCCTAGGTGACAGAGTGAGACCCTGTTTAAAACAAAAAACAGTTATAAAAGATATTTTTAAATACAGAAAAGTATAATGCTTTCTTCTTCCTGTAAATGTCTTTTAATATAGTACAGATTGTGCTGCATTTTTGTTTTATATTCTTAACATTATATCCTGAACATTTTCCCATGACAAGGGAAACTTAGAATTTAAAATTTCATTTTATTGTTGGACATTAAGGTTGTTCCTGAGGAGACCGATTCTGGGGAATACATCATTGTGTATTTATCCTAGTTTCTGATGATTTTCTTAGAAAAGATATCCAGAAAGCACTTTACTTTGTTCAGATATGAAGACTTTAGCAGCCACTATGAGTCCCCAGGTTAGTTCTTTAGCCAGCCCCATAGGGTCCACTAGAAAATGAATGCATTTCAGGATTCTGCTCAGGTGAGAATGGTGACAGTAGAGTGAGTTGCACTGACCTCTCCTTCCCCTTCCTATTCTTTTCTCTACTTAGGGTACAAACCATATGCCCTTGATGTGAATGGGCCCTGTTTCAACTCTTTAGTTCTTATATAAAACACTGGACTTGATAGTGGGGTGCAGTGGCTCACGCCTGTAATCCCAACACGTTGCGAGGTCAAGACGGAGGATCACTTGAGGTCAGGACTTGAAGACAAGCCTGGGCAATGTAGTGAGACTCCATCTCTACCAAAATAAAAACTTAAAAGACACATGACTTGATCTTTAAGACCATTCAATTCTTAATTCTAGCAAGAGACAGAAAGGAGACAATGTAAGAAGGGCTGGAGGAAGGGAGGCAAGTTCTCATTTGGATAAATGGAGAAGGGGAGGCCCTATAAGGGATACTTTCATTTTTCACTAGCAGTGTCTTAGAGAGTTGTTTCATGCATAATTTATTGGATGGGTATCATTTGTTCCCTAAAGGATGCTAGGTTATATTTTCGAATTTTGTCAACAAAGCAATTTTTATGAAGCTGAAGATCATACTTCTCACATTTACTTTGACATGTCTGTGACTCAGATTGCGGAAACAGGCCTGAACCCCCAGTGCTTAGCTCAGTAACAGTGGTGATAATTTTGGGTGCTTGCTCTATGCCTGATACTGTTGTAAGCACTTTCCATGCCTCAGCCTCACGGCAAACCCAGAGTAGATTCTATTATTAGCTCCATTTTGCATCAGAGGAGAAAACTGCCCCAGGTCAAATAGCTGGTGTGCAGTAGAGCTGGGTTTGAGCCCAGGCCATGTGGCTGCTGCAGAGCCCCAGGTTCTAACCAGGAAACAGTAGGTGCTGCGTAGCCCTTTGTCCAAATGTGGAGGGAAGGGGGTTTTCCGAGGACCATGTATTTGTACTGGCTGCCCTTTGTGCTACACAAAGTCCTTTAATCAATTTACTCTTCTCAGAACCCCTGCAAGGTAGGTGTCACCACCCCCACATCACGCAGCACACAGCTGCTCAGTAAATGGTGGAGCGGAGTTCAGAAGTGCAGGGTCATCCCTCAGCATCAGGGGCCCTCGGATCAGGGCGAGGGGCACAAGAGGCTCATAGGCACAAGAGACTGAATGAAAGCAAGAACTGCCTTTCCTGAAACTGATCGAAGACAGCTCCTGCTGTAAAGAGGTCATGGCTGTGTTCTGCTTCCCACTTGCCCTTTCACCTTCTCCATGTTCCCACTTCACAAGCAACAGACGCATCTCTCACACCTAGCAGCACTGCTGCAGAGGTCCTGGATGTAAAAAATAAAAATAAAAGAACTAACAGTAAAATTAAAACCTCACTGCCAGAAAAACGTGGGAGAAGACGATTAAGAATGTGCATCCACGGTACCTCTTACAACAGTTGTCATGATGAGTCCAGGGTAGGGCTTGGTATCTGTCCCTTTTCTGTATGTATTTCTGTCCCAGACAATGTGGCATTAGAGATGGGGTGCTTTGACTCGGGATGTTCAGGATTCAGATGGATTATAGAGTGGAGGAACAGAAAGGATGGCGATTGTTGTTTAATAATCTTACTTCTCCTATTTCCCAACTACTGCAAAAGATCGCCAAACCTCTGAAGGCAAAGAGGGCATCAGTGAGCAACCATGAGGGCAGCAGGACCTTGTTTCTTCCATGTGACACCTAGGTCAAGGCTGCATGCCTTATCTAACTATATTCCGGGTTGGAATAAAACATGCTGCTTTTGAGCTCATCCTCTCTGCCTCTTCACCATTCTCAGTAGTAAGGAGGAGCTTCGACAGTACTTTCTTCTCTGGTGCCTTGGTCTGTGTCCCAGAGGCATCCTTCAGAGTATTGCAAAGAGGCGAAAGTAGGAAGTTCCCTATTCCTTACTGTACAGATGAATCCTACACCTTCGAGTAAAAGGAACATTGTAAGAGGTAAGTTTGTATTTTACATTTTCTTGGACATTTACTCACACTTTTCTAACCACTTAATGAAGGTACAGTTGACATACAGTTAGCCTCACATATTTGAAGTGTAAAATAAAAGTTTTGACAGGTGCACACCCATGAATCCATCACCACCATCAAGATAGTGAACACATCTACCCCCTTTACCTTCCCTACCACCTTCCTGTCTCCATACCCCCTCCCCAGGCAGTCACGATTTGCTCTCAGTCACTATAGATTCATTTTTATTTTCTAGAATTGTATATAAATGGAATCATACAGTATGCCCTGTTCTAATTATTTTTCCTGACTTCTTTCACTCAGCATAATTATTTTGAGAGTTATTCATGATGCTACATGTATCAATAGTTTGTTCCTTTTTATTGCTGAGTTATATTCCATTGTGAGGATATATCTTATATCACAATGTGTGTATCCATTTATGTGCTGATGGATATTTGCATCCTGTGCAGTTTTGGGCTCTTATCAATAAAACTGCTATGAGCCTTTGCGTACAAGTCTTTGTGTGGACTTACGTTTTCCTTCGTGTTGGGCAAAAACCTAGGAATGGAATGGCTGATCATATAGTAAGCATATGCTGTTGAACACAAATTATAGCAACCTGTTGTTTTGGACTAAGCTCCTGCACCAAGCCCCAATGAACCACTCTAAAAGTCAAAATGGAGTCACTCATGCTAAAGTTCCATATCACCAAATGGAAAATAAGTTATTATCTGACCTTCTAAGAAATCAGAAGAAAGAACAGCCAATTCCCCCAGACAGGCCAGTTTCAGTCTTTAATGGGCACGACAAAGAAGTTCCCCATGTTTTCATCCTCATAACAAAAAGTCACCTGAAGTCACCTGACGGGAACCAGTTATCTTTCCCGTTTTGTCTCCCTGCCCCCCGAAACATGGAAAGTAACTTTGAAATGACCACTCTTTCTCTTAGTTTTTGCTATCTTCAGCCCTTCTCTGTCTATAAAGCCAGCCTCTTCTGCTCAGCTTATTGGAATACTTACTCTATTTTATGGGATGAAGTGTTGCTCAATTCTAGAACGGCAATGAAACAGAAAAAATTCTTTAAGCTAAATTTGTTGTGATTTTTGTCTTTTGAAATGCTTGACTTCCAAACTGTTTTCCAAAGTGGTTTCAGTTCTCATTCTCACCAGCAGTGCAGGAGAATTCCAGTTGTTCCACATCCTTACCGTGCCTGGTGTGATCAGCCTTTTTACGTTTTTATTTTCATTTTATTTTTTATTTTTAGTTTTTGATGCAGAGTCTTCTTCTGTCACCCAGGCTGAGTGCAGTGGTGCAATCTCAGCTCACTGCAACCCCTGCCTCCAGGATGCAAGTGATTCTCCCACCTCAGCCTCCTGAGTAGCTAGAACTACAGGTACGCACCACCACACCCTGCTAATTTTTATATTTTCAGGAGAGACAAGGTTTCACTATGTTGTGCAGGCTGGTCTCGAACTCCTGACCAAGTATCCACCCGCCTCAACCTCCCAAAGTGCTGGGATTACAGGCCTGAGCCACTGCCCCCAGCCTGATCAGCCTTTTGAATTTTACCCATTGTAATAATGTGCTGTGGTATCTCATTGTTTTAATTTGCATTTTTCTAATGACTAAGGATGTTGGTCATCTTTCCACTTGTTTATTTGCCATCCCTAAATCTGCTCTGGGGGAGAGTCTCTTCAAACCTTTTTCCCATTTTTTTATTGGATTATTTGTTTTCTCACCGGATTTTTGTTTCTTGGTTTGGTTTTTGAGACAGGGTTGTGTCCGGGCTCGTCTTGAACTCCTGAGCTCAAGCAATCCCCCCACCTCAGCCTCCTGAGTACCTGGGATTACAGGTGCATGCCACCATGCCTGAGTCTCATTGGACTTTGATCATTTTTTATATATTCTGGATTTGCAAGTATTTTCTCCTAGCCTGTGACTTATCTCTTCATTCTTTTAACAGTGTCTTTCTTAATTTTGATGAAGTCCAATTAATCAATATTTTCTTTTATGGATTATCACACCTTTGATGTCACATTGAGTCCTTGCCTAACCCAAGCTCATAAAGATTTTATCTTATTTTCCTTTTAAAAGTTTTGCCATTTTTATTAAATTCTGCCAAAAGATTATCAAATACTATAAAATTCATATTCATCTTTTACTTGGGCACAAGTCTTCTTATCATTGCCAACTTGTCTATTTTTAAAAATTTCTGCCATAGATTTCAATGTCCACAATCTTAAAAGATTTCGTCTGTAAATAATTCATTTAACAACAATGACTTTTCAATTTCTGAACTTACCGGCGTTCTGAGGTGTCGCACACTCGCTCTTGTGCACACATTGTCTTTCTCTCCTGTTAATTTTTTTCATTCTGGTAATAAGTGACATTTGTTCTAAACTTCTGTTCTCTAAAATTTTACTTTGTATTTAATAATTGTCAAAGTTCAAATATCTTTATAATGTTTGACATCAATAATAATCATGAATATCTTAATCTCAAGTACATTTTTAGACTTAGACCTTAGAAGACATTTTTAAAATTAAAATTATAACTCATATACGTATTTTCATTGCAGAGAAGTATGATAGGTGAACAATAAAAGACTTTCAGCCTTAAAAATATATTACACTAGGATAAAATTCTGTGGGAGAAGTAGAAGGATACTCCAAGGAGTAAAAGGAACAAAGCAAATTTTCCAATTGTTCAAGAATTCTTTCCGTATTTTTTTAAACGCTGTACTTTTTAGATTCTCTTGACTACATTTTAACAGAACAGTTTTATTTTTAAAATGTCAGTATTTACAATATGCCAGAAATTACATCTTTTGCAGCTTTTTATGATGAGAAATTCTAGATGTCAACATAAAAATTGTGAGGGTGTAACTAATGTTTTGGAAATCTTTCAGAAAGTATGTGGTAAAAAGAAAATATAATAATAATTGTCAGTCTTTCACCCCACAGTACTTCACAGAAAAGAACAAATAGGAACGTGTGTGGCGCTGGCTGAGAGCTGGATTCACTCCTCTGAGTGGGGAGATAAGATGTCAGGGAACCGGATTTTGGATTTACCTCAGCACATAGACCGTTTATTTCTGGATGTGGCCCAGGAAGGCAAACACGAATGTGTCAAACTCCTCTTTTCTCTGAAAGGGAATTTAAAAGTAAAGATCATAGGCCAAGCCAATGGTAACATCTTTTGGGCAAAGAATCTGCTTTGTAGGGTATTTGGGTAGAGGGAGAAGTTGGGCCAGGAGAGTGAGTTCTGAGCCACACCCATAGATGTCCATGAGATAGAGAGCTCCTACAGTTAATAAGAATCATGGAGTCACTTCAGCCATCGTAAGAAGGTGATTCGACTGGATATGGGTTGGAACCAAGAGGGGGCCAGCTACCCTTTCTCTCTCTCTCTCTCTCTCTCTCTCTCTCTCTCTCTCTCTCTCTCTATTTCAGCCAGCGCAGTCTTTCTCCCTCTCAGTCTCGGTGTTTCTGCTCCATTCTTCCATCGCTACTAACCTATCTTATCCTCATTCTTCAGCCCGGATCCCACAGAGAGCCCCTCTGACCGGCTTAGCTGATTTCCCTCTGGGCTTTTGGGTAGGGTCCTTCAAGACTGCACACCGTGGCAGGCAGCCAATCCATGGCCATCCCTGTGCAAAGCCCAGCTCAACACTGCTTGTCTGATGGGAGGAGGATGGGTGGGAGGAGCTGTTTCAGAAACAGTAATGGACATGACAGAACCGTGACTGAGATGTCCATGTGCCTGTCATTTTCTGGGGTGGAGATGTAAGTCTGGTCTTCCTATGCCCACTTGTCTCAAGTCCTTCCCACACATCAAGTGACAATAACAGCTTTTCTATCACCATTGAGGGACCATATGGACATTAAAATGAAGATGAAGAGAACACAGGAACTCTCTAAATCTGAAAAGATGCCCTAAACAGCCAGAAGGGCCCCACTCCTTGCCCAGATCACAAGTGCTGGTAACAGAGGGTCGGGGGATCCAGGGAGGAATTCCAGAAAGCCTGGGCCTTGTCCCTACTCCTGAGATAAGGAAAGGGGTGGAAGAAGGGAGGGTCGTAGGGTGCCAGACAGCTTCAATGTCGAGGGCTTTGGGATTCCCTCTGCCCAAAATGCCCAGAGACAGATCCTGAAAGCCCCAACATCACTGACTTCTTTGCGGTCAGATCCTGAAAACCTTTATGCACGGTCAACCAGCCACACTTAGGCTAGAGTCTGCTTAGCCAATTGGTATTTTAAAGAAAAGGGACCCAGCAAGCCTATGACATCAAAAGAGGCAAGATTTGATGGCAAAAAAACAAAAAACAAAAAAAAACAACAGTTGTAAGCCAAGCGTGGTGGCTCATGCTTATGACCCCAGCACTTTGGGAGGCTGAGGCAGGTGAATCACTTGAGGTCAGGAGTTCGAGACCAGCCTGGCCAACATGGTGAAACCCCATCTCTACTAAAACCAGAATAAGTTAGCTGGGTGTCGTGGCAGGCTCTGGTAATCCCAGCTACTCAGGAGGCTGAGCCAGGAGAATTGCTTGAACCAGGGAGGCGGAGGTTGCAGTGAGCCAAGATCGCACCACTGCACTCCAACCTGGGCGACAGAGCGAGACTCCATATCAAAAAACAAAACAAAACAACAACAAAACAACCCAAATAACAAAACAAAACCAGATGTAGTGTGGCCCTCAAGGAGCATCTGACCAGGTTCCAGGGGGACCAGAGCCACAGGAGGAAGAAGGGACTCTCCTCCCATGAGAAGGGCCTGGAGATGCAGGGACTCTTAAGCCACTTTGGCCGACTTTCTCCTTCCCCTAGAATGACCCCTGCACTAAAAGTGGAGAATCACTTCTATAAGAGAAAGACAGATAAAAAGAAAAGATATAATGTAATGTTACGTAAATTGGGCAAATCTATCAAAATTTTAAAACGTGTACTCTTTGAGTAATTCTGTTTTTTCAGAATTCATTCTGCCATTATAGCTGTATATATATAAGGATAGTATTCACCTATAATCCCAGCACTCTGGGAGGCTGAGGTGGGTGGATCGCTTGAGTCCAGAAGTTTGAGACCAACCTGGGCAACATAGTGAAACTTCGTCTTCACAAAAAATATAAAAAACTAGCTGGGCGTGATGGCATGCACCTGTAGTCCCAGCTACTCAGGAGGCTGAGGTGGGAGGATCGCTCCAGCCCGGAAGGCAGAGGCAGAGGTTGCAATGAGCCGTGATTGCACCGCTGCACTCCAGCCTGGGTGACAGAATGAAACTTTGTCTCATTAAAAAAAAAAAAAAAAAAAAAAGGAAAAAAAGTCTTTGCAACACTGTAACAAAAGATTGAAAATATCCTAAAAGTTCATCATTAGGGGTTTGGTTAAATAAATGCTGGTGGCAATTGTTAGGGAAAAGACAGAAGTGGAACACTCTAGATGACAGATTGTTAAGTGGGAAAGCTGGTGCAGAATAGTGTGTACCCAGAACACACACTTGGGCAAATGCTAAAATCAATATTGAATTAAAGTTCGGGTCAAAACCAAATAATACCATCTCAGAATGAAACTCCTGGGATGTAAGAATTAACCTGAAATTTCATCCCAAAGAGTGTAATTATTCTTATAATTTTGCTAATGGTCAAATTCTAAGTTTGGCCTTATGGTGCAAGAACAGTAATCACCCAGCATGATCAGCTGCAAAACAGCTCTGTGATCACATCACTGCAGTTTGTTTGTTTGTTTGTTTGTTTGTTTGTTCTGAGACAGAGCTTTGCTCTTGTTGCCCAGGCTGGAGTGCAATGGTGAGATCTCGACTCACTGCAACCTCCGCCTCCCAGGTTCAAGCGATTCTCTGGCCTCAGCCTCCCAAGTAGCTGGGATCACAGGCACCCACCACCATGCCCAGCTAATATTCTGTATTTTTAGTAGAGATGGGGTTTCACCATGTTGGCTGGGCTAGTCTCAAACTCCTGACCTCAGGTGATCCACCTGCCTCAGCCACCCAAAGTGCTGGGATTACAAGCATGAGCCACTGCACCTGGCCTTTACAGCAGTTTTGTCATATGAAATAGATGCTCACTTTCCACTGAGAATGGGAGAGAAGCCAGGTATTTTTTAGATATTACATTTTCCTGCACTTTTTTTCTTTTCTTCATTTTCTTTATATCCCTTGTTATGTCTGAATCAAAGGTGATTTGTCATGGATATTGTACATGGTTTTGCAAATTTTTTTCTGCTTATGGAATGTTAGGTAGAAAAGCTAACATTCTATTTTTAAAAATTCATTTTCATAAATGTGAATTCCCAAATAGAATTTATTCCTGAAAGACTCATAACCTAAATGGAATTAAATATCAAAAATCAAACATAATTGTTAAAGGTGATTTTATTTACCATAATGCATGTGAGATATGCACCAAACTAGTTGACAAATACTAGAGTTATGACTTAATCAAATATCTATTATTCTGCCTGGTATTATTGAAAATTGTTCAACATTCATTGGCTCACAGAGATGACAATGTTCTTCCTAAAGTTATCTCACTAACATTCTCTCTCAATATTCTTTTTCTCAGTCTTTTTCTCAATTTATTTGCTATTTAAAAGTGATTGTTTTTGAACATAAAATTAGCAGCTTTCACCATCATTATGTGAAACATTAATTATTGTGGCCTTTTAATCTTGTAATAATAAATATATATAGTTCAAATGACTGAGAATTTTAACATATGAAGCATAAAAGAGACATTCATTTCACTTCAAGACTCATTTGATATTTATAGTATCATCTATTAATAAATCTAAATGGTATGCCTTGTGCATATTACTAATGTTGACATGCTGATTAGATATAATGATAGACAAGGTGCAGTGGCTCACACCTGTAATCCTAGCACTCTGGGCAGCCAAAGTGGGAGGATGATGTGAAGCCAGGAGTTTGACACCAGCCTGGGCAACATAGTGGGACCCCATCTCTACAAAAACTTTAAAAAAATTAGCCAGGCATGGTGGCATGTGCCTGTAGTCTCAGCTACTTGGGTGAGGTAGGAAGATTGCCTGAGCCCTGGAGGCTGAGGCTGCAATGAGCCATGATCACACCACTGCACTCCAGCCTGGGCAACAGAGCAAAACCCAGTCTCAAAAAAAAAAAAAAAAAAGATATAATGATAACCTGTGTAACAATGACTATAGATTAAGCACTAACTCTCAGGGGTATTATAAATAATATTGAGGTAGGCATTCAGCTACTGAGACTTCCAAAAGCTGAGGTTGAAGGCCAATTCAAAGATTTTTACTGAATATCAAGGCCAAAGCCAACGTTTGGTGCACTTTATGTTCAGACATGATAAACATACATATATGTGTGTGTGTCCCTATCTACCTCTAGGTGCCTCATGGAATGAGATCTTGGGGCCTAGGAATCAAGAATGGGAGATTCACTTTTTATTGGATATCCTTTTGTACCATGAGCTCTTTGGAGCTGCACCCCTAGGAATCTCGGAAGGGAAATTTATCAGGGGTGGTGGGGGAAGTGGACCCTCTGTTTTTGAGAGTGCTCAGTGCTGGGCAGAGCTGATTAGGAATGTCCAAGTACTGTGGGGATCCTGTGTCCTACCAGCCCTGGAAACTGGGGTGCAAACCTAGGAAAACATTTCCCTTTTAGGGTGCTTGGAGGGTGATTAGTGGAAGGACCTTATGGGTAGGGATAAATTTTCCCACAAACTTCAGAGTTCACATTCCAGACTCTAAAGCCTGAGCCTCCTCCAGTCAGCACTACAGAATTAAAGGCCCAGCCCCCAAGGACTAAGTGAGTGCCCTGTTGGCAGCTGAGGATAAGGTGCGCAGATTTGCCAGAAGAGTGTGTTTGGGGCCGACCTGTAGGGTTCTCAGTGAGCCGTCAGGGTGACCAAGCAGTGCAGCTGGGGGCCATGGAGTGGTCTGAGTGGCAGGCAAGGCTGGTCCAGAACAGCTGGGTCCTGGGAGGAGCCTGGGGCCCCAGTGAGCACAGGCCTGGTGGACCTCCAGTTGAAAGACTCCTTCCTAGCGAGCTCCTGAAATGCTGGACCTAGGTGACTGACACATTGTTTGGTAGAAATGGTGGGGTGTCTCTTCTCTTCTGGAAGATCCCCTTTTGGAATGCTGCAAGTCTCAGAGGCAAGGCTCGTCCAGTTGACTCTCCAAGGAAGACATATTCCCAGGTTCCTGTGTGAGGATAATGGGTTCAGGGTGTCTGATTTCCCCAGATGGCCCAGCCTAAGGAACGCAGCTACTTCTATGACCAAAATTCTCTTCAGGGGATTGGTATGTTACACTCCCACCAGCAGTGTATGCTCATTTCATGGTTACTAACCCTAAGGGCTAACATTGATGAGTACTTGCTACCTGCAAGCCTTCACTTCTGGGAATTTATCCTAAGGACATAGGAATATGTATAATAGAAGGAGGTCCATAATAGTATTCGTTGGTAAAAGAAATGTTGAAACAAATGAGAGTGGTTTAAATAAATTATGATACATTTATGTAATATAACCGTACATTTACATAATAGAGAATAAATGTATGTCATAGAATGGATAATTCTTTTCAATAGAAATATAACTTATTTAACAGAAAGTTAGGATTTTCAACCATTGTGCAAACCTTTTCCAAAGTAAATCTTAGTGGCACAAACAAATATATAAAAAGTGAACTTTCTCTTATTGAAGCGGTGGGGTGGGGTACATTGTTACCTGTGGAGTCCTGCAAACGAAGCCCTCTCTCCCCCCCCGACCCCTGACCCCATCCTAGGGCAGCCACTGAAAGGGATCCTGAGACTCTAGGGAGAATTTTTTTTTTTTTTTTTTTTGAGATGGAGTCTCACTCTGTCACCCAGGCTGGAGTGCAGTGGCACCGTGTCAGCTCACTGCAACCTCCGCCTCCTGGGTTCAAGCAATTCTCCCGGCTTAGCCTCCTGAGTAGCTGGGATTACAGATACCCACCATCACGCCCGGCTATTTTTTTAAATATATATTTTAGTAGAGACGGAGTTTCACCATGTTGGCCGGGCTGGTCTCGAACTCCTGACCTCAGGTGATCTGCCTGCCTCAGCCTCCCAAGATAATTTTTAACAGTGTAGGAAAATAATGATATAACGTTCTGTCTTAAAATCAGAATAAAAACCATCCACACAGAATATCTTAATTTTATGAAACACTCTCAAATCTGCACAGAGCCATAGAAAAATGCCTGGAAAAAGAACATATTAAAATGACGGTTGTCTCCTGGTTGGATTTTAGAGCATTTATATTTTCTTTTTAATATGTTTTTCTTTTTATTTTCCAAAATTTCTTTAATGAACATGTACCATGGTTGTAATTAGGGGAAAACAAGAAGTTATTTATTTCCCTCCCAAAATTTACCCCAACATTCAGTTGGGACCAAAAAGCTCAAAGGCTTGTCTCTCTGGTGCTGTATCCTACATGATTAAAAATTGTAATATATATTAAAAAGTTATTATTAAGTCCATATACAGTGTTTCAGTTACTGTGATTATTATCAGTATGATCATGGTTGAACCAAATGGCAAACAAGGACTACATTTCCCTTCCTTGTGCTCTTTTTGTTTTCCTTTCCTGGTGCTAATAATGATCTCATTTTTGGAGGGAAGGGGATGTAACAGGGATGAGACAAAGAAAGGGATTCTGGGATGGCTGTTAAAGCTCTATTTCTTGACCTGGATGGTTGTTACAAGGGTGTTTGCCCTACATTCACTAAGCTATACTTGCTTTTTAATGATTTTCTGTACCTGTGTTTTATTTTACCAAAAAAAAAAAAAAAAAAAAAAAAAAAAGCTTAAACTATGCAACAAAAATGAAAAAAGCTTCTTTTTATTTGCTTAGTTTTCTTCAAATGCAAATTTAAGTCTTTCTACAACCCACCCCCAGTAGTTTTATAAAATAAATCTTCATACAACTTTCCATACAAACCTGCCACATAACCTATCAGTTCCATTTTCTCCTGGATCCTGCTGGGTGCATGCCATCCTCCAATACCAATCTGAATTGGTTGCCCACTAGGACTGCTTCCTGGCTTCAGCCCCTCTTCACCCCCTTCCTGTGTTAGGTACCCTTTCTTCTGGATGCACATTTTCTTTGTTTATTTCCTTGTTTTAGTGAAACCAAGGCACATGTGAGATATATTCTTTGAGACTCTGCATGTCTAAATGTCTTTATTCTCATATGACTGACTCATAGTTCAGCTGGGTATAAAATTCACAACTGAACATCATTTTTACTCAAAAAAATTTAAGTACAATTTTCATCGTATTCTAGCTTCAAATTTTGTTAGTAAGAGATTTTACACCATTCATATCCCCATTTTTTATTTTTTTTTCGGTCTGTTGTTGCAATGTTCTTTTCAAGCCTAGTGTTTTGAAGCCAGTATTTTGAAAAGTCATATGACTCAGGGGAGATCTTTTTCATCCATGGTGCTAGGTACTGAGTGGGGCTTTTTATCTGGAGACCTCCTCCTTTGGTCCTAGTGAATTTTCCTGTACTCTTTCTTTGATATTTCTCCTCTGAGTTTTCTCATGAGTTGTTAGACCTCCTGGACTGATCCTCTTGTTTTCTTATCTTTTCCCTCTTGTTTTCTTTTTTCCTTTTCTTGTGTGTGTGTGTGTGTTTAGTAAGAGGCAAAAGATTTATTCATTCTGAAGGGAAACCAGAGCATCCCCTCTTATTTTCTATCTCTTTGTCTTTTGTTCAACTTTCTGGGAAATTTCTTGTCTCTTTAAGCCCTTTAGCTATTTTTTTTTGCCGTCATATTTTTTAATTTCTATGAACCTAAGTATGTCTTTTAAAAATTACATCCTTTGTCTATTTCATATACTATCTTCACTTATTTCTGAAGAATGTGGTGTCTTTGAAGTGCTCTCTCTGTATTGTCTCTGTTTTCACTGAGTTCCACTTTATCTATTTGTTTGTTTTGGTGTCTCTTTCATGTTGGACCTTTTCCTCTGGTGTCTGTGATCCTTATGTGCCCATTCGTACCACCCTCCTTGTGAGGGAGCACATTCTGAGATTCCTCACCTCTGGGGCCAGGGCTGGTTACCAAACAGCCTTTGCTTACTATGCCAGCTCATCTGCAAGCAGTGTGGATGCACTGAAAATTAACTGCAAGCTCTGTGTACAGGGTACTGTTTGTAAACGAGTGTACTTTGCTGTAGGACTACATAGCATGATGACCAGCTGGCTTATTTCAGAATTTGTAGGGTTAGTTCATTCCTTCAAAGGGTCATCTTCTAGTCTTTTACTTGGGGAGGAGGAGGAAGAAGAAGAGGGGGAGGAAAAGCCTGGCTGTCAGAGTCTTGGAGTTAGCTTAGGAAAGGCAATGGCTGAATCCCACTGACAACGAGTCTGTCCAAACAACCCCTTACCACACACCCACCTCTGGGCCTGGTGTCCCCAAGTCCAAGGTTTCTCTGGTTCAGTGTCTTAAGGGAATATACTTATTGCCCCCTGTGGAGACAGAGGAGTGGTGACAGACTGTAAGGGTGGAGAGCGAAGACAATTTGAAAGTCTAGCTGAAGCTTACACACAGATATACAACCAATCCCTCTCTCTTCAGTCCCCACCTTAACTCCACCTTTCTCCTTCCTGGTTTCTCCAGTATCTGGTTCTTTCTGAAATCACTTGGATGCTTAGTATCTGGTTCCTTCTGAAATCACTTGGATGCTTAAGTTTGGCCCACATCCACTCTACCGGATGCCTGGTTCCTCCATCTGCTTTCTGTCTTCATGGATCATGATTTGGGGTTACACATACATCCTAGATTTACTGAAAATAGTGACAGAACTTTTGTTTTTCATTCTGTTTTGGTGGTGATTCTGAAAGAAAGAGGGATAAATGTCTTTATACCACCATTTAAAATCCCTAAGTCTCTGCCTTGGTTTTTAGTATAACTGTGTTTATCTTTTTGATTTTCTGTATCCTCTAAATTTTCTGCAGTGGACACATATGACTTTAATAAGAAAATGCACACATACTCAAAAAGTCGTTTATACACAAAAGGGTGCAAAAAAGCCTGGAGCACCCACTCCTGCATCTTCCTTACTCCTGCTAAGCCAGCTGGGACAAAGAAGAACCCCTTGCCCTTCACACCTCAGTTCCCTGACATGTCAGAGATCTTCACACCCTCCTTGTCAGGGAGCACATCCCGGGGTTCCTCATCTCTGGGCCAGGGCTGTTTACTTAATAGCCCTTACCAACTTTGTCAGCTCATCTGCGAGCAGTGTGGATCCTTCATGCATTCTGAACAGTCATGCCTCCAAAGCCATGTTTTTGTAAAGAGAATTCAGCGTGTGTGTGCGTGTTTGTGTGTGTGTGTTTTGACCTGGCACTCAAGGATTTGCATTCTGCTAATGCCACTGTAGTCAACAGTGGGTGGGCATTGCCTGGGCAGTCTCCATGACCGCCTCCTACAGACCTGCCTAATCACACCATGAGTGACCCTTCTGAAGCAGGCACCCTGGGCCCTGGAACACTCTTTAAACTTCAATGACCCTCAGGTCCAAGGGGCTCTGAGACCCCAGGATCTAAAATGCCCTGCTGGCTGGGTGTGGTGACCCACGCCTATAATCCCAACACTTTGGGAGGCCAAGGGGGACAGACTGCTTGAGTCCAGGAGTTCGAGACCACCCCGGGCAACATGGTGAAACCTCATCTCTCAAAAAAAAAAAAAAAAAAAGTCAGGCATGGTGGCACATGCCTGTAGTCCCAGCTACTCAGGAGGCTGAGGTAGGAGGATCGCTTCAGCCTGGGAGGCAGAGGTTAGTCAGCCAAGATCGCACCACTGTGCTCCAAGTGGGGGGACAAAGCAAGAATCTGTCTCAAAAATAAATATATCAAAATAAATAAATAAATAAAATGCCCTGCAGGCCCCCATGAGCTCAGGACATATGGGGCTAGGCGGAACCAATCAGCAATCCCAAAACTGCAAGTACTCACGTGCTTCCTGAGCTCTCGGATGGGGCTCCACCGTGCTGATGACACTGCCATTCCAGTTGTCCCGGGTAAACAGGAAAGATTTCAGGAATGTTCTTTCCTCCTCCTCCCTTCCAAGAACCTTCAAGCTTCAAGCACTCCTCCCTCCCTCCCCAAGAGCCTCTGCCTCCTCTACCACTAGGATGGCAGATTTTACAGCCTGACCTACAATTAGATTCTGCTGGGAATCCTAGGAGAATTGATCCAGCCAATTAAGTCAGGAAATTGCTCTCTAAATTTAACATGTCCGTCAATCTTATCCAAAATGGCAGCATTGATTTGGTGGGCTGAGGCTTTGAGGTTATCTTTATTTAATACAGCAAAAACTATATTAGGCTTCTCCCACCTCACAGATTTGCCTGTTTCTCAATTTTGATTTTATTAAACTCAGCAGTATAAATATCTCACAAAATAATTCTCATCAACACTCTCCCTCTGGACTCACACCCTGGAGCTATTGCCTGGAAGAGATGTTAAAGGAGCAGGCAGAACTCTCTCCTGTTTTGTTGCCTTTGGTGTACCTTATGACCCCACTTGTGAATTTGCTTATCCCCAACATCTTTTCCAAAAAGGGTGTAGGGCAATGTATGTGTACACTGTATGTATATTTCTACTCCACAAATGGAAAGATATCATCTATTAAAGATAAGGCTACTTGGGGCATTTCCTCTGCCTTGAGAGACCATCTGCCACCCTGGTGCATTGCTCAGATTGCCTAGACCATGCAAGAGGAGCCCACACACAGATGCACAGAGACATTTGGAGACTGGATATCATCTTTAATTAATAATGCCACAGCCCAATGTCTTTTATGTTGCTGTAGCAAATTGTGATTTTGTGTGTGTGTGTGTGTGTATGTGTGTTCCTGAACAGATGAAGGGCCAGAAGAGACTCCCAAGCAGGTCTCAGCCAACAACTTTGTCGAGCAGCAACTGGAAGACAGTCTCCATAGAGGCACGGAGGCCAGACTTCTGCCTCCTATGCATTGAGCCTCTCTCCTGGGCCAACTTTCGTGCATTGAGGGCAAGGCTGAGGCCTGTACCAGCCCAGATTAAAGGACTTCTAAGCATAGGCCAGCCTCCAGTTCCCAGTACTCACTGCCTCTGACCAGAGGGATGCCCTGGGTAGAGTATAGACTTCCAGGCAGTGGTGGAGAACCTGCGCTGACCTTGGTCCCGTGTCACACTGGGGCAGCACCACAATGGCCCAGCCCTGGCAGAAAATGCAGAGCTACTGGAGCCACTTGATTGATTACTTTCAGAGATCATCAGGATGTAGCACAGGCCATTTTTGGGGCCAGCTGGAGAAGGCCAGACTCAGCTTGTGGGGGCCACAGGAAGTTGTTTCCAACCCAAACCTAAAAGCCTGCCCTCTTGCCATCTCCATTCTTCAATTCCTCAAATGCCCAGTATGTCCACAGCACAGGCATCGCAGCGTAGGGTCAGCATGACAGTGGGTTGCAAGATGACCATGAGAGACCTGGGCTGAACTGGACCTGCAGCTATATGCCAGCCTGAAGCCAGCCCTCTCCCCCATGGTCAATGCCAGCCAGAGCTCTCTGAAGCCGGATGGGACCACCCACAGGCAAGGCAGCAAGTTCTTGGCCTAGTGCAGAGCGAGAAAACCAAACTGGCTCCACTGTCCCATCTCCACCTGCTCTGTGCCTTAGGAAGGCAAGGAGCCCAAGTCCCCAGGATGGCAGTATCAGCTGTTGGGGAAGCACCGTTGTCCAGGTGAGGCCTCGGGCCGGAAGCTATGTTTGTTCAGGGGGCTTGGGTAGTAGGTAGTCGTGTACACATTGGTCTGCTGCAATGGGTAGAAGTTGGCTCTGTCATCAGGGATCAAGTTATTCTTGTTCAGGGTCTGTGGGAAGAAGAAGAAACCAGAGAAAGGGGTGAGGGAACACACAAGGGAAGGGAACAAGTCAGGGCAAGGAGTCCAGAAGCCAGTCATGAAAGCACACTCAGACTGAAGATCCAGTGCTCTGTTCACACCACCACTGCCCAGTTCCACCCAGCTGAGGGCCAGAACCCCTGCGCTCTTCACCCTGCCCTCCTACCCTGCCCTCTTCTTCTACAAGAAGGCTCCCACCTTGAACTCCATGGGTGTGTACTTTTCATTCTTCGGCGTGCCTCCACCCTTGTAGTGCAAGTGGTTGGGGGTGGCAGGATGGACCAGTGTGGACTCCTGGGACTGACGCTGGCAGTGCTGGCAAGACAGGTACACTGCCAGGGTCAGGAGCCCAGAGCCCAAGAAGCAGGAGACGCCCGTGGCCACCAGGTGGATGAGATTGAACCCTGGGGGAAGAGAGGCAGGTAGTAAGATAAGGGCCACTGTGAAGAGGACAGACTCCTGCCTGCCTCCCTGGGAGCAGAAACAGCAACAGGAGGCTCTGAGGCATCCTGGAAAGGGCTCTGAGGCCACAGCCACACGAAATGGGGAGGTTGGGGAGGCTGTCACTGGGGACCTCTTTCACAAGGCACCCTGTGGCTCAAGTCAGAGGTGGCAACCAGAGGGTCTAGAGTCAGATGACAGGATACAGACTTATCATGGCCTCCTAGCTGGGGGGCATGGAGGGAACTGCCCAGACCACCCTACACACTATCTCAAAGCAGTGGGGACCCCAACAAAGCTTGGCTGTCTGGAGCAGGATGTGGAAAGAGTCCAGACTTTGGAGTGGGGTGCTGGAGGGCTGGGAGGACCGCAGCATGAGGTGGGGCCGGTTTCTTTTACCTGCACAGTCGGTGGCCTCCTCCATGCCGGAAGCTGGCAGGATGACTGCAGGAAGACCAGTGGACAGGGTGTCAGGGACAGAGACGAGAGGAGGGTAGGCACAACCCTGGGAGGATCCCTAGGTCAACGCTCAGCCGTACGACTGGGCGTGGGGCCTTCATTCCCCTCCCTCTCTCCCCAGACCCCACCTCTGAGAAGGGCTAGCCCATACACTGGATGAGAAGGGCCCAAACCCCAAATGTATGCATAGAGGCAAATATGGGAGTTCTCTTTTGGCATCTCCTTCCCACCTCCATGTTTCATCCTGTGCCCCCCGTTCCCCACCAGGACACAAGCTTCAGAAGGAGAAGGAAGTTGGGAGTGCAGGCTGGGAAGGGTTGCTGTGCTGGTGCTGGCAGGGGGACCCACCAGGAATCTCGCTGTAGGGGCAGGGGCGGCTCTGGCTGCTGTTTCCAGCACAGGCGCTGGGCCCTGGGAGGAGCTCCTCACAGTGCCGGCTTCGACTCTGGGCTCCGTCCTCAGTGCACGTACTCCACTCAGACCAGGGCGACCAGCCTTCTGGGGGTTGTGGGTAGGATAAGGTTAACTGCCCAGGGACCCCCTGGTGGGGATCAGAGGGCTCCATGGCGTTTCCCAGCCCCGGCGGGATGTGCCTCGTACCTGGGCAGGCCTGTGTGGCACACAGTGCCTCCTCTGTGTGCAGCCCAAGACAGATGTCCTCACCTGGGGAGGGTGCGGGGCTGGTGCAGGAACGTGTGCGTTGATAGTGACCCCCACCACAGGAAGCTGAGCATGGAGACCATGAGGTCCAGCAGGACCAAGCACCCCGAACTGCAAGGGGACGGGGTGTGTCAGGCGCTGTAGAGGCAGGCAGGGCCCCAGACGGTCTTCCACCCCATACCAGGCCAGGCCACTCTGCCCTGAGCCACAGTGACCTCAACATCCACCTGATCCACCCGCCACCCAACAATCCACTGTTAGGGAGCGCCCCCACCCCATGCGGCAGGTGAGGGAAACGCGGGAAGCAGCAGAGACACCCGGAGGGAGACAGACCGACTCCACCTGCAATCAAACCTCTTACCTAACTCATTAAGAAAAGCGAAAAAAAAAAAAAAAAAAAAAAAAAAACAAAACCGGGAGGATAAGTTGAGGCCCTACTCTACCGGAGTAGCCATTGCATCTATGGCCGGGTCAGAAATTTGCTCTGGGAGTCCCTAGCACAGAGATGTCAGGGAGAAGGAGTCACCTAGGCATGGGGTCTCCGGGGTAGGCCTGGGGCGGGGTAGGGGGGCCTCCAGGATAACAGGGTTTCCCTGGGCCAAGGATTCCTTCCGTGCAGGGTTACCTGGGCAAGCCTGGGGATTGCAGTCCTGGTACTCGGCAGCATCGCCCACGCAGGGCAGGCCCCCGTTGCGGGGCTCCGGGTTAGTGCAAGTTCTCTTGCGGACGCGGAAGCCTAGCTCGCAGTCCCGGGAGCAGGACGACCACGGGCCCCAGGCGGCCCAGCCCCCGCTCACCGTGTGCGGGGAGGTGCTCCCGCTGCGCAGGAGGTCCTCCACCAGGGCTGCGGAGGGGCTAAGCCTCAGCGACTGGGCGCCTGGCCACCCCGACCCCGGCCCGGGCCTCCCGCCCCCGCCCTCACCGCGCCGGGGCTGGGAGGGAGGAAGGAGTGGGGCGCGGGGGGGCGGGGGTACCGTCGGTGTCGCAGGCTCCGGAGCCGTTCGCAGGGCAGGTCCTCGTCTCGGTCCTTCTCCTGCCGAACTGCAGGCCGTGCGGGTCTGCCAGGGGCGCGCGGCAAGTGAAGCGGAACCGCTGTTCCTGCCGCGCCCCGCCCTGCGTTACGTTCACGGGCAGCCACGGCGTCCAGGGCGTATTGCGCCGCACTTCGGGGCAGCCGTCGGGGTTGCAAGTCTTGAACTCCTGCGGGTGGCGAAGAGGCGACTTTAGAGCGCCGCGGCCTCCGGGCCCGCCCTCCCCTCGGCCCCAGTCCCCCACGCCGCGCCCCTGGCCCACGGCCCCGACCCTCACCACGCCGCAGCCCAGGCAGGAGTTGCCGTTCTCGCAGGCCCGACGCCGCGACTGCACGCCGCCTCCACAGTTGCTGCTGCACTTGCTCCAGGAGCCCCAGGAAGCCCAGAAGATGGGCACCGGGCAAGGCGTGTTCTCGTTACAGAACCTGGGGTCGGGGGAGAGGCGTCAATCCAAGGAGGGGGACCCCCTTCCCTGACAAGAGATCCCTGGGAATGCAAGACCGGAAAGGACGAGAGTCCCCGGAATCACGAGGTGAATCCAGGCCGCTTTCTGGGCGGCCGGGAAAGTCTGGGACCTCAGAGCAAGCGCGTTCTCCCTCACCGCTCCTCCCGGCTCTTGCCCACGCAGATGCGGCCCCCGTGGCGTGGAGCAGGGTTGCTGCAGCTTCGCTGGCGGACCTGGAAGCCGATGCCACAGGACGTGCTGCACAGCGCCCACGATGACCACGGGGTCCACGCCCCATTCCTGGCGGGGTGGGAGAGGACAGAGACAGATGCCCCTCTGAGCCCTAGCTTCTTAGATCTAGTCTATCTCTGGGCCAGTGTATTTTCTATTGCTGTCAGAAAGAGCTGGACAGTGACATAGAAATGTCTTCTCCTAAACAGGTCATCTCAGGCAGACTCGCTCATCCATCTGTTCATTTGTTCCTCCTTCAGACATGTATTGAGAGCCTTCTTCTATATATCAGGCTGTGCTCAGGACTAAGGACGCAGAGATAGGACATGGCCCCTACTCACAGGGGACAAAAGGGCAGACTTTAGAGAAGAAGGTCTTAGTCCCCTTTCCAATCTGCAGACTCCCTTTCAGCCTTGCTGGCTGGTCACAATCCTTGCACTGAAACCCACACTCTGTCCCCTGTACTACACTGCATATGCTTTGCTCCAGCCTCAGACACTGTGCACTCATGCCTACTCAGACTCCAATTTTCAAATCTGGGCTCTACCACTTGCTGGCTGTGAAACCCTGGGCAAGTTACCAGAACCTTCTGTGCCTCATAGTACTCTTAATTTTAAAGTAAGGATAATGATTGTATTCCTACCCCCATGAGGTTGCTGTGAGGGCTACATTAATAATGTGTATGAAATAGTTGTTTTAAGAGTGTCCAAGGCTGGGTGTGGTGGCTCATGCCTATAATCCCAGAGCTTTGGTAGGCTGAGGTGGGAGGAACACTTGAAGCCAGGAGTTCGAGACCAACCTAGACAATATAGTGAGACTCCTGTTTCTACAAAAAATTTTCAAAAATTAGCTGGGTGTGGTGTGGGCACCTGTAGTCTCAGCTAATCAGGAGGTTGAGGCAGGAAATTACAGTGAGCCATGATCACACCACTTCACTGCAGCCAGGTCAATAGAGTGAGATGCTGTCTCAAAAAAAAAAAAAAAAAAAAAGTGCCTGAAATTATGGCTTAGTTATTTTATGGAGTCCCCAGGTACTGTGAAAGCTCTGTATATACCTCATCTCATTTAACTCTCTCAACAACTCTTGGGTGGGTACTATAACCCTCACTGAGAGAAACTCAGAGTGGTTAGGTAGCTAGGCCACGGCCATACCTCCAGACGGTGGTAATCCAGGATGGGCACCAGGTTTGCTTGACTTGCCACCATCCCATGCTGTCCCTCATGTTTGGGATGAGACTTACTGAGGCTCACCTTTGTCTGGGAGTGACCTCCATGTCTGCCCAGCATTCCTCTTTCATCAAGAGCCACCAAGAGATAGAAACTTATCTCTCATTAGCGTGGCAACTCGCTCAGGGCTCAGGTTTCCTGCCTCAGATATTAGCCACCTATCCAGTCCCTAGCACAGCCCTGAAGTGGTTTCTGTCCCTTAGTGCAAACACCTGAGTGAGGGGGCCCCCTTTCCCTAGTTCTCCCCATCCTGGTCCAAGGCAGATACCATGTAAGCCCTGTCCTCACATACCTAGAGCAGTTGGCGATGTGGATGGCTGGCCCCAGGCAGTCAAGGCCCCCACAGCGGGGTCGAGGGGAGTCGCAGGATCGGGCTCGACACAAGCAAGAGCCTGAGTTGTCCCCATCTAAGTGCTCACATGGTTGCCATGGTGACCAAGGGCCAAAGCCCCCATCCCGTGTCACATTCCGCACCTGCAGACACGCATGGGGGACAGTACCCCTATTACCCAAGGCAAGGGCAGGGAAGTCACAAGATCTCAGGGGATTGGGGGAATATTGGTGGGGAGTCATAGCCTGAATTGAAGGAGGGGTCTGAGATGGGAAGACACAAAGGGATTCTCACAGGACAGGCGGTGATGTTCTGGGTCCAGAGGCTCATGTTGGAGCTGTCCTCGAGCGTGCTGCAACGTTGCTGCTTCCCGTCCCAGCCACAGTACGGGTCCCGGGCCCCCAGGCATGCCCTGCCAGACAGACGTCCTGGGACTCAAGCCCACTGGCTTCCCAGCCTCACCTGTATCTCAGGAACACACCTGAACACTCCCCTCTGGGCACCACTTTCCATCCATTTGTCTTCTATGATAATAATGAAGTTCATTGAGCCTTTACTGTGTGTAAGGCATCATTTTAGGCACTTTATAAGCATGAATTAATTTAAATCCAGCACCCCAATGAAGTAGGTACTGTTACTATCCCCATGTTATCTGGGGGAAACCCAGTGACCTGACCCAGGACTCAAACCCTCATCCTCCAGAGACTGCACATTTAAAAGAGACGGCACTGCTTTCCCCAAATATGGGTGCCCCATACTCCTCACCCACAGCCACAGGGGCAGATGTGGTTACCAGGAACCCAAAGAGTCAGTGCCTCCCTGACACATGCTATGATCATAGGGTCATAAAACATGATAGATGGAAAAAGCCTTACAGATGGTTTAATCCAGCCATTCTCAACCCTGGCTGCACATTAGAATCACCTGCGGAGCTTTCAAAACATACCAATACCCGAGCCCACCCCAATCAACACTCTCTGGGGGCGAAGTAGTGTTTAAAAGCTCCCTGGGTGATTCTAATGGGAGTCAGGCTGAGAACCACTGGGATCCCCTACACAGACTTTTCATTGTACAAAGGCAAAGGGATAAGTATTTTCCTGAGATCACACAGATCAGAGGTGGTGGAGCTGGGTCCAGACCTAAGCTTTTGACCACACTTTTCCCCTCATACTTCTGCTTCCCATGGGAGGTTGTGTCTGATTTCACACACTGAATATGAGCCCATCCCTCAAAACACAGCACAGGATCAGCAGACACCTGTATACTGTCCGTGGTCACCTGGAGCACCCACATGCTTGTGCTGCTTAGTGGCAGGAATCAGAGTCCAGTGCTTTAGCATCGTGAGAATGAGCTCAAGCTATAGGAGGTCACATCCTAGTTCTCGGTTCCTCAATCCTGAGGGCTGGTCTCTCTACAGTGGCCCCAGAATGATACTGATTCACACACTGTTGCATGCCCCAAATGCCTCCACTTCTCATAGTCCAGAGCTCCTTTCTTTCTTTTCTCCTTTTGATGTCTTCGTGTAATTTTTTAACAGAAAAATCTAACCTCCACTAGTAGGACTCCAAAGGGGAGAAAAAGTCTATGGCGATTATGGAATCAGGCTTTGCTATCCATTGCTGAGTACAAAGAGTATCCAATCCTGGTGCCAAAAGGAGGGTCCCTCCAACACTCAGCCCACTGCCAATCCTGGAGGATACCTCGATCCCTCTGGCTCCTGTCCCCAGCTTCCACCCCTTTCTGAGCCAGTCTGCTGAAGAGGGTCTGGAGAGAGCACTAAGCAGGGCCTCAGAAATTGGAGATTGGAAAACAGAAGAGGCTTTGGAGAAGGAGGTACTGGACTACAAAGAAGATGGAGCCTGGTGGGGAGTTTCACACCATTCTGTGAGTTTGCAGAGGGATCCTCCCATTGGACAAAGGGAACAAAGATTCCTAGGGCTAAAGAGATACACTAAAAACAAACAAACAAGAAAAGAGCTAAGAGTTGCCGCTTTTGGCTCCTCAGGGGTAGAATTTTTCTTATCTCTTGAAGCTTCAGGGAGAGTCACCTGTCAGGTGAATTCTTAACTTTCAGTGAGTTCAATAAATCCTGTCAGGCCCCAGAGAAAAATGAGGTTAATTATACAAAGAAGAGGGTGGGGCTTCTCCTTGTCACCAAAGGAGGGCAAAGAAGACAGTACTATCCGCTGCTCAGGGCCAACCCATGACCTCATATAAGCGAGGCAATCATGGGAGTCCGGTGAGTACACTCTGGCCCACACAGGAATCCAGAATACTCAACTGTTGCTCAGGAATCTGTTTCCACTTTATTCACTCAAGGGCAATTTCAGTAAATTATACAAGATAAATGTGGTCATATTTTCGTCTGGGATCAATGGTTTGATTTGAGGGTGTTTTATCAGCAGAGTCCATCAAACTGGACATCATCGGACGGCATGCAACACATGTACACAAGTAGTCCCAGCAACCTTGGTTTTGAGACTCTGCTTACTGGCTGACATTGGGATCAAGAGGACTGCTAGCAAATGCAACCAATGAGAACTCAGTAAAGCCCACTCCTGAATTTATTTCCTTCAGCCCTCAAAAAGGGGTATCAACCTCTAGAGGCAGGGGATGTGGAATTTAGAAGTGACACAAATAAACTGGAAAAAAGAATTAGCCATAGCTAGTGACTAACAATAATAATAAACAATATTCTATCCATCAAAAAACCAATGTCTGCCAGCAGAGAAAATGGGTAGGGGCAGAAAACCTGAATCAGCCTATATAAGACAAATGCAAAAGATTCTGGAGAAACGCAATTTGCCTCTTGCTCCTTCTTCTATCTAGAGCCTAACCAGTTTTACAGCAGGAGTTCCCAGTCTTGACCGCAAATTAGGATATCCTGGGCACCCTTTAAAAAGTGCAAGCAAACAAAACAAAAAGCCCACCCACCTGTAGTTTGGCTTTTTGGACTGGAATAGGCCCAGGCACGGGAATCTTCTAAATACCCCCCGGCCCCAGGTAACTCTGCTGAGTACCCATGGTCAAGAACTGCTGTGCCAGGGGCCACTTTTGTCAAGATTCCCTAGCCAAGGGATGAAGTGTCTTATCTTTCCAAACCATGGCAGAATAGGAAAGAAGAAAAACATGGAATAGATGCTGGCTCCAGCCTCCTTTCTCCAAGCCCTCTCACCCCTTCAGCTTCCCCTGCCCTCAATTAAGTTCCAGAGAAGAGGATACCAGATTCTCCATGGACACGCCTGCCCTGCACCTTCCCTGGCAGCCTGAGGGGACGCTTGAGACTTCCTGGGGCCAGTGCCTGAGCTCTCTTCTTGTGAATAAAAGGGATAACTGCCTCCTTGGCTCAAGTGGAACCACATTTGCTGCTTTTGGCCAAAGGCCACTTCAAAGCTTACAGAGCAGGGAACGCTCTTAGGAAAAATGAAAGCTCCAAGGGTAAGAGACTTAGAATGTGTCTCTGACTGTAGAAATGGGTGGCAGTTTAGAGTTCTTTTCATAAAGGAGCCATCAGACCAATAATATATCACCAGGCCTTTTTTTTTTTTTTTTTTTTTTTTTAACTGCAGTGTCTCAAGCAGCCATTACAAAAAGGAACAGGTTCATTCCATGGGCTCGCGGGACAGATGGATGGTGGAAGTTGCAGGCAGGCGAATTCCTGCACTGTGGTGCAATAGTCTTACAGTGGGAGCTGTCCAGGGTGGAAACGGTATCTCTGGAGCTTGTGAGCAAAAAATGGCTGAGAGTGGGCCTTCCCTGCGCTCATGGGGCAGCCAGGGGAGATCTGTGAGTGAGTTGGGGGTAGATGATCCCTCTCAAAGGCAGGGTGAAAGGCATGCTGGAAGGAGGAAAGGGGTGGTTCATGCGTAAAACACCCGCTTTGCAGAGCCAGTCAGCAGTTTATTCCCCAGGCTCCACCTCGTGGGAGCACTGGTCTCTCTCTGGCCAGGCCAGGTCTTCATGGTGCCCTATGGGGCTGAGATTCTCCTGAGTGAAAAGAGGCAGTTGGAGATAAGCTCCTGGATCCTGGGCAGAGGAGAGAGCCTGAAGAGGCCTCTGCTTACCCACCCTCATCTTCCTGCCAGTTTTGGAAGGCATGAGGGAAAAAGCATGAAATGTCTCTCCTAGGACACAGTAAAACCTTGTGACAACACATCCCACAGCAGTGCAAGTTCTAATATATTGTGGCAATTGGCTTCCAGACTCCTGGAGTGCACAGCTTGGTGACTGTGTGTACTTGCTGTAGCCATTTTACTAATCTTCCGATAATGTGACCTTGCATTTCATACTTTTTGGATTCACCTATAGTTTTTTAGCAGGGTTTTCACTATACACATCAAGGGCTCCTATCCCAAGTCAGGAAACCAAATAGAATGAAAGCACCAAACTCCAAACTGACCTCTTTCTGCCTTGCTCCAGGGCAGGAGTGCAACGGGCACACTATGCAACCTCCCCAGCCCCTGTCTGCAGAATGTGAGCACAGGCCTCCCTAGCACACCCCACTGGAGCTGAACATCCCAGCGCCTTTCCTTCCTCCCATCCACTACAGGCCCCGTTCCTTCAGATCTGGCTTAGACTCATACTAGCCCACCTGGCCTCCACTTGCTATATGACAGTGCTGTTCACCACTGTCTGGTTGATCTTTTCACACAGCCCATGACTGCACTCCACTGCTCTAGGACCACTCCAGTGCTCACAGCCATAGGATTCAAGTCAAAATCCTCCCTTGGCCTTCTCAGTTGGCCTCAATCTAGTTTCCAGTGCCATTCCCCATGTTTCTCCTGCACCAAACTCCTCTCAAGCCAAACAATCAGTCAACTGAAGGATCAGTCATGTGTGGAAGGCCACGTTGTGCCTTGGGCTGGGTGGGGCTCGCTGGTGGACTATAGAAAGTACTGGGCCACTGGGTTTGCCTTTAAGGATTTACAACCTCTCGGAGAACAAGCCATGTGTGAAAACCTGTGATTCATTGCCAAGCTGTCCTGTCTATATTCAGCAAGACTCCAGAGGGCCTAGGAGGCTGGAGGGCTTCTAAATGCATTTGGGGAGATGAAAAAGTAATAAAGATACCAGCTACCACCTGTGATTCACTGGACTGGGCACTTCACGAATACCAGTCCCAATCCTTACAACTCTGCCTGCGTTAAACATCATTTGTTCCATCAAATGTCTCCCCGTTTTCCTGATGAGAGAGCCGAAGCTCAAAAAGATTCAGTTGTTCAAGATCATATAGTGAGTAGATGATGGAGCTGAGATGGAGCCCCAGGTGTGTCTGGTTCCACCACTGGAGTCCTTCCCGCCATACCCGACCATCTCTCCCCACATGTCTGATATAGGCCAAGGTTCTCTTCCCACCCAGATATCTGGAGATCTGAGAGAAGTCAGTGTTTGGGGATTATTTCTCTTGCCTTCTCTCACACCAACAGTCTTACAAGTGCCCAGAATACGGTAGGGCTTAGTAAGTGTGTGGTGTCTTGTGGATGGAGCCCTGTGTTGGGGTTGAAAGGAGCTGGAGTGTCTGCCCTGAGACCCCCCCTCCTTGGCTGCCTCACCAAAACCATCCAACTCCTCCTGGCCCCACGGGCCTCTGCCCAGCTCCTGGCACACCCCACTGGAGCTGAAGAACAGCCCTGTATCATGGATACCATTTGTCTTCCGAATCTTGAGGACAGATGGCATAGCCAGGACTCTCAGTTGCAAAGGCCACAGAAGCTTGCATGGCTGTGGCGATGCCAGCTTCTGAGTATCATGAAAATGAGGCGATGCAGCCTGGGAGAGCCTCGGGCGGTAGGAGTCTGGGCTACATTTCCATTTGGCTTTGGAATAGGCTTTGATTTCCCCCTTAAACATTGATGCCACAGTTGTCAAATCTGTAAGTCCACTTGAAGCGATGGTGTGAAGAACCAAGTTCAGAAGCAGTGTGAAGCCAGGGCAACTCCGCCACGTGGCGCCTCACCCCTGCCCTACCTACAGCAGCCCTTTTTACCTCTTCTAAGGAAGGAAGGAAGAGGAGCAAAAACGTGGGGCTGACTTAAAGCACCGTCTCCATCTGCCCCATATCCGGGCAATAAGTGCTGCGGCTTCAAAGATAAAGACCTCTCTGTACTGAAGGGACTGAGAATAAATCAAGTGGGCTAGAGATGGTTGACTGACCCTAGCTATGTGTTTGACAACAGAGATAAAAACAGCCACCCACCAAAATTCCCTAAGCACACACTTCCTCCAGGTCAGTACCTGGAGGAGATTATCTCAATTAACCCTCACAAAAACCCTGCAAGATGTTTTACGAGGAGAGAACCAAGGTTCAGAGAGGTGGAGTGACTCGTCCTAAGGCACACTAGTGGAGACTGCAGGGACCGACCCCAGGTCTCCCGGGTCCAAAGCCCCACCTCTTAAGCACCGCCTCCGCAGTGGGGGCCTCGGGAGTCGCCGCCGTCCCGGCTTACCCCTGGCTGCGGTAGGCGGCGCACCTCTCCAGTGGGACCCGCAGGACGCCGTCGCTCAGGCCCACGAAGAGCGCGCGGGCGCTGTGCAGGATGCGCAGGCTGCGCAGGGGCTCGCGGCGCCCAGGGGGCAGCACGTGCAGCTCCTCCAGGTAGCAACCGCGGACGCTGCGGCTCGCCGTGGACAGCGCCTTCAGGATGGTGCCCGACTCTGGGAGAGAGGGAGAGCCAGACCAAGGTGGCCTTGAAGGACCTGGAAGCTTGCAGCCCTGCCCCAACCCTCAACCCACCCCTGACCTGCAGTCCAGGTTGGGCCGGGCCGGCTCACCGGTGCCAATGTAGAGTACATGGTAGAGCGTGTCTTTAGCCTGCACCAGGTCCACCACGAGGTGTGAGAAGCGCACGCTGTCCTGGGTGACACAGGGCTCGGGTGTCACCGGCTGCACGGCCTCGCTCATCAGGAAGAGGCGTTGCGCGTCCTGCAGGCTGCGCTCCGTCAAGTTCTCATTGGGACCGGTCTCAGGCAGGGTGCCACACTGCCGCGGGGAGCCAGGTCACACGCGCCCGGCCACCGGGGCTGCCGCCATCCCCCGCCGGCTCCCTCCTCCTGGCAACCCAGGTGGCCGCAGCAGCGGACGCTGATTCTCCAGCATCCCCCACCCCCAGCATCCCTGCTGGGCGTCCTGCACCCTTTCCAGGGTGGGATGCCTCTTCTTTGGGAACTAAGAACAGGAGGCTGGGGAGAAGGGGAAGGAGGATCCTGCCAGGTTTGGGGAAGAGGAAGGAGAAGACCAAAGAGGACTGGACTATCTAAAAACGGATAATTTGAGTGTGGACGAGTGTCTGGTGATTTTTATGCTGTTGCTGCAGGTGCCCCCTCCTACCTTGGGCCAAGCCCTGCTGTCCCTCTGCTGTGTCCTTGCCAGCTCAAAGTCCTTATGATTTCTAAACCAAAGCTGGAAGCCAACCACTTTTTACCGAGCATCTCCTACATTCCAGGCATATGAACCTTCGGACATTATCTGTGAGGTGTTATCTCTTACGGTATTATCCCTAGTTCCAGATAAGGAAAAAGAGACTGAAGGAGGTTGGATGACTTTTTTTGTCCAAGGTCACAAAGAGGTAGGCTAGATCGGGGTCAGGATGGTAGGACTGCAAATCTTGAGGTCTTTCCCTGCTCCATCCCACGCCCTGGGTGGGAAGCTGGGCGAACATGAAAGTCAACCATCAGCAGCCTCCTCTGCCCCCTCGTTCTTTCCCCTTCTCCATTACAGGATGGGACATGCTAACACTACCCACGGCTGGGCCCTAACCACTCCCTGACCACTTCTAGCACTGACCACTTCCAGGAATTTGTAGTGCTTTCCTGGTCCTCTACACTGTGGAGAGCTGAGGTCCCACTTCCCTGCCTCCCTGGAGGTATGGGCTCACATTTAGAGATGGCTCCGACCATGCTTCCTCGCACTGCCCCTTACCCACTCTCCCTTTCTCCCTCACAGTGGTACAGGCTAATACCCTCAGGGAACCATTGTGGATCCCAGAGATGGGCATGGACTGGCAGGAACAGAGCTGATGTCTGTCTTTGCTAAGCAGTTGGGAATCAGCTTGTGGCTGGTAATCTGGGGGAAAGGCAGTGTGTGAAGACAGGGAAACAGGAGGAGATTCTGTACCTGGAAATTGGGGATGGGGTTGGCGATGGGGAGCCAGGCAGCCCTGGGGTTCTCCTGGTAGCGAAATGGGCCATTGAAAGCCTGGGAGATAGCACTGAGGTTGAAGGCGCAGACAGCAGAAGCCGCAATGCTGTTTCTGAAAGGCAAGAAGTAGTGGGGACAAGGCCCTCCCTGTAAGACCTGGCACCCTCCTCATATACCCCACAGCCAGCTGTCATGTCCAATTCCCAACGCTCTGTAAGTATCTATGATGAGTCTGGTGTACCACCGGGGGATCTCAAAGGGAGGTGATGTGGTCCTCACACTCTGTAAACCCCCTGGGAACGACCCACTGACAAGAAGCACTGGTGAATCCTTCTGTGCTACTGCCTCCCTCCCTCCCTTATCCAGCAGGAGGCTGAAATACAGTGACTTTCAAACATTGTAGTCCATGGCCCATGGTAAGAGATATTTTACGCTACAACTCAGTATAATATGCACGCATCCATAAAGAAATGTATGAACTTACCCTTACTAAATATGTTAAGACTCTGATATTTTATTCCATTCTATTCTGATTTGGTTATTTACAAAAGCTGGTTACCAAACCACTGATTTATGCCATAGCCTGCCACATCCTGAGTCCAGATGACCCAGGAGACCCTTTCAGTCACAGAAGCATGTTTCCATGAATCTTCCGTGAACAGCTCACAGAGAGGAAACCACCATACCAAATGCCTCCAGTTCTGTTCTTCACATTTAGTTCTTCTCCCAAATGTGTCCATTTCTCTCCACCTCTGCCTGGTTTCAGCTCCCCCTCTAGGCCCCTGAATGCTGCACTGTCTTCCTGGTGGTCTGCCCGCAGCCTGTCTAGTCTCCTAATCCATTCTCCACACGGCAGCCAGAGTGGTGAGCGTTTCAAAACGCACCTCCGAGCTGGTTGCTGGCCTGCTTCAAACCTGTCACTAATTTCTCCTTGCTCTTAGAATAAAGATTAAAGCAGTCTGCAATGTCCTTTGGGACATACCCTCCCTGCCCTACCCCTTCACCCTCCTCTCCTGTCTTTCTTCTCCTCACCCTTAAATGTCTTGCCACACTGATCACTGCTCAGCTCCTGAAATATTTCTTCCCACCTCAAACCTCTGCACATGTTACCTCAGGCTGGAATGCTCCTCTCCCTTAGTTTATTCCTATTCATCTTATAGATGTCACTTCCTACAGGAAACCTTCCCTGATCATCACTCCTCTATACTTTTAGAGGCTTTTCCACACACTGCCCTTTTCCTTTGTAGCATTTATCACGATTAAAATTTGTTGTTAATATCCATCACCCTGTTTAAGCTTTTAAAGGCAGAACCATGTCTGCTTTTGCTCCCTGACGCCTCACCCCTACCAGGACAAGCACCTGCATGGAGAAGGCATGCAATAAATACACTATTTAGAATTCACACTGATGGCGTCAGTTTCGATGCCTCTCCACTTACTTCTGACTCTCCTCTCTGTCCACCCCCTCACACTGTCCTTCCTATAGCTAGCCTGGCCCTCATCCAGTGCCTGCTATCTGGGGCCCAAAGTAAGCAAACACCACTCCATGGCTCATAGGTTTCTGGTATTCCTACAAGAACATTGTGCAGCCAGTGACTTCCTTGGTCTCGGTGCCCATCCATCATTGTCTATATCAGAGTGTCCAATCTTTTGGCTTTCCTGGACCACAATGGTAGAAGAATAGTCTTGGACCACACATAAAATATACTAAACACTAAGCATAGCTGATGAGCCAAAAAAAAAAAAAAAAAAAAAAATTGCCGGCTGGGCGTGGTGGCTTATGCCTGTAATCCCAGCACTCTGGGAGGCCAAGGTGGGCGAATCACAAGGTCAGGAGATTGAGACCATCCTGGCTAACACAGTGAAACCCCATCTCTACTAAAAGTGCAAAAAATTAGCCAGGTGTGGTGCCACACACCTGTAGTCCCAGCTACTCGGGAGGCTGAGAGGCAGGAGAATTGCTTGAACCCAGGAGGCAGAGGTTGCAGTGAGCCGAGATCGAACCACTGCACTCCAGCCTGGGTGACAGAGTGAGACTCCATCTCAGAAAAAAAAAAGAAAAAGAAAAAGAAAAGAAAAAAAATGCCAAAAAAAAAAAAAAAGTCTCGTAATGTTTTCAGAAAGTTTACAAATTTGTGTTGGGCCTCATTCAAAGCTGTCCAGGGCCACATGCAGCCCAAAGGCCGTGGGCTGGACAAGCTTGGTCTATAGGAGAGTCGCCTGATTGGGTTAGCCTCTTACACAGAAGGAGGTGTCATGATCTGTGAGGGTTACTCGTCCTCACACCTAGAAAACAAAAGGAGCTGTCATTCCCAGCCTAGTTTTCCAGCACAGTCTAGATGGGAGGTGATGGCAGGGTTACCAGAAGACTGCTGGTTAGATTGAACAGAATCTCATAGTCCTGAGGTTGGAAGGGACTTTAGGGAATCCCTGTTGAGCCTCCCTGAGGCTATTGCTGCTTGCTCTCCTCCCCCACATGGCTACATCCCCTCATCCAAGGCAGGCTTTTCCACCTTCATCACCAGCATGTTCCTCCTTCATGCAGCCTAAGCCAGATCCATTTGCTTTATTCATCTCTGGCTTAGGCTTGCCCTTCCCAGCAACCCAGAACACGTGCTTACCGCTCCAGAAGCAGTAAGTCACAAAATCCCCAGATGACCCCCGGTAGGAGTCATGGAAGTCCCCATTTTACAGATGAAGCCCACCAGGCCATGAGGCCAGGCCAGCTCCTGACATCACAGGAAAGGGGCTGGCAGAGGACAGGACTCACACATTGGTTGTGAAAACTCCGTAAATGAGGTCCTGCTCCGGCAAGTGGAAGGCACTCTGCAGCTCGTTGTAGTAGAAGGGGACCTCGCCCGGGCGGGAGCAGTTGAGCCGGGCCTTCATGAATGTGGTCCACGTGTCCTCCAGCAGGAATCGGCCCCCCACGTCATTCTTGCACACGCGGGCCACGCGAGAGTACACGGTGCGTCCACAGTCATGCTCCACTGCGTTCTCCCGCAGGAAGAAGTATGCAAACAGCCCAATATCATAGGCTGCCACGAAGTTTGGCTCTGGGTGGGCAGAAGAGGAACAAGGGGCAGGCAGGCCAGCGGGGAAGAAGAGGGCAGAGTCAGGAGGACTCAACCACTTCAGTTTTCCCAGATGGGCACCTGACACCCCTCTCCCTGCAGGCTTGGTGGCCTGGGGACCCTAACTAACTCTCTTCCCACTTTCAATACCAAGTGCAGCTATAATATTAAACATGTGTCACCGCACACCTCTCACTGGGTGCCAGACACTATCCCAAGTACTTTATGCGGATTAATCCAGTTGATCAACAGATGAGGTAAATCCTATGATTATCCCCATATTATAGATACAACGTTGCGGCACAGAGAGCTTAAGTACTTGCTCAAGGACACACAGTATTTAGGTTGGTTCAAAAGTAATTGCAATTTTCGCCATTACTTTTAATGGCAAAAACCGCTATTACTTTTGCGCCAACCTAATAGTTAGTGAGGAAGCAGGGGTTCAGCCCCAAGGGTTAGGAAACTCATATGGCCCTTTCCATAACCTCTCTCTCTTTCTTTCTTTTTTAAGAGGTTGGCTGTCACTCTTTCGCCCAGGCTGGAGTTCAGGGATGTGATCATAGCTCATTGCAGTCTCAAACTCCTAGGCTCAGCGCATCCTATCACCTCAGTCTCTTGAGTAGGTAGGAACACAGGCATGCATCACCACGCCTGGCTGATTTATTTTTTATTTTTATTTTTAGAGACAGGGTCTTGCTATGTTGCCCAGGCTGGTCTCCAACTCCTGGCCTCAAGAGATGTTCCTGCCTCAGCCTCCCAAAGTATTGGGATTACAGGCATGAGCCACTATACCTGGCCCCATAATTTCTTCTTATCCATAACTTGTTTTCCTAAACAATTCCTAATTATCTCCCTCTCTCCTAATAGCCCACCCTCCATCTGTTCTGGGGCCTCGGGACATCACCTGTGATTTCATCCGGGGCTCATCTCCAGCGTGCTCTGGTCTACACTGCCCTACTCTGGACCTCTTCCTTGATAAGGCAAGTGGGAGCGCTTGCAGAGGTTGGCAGGAAGGAGGATGAATGGGGGGCTCAGGGTGGGCTGGTGGGATCAGAACCAGGGGAGTCCCCACCCCTGGCACTGGGGCCTCCTTACCATTGAGCCACTTGGAGTTATACTGGGCAGTGCGAAGCGGTGGCCCACTGCCCAGGCTGCGGTAGATGGCAGGATCCCGACCTGAGAAGTCGATGACCGTGGCCGCATAGAGCTCCCCCTGGGAGGAGATGACAGCTGTGGAGTTGTGGCGTGGGTCGTAGGGGCAGCGGGCCACACCATTGATCTTCTCAATAGTCCTGCTGACGTTCCCCACCTGGGGACAATGGGGAGAAGGGGACACTTTTCCCTGAGGCCCTGGGGCTGCCTGTTCTTTCCATCTGAGTTTTGTTTCCTCCTGGGCCTGGGTCTCTCTGGGCCTCTCCCCTCCTCCAGTGTCATCTCACTGCCCAGCTCACAGTCCCTCTGAGGGAGCAGCCCTCACGGAGGGAGAGGTCCTCCCAGTAGCTCCATCTGCCTCCAGCCCCAGTCAGGACCCTCCAAGGTAAGGCTGACCAATAAAATACAGAAGGCCCAGTTCAGTTTGAATTTCAGATGAACAGGAAATACATTTTTAGTATAAGTCTGTCCCAAACACTCCATGGGGCACATTTATGCTAAAATATCATTTATTGTTTATCTGAACTCCAAATCTAACTGGGTGTTCTTTTATGTTTCTGTTTTGAGTGTCTGTTTGCAAAATTTGGCAACCCGCCTTCAAGGCTGTGTGCCTGGGCAGGAGAGCCCCCGGCATGGTGCCCCCTTCAGTCTGCTCCACCCTGAGCTGCCCACCTGTCTGCTGGTGCACACGGGGGAAAAGGCATTGGTCCCACACATGAACACCTTCCGGCCGGTGACGATCAGGACTCGCACGTAGTTCTGACACTCCTCCTGAGGCAGGAAGGAAAGCAGCAGACAGCATAGCTCTCCAGGTGTG
Organism: Chlorocebus sabaeus; assembly: GCF_047675955.1. Classification (NCBI taxonomy): domain Eukaryota; kingdom Metazoa; phylum Chordata; class Mammalia; order Primates; family Cercopithecidae; genus Chlorocebus; species Chlorocebus sabaeus. The sequence continues at coordinate 42,555,475 of NC_132925.1, forward strand.
ATGCTGGGTATCTCACGCTCACACCACTGCATCACGAATGCCAACAAGTCTTCTAAAACACTTCCCTTGACCCCAGATCTACCTGTCCCGACGTCCTGGTCACATCTGTGGACGTCCCCTCCCACCAACGTCATCTCTCCGCCTCACTGCTCACTCAGATGCTCAGGACCAACTGGCCACAGAGCTGTATCCCCACCTGCCCAAGGAGCCCCAGTTCATCCTGGCCAGGCCTCTCCAGCAGGGGACCTCATGTCCACACAGTGCCGCTCCATCCCCACAACCACAGGCCTCCTTCCAGCTCCAGGTGGGGCCCCCGGACCGCTGAGACCACGTACCTCCGTCTTCCCTTTGCTTTGGCAGGAGCGGCGCGTGTCCTCACTGGAGGCCCACTCTGTGGCCTGAGGGAGGAACACAGGAACACACAGACATCACATGGCTGTGTCATTCACTGCCACTCGCCACCAGAGCAGGCAGCAGCCGGTGTCGGGAGTTGACAGGAAGCTGTGAAGGAGGGATGGTCTGCAGGGTGAGGGCTCTCACTACATCCACATGGGTCTGGGAGGGCTGCCCAGTCTCCTTACCCAGAGGCCTTTCACGGGTGGGCTCCCTCAGTCCAACACCCACACTGCCTGCTTGGGTCAGAGGAGGCCTGGAGGAACAGCTTCTGAATCTTTCATCATCCCCACGAAGCTCTGCCCTCGGAGTCAGCCAGGGAGCTGGAAGTGGCCGAAGGACCTTCAATCCCACCCCAGGCCCTGAGTGGGAAATGCGCCTATTCTGTGCCAGATGGCCCTCAACTGAGCGGCAGGCAGGAAGGGAGAAAAGATTTGGCAAACCCTGAATGTAGGAGATTTAATTTTCTAATGACAACTCTGGGCTTTTTTCTTAACAGATGGGGAAAACCAAGGTTCTGTGTGACCTAAGCAAGTCACACAGAACCTCGTGTAGAGCAGGGACTGGAACCCACATTTCTGATTCCATAGGCTATGTGTGTTCCCATAGACTTAAGGGCTAGGACTTCCCCTTTCCTAATTGCTGTCCTTCCTCCCACCCCCACTGTCTGCACTTTCCTTCCAGCTTCCCTGGTAGCATCACTCATGCTCTGCCGTGGGGTAATGTGTTTGGGAACACAGCTTTCATGCAGGGACCTGCAGGACAGTGCCATGTTCTCACATGCCCATGGCATTAGGAGAGGGCTGTCCCCAACCCAGGATCCCTTCTTCCCCTTCATCTGTTCTGCCTCTACTCTCTCTGAACAGCAGCTGGAGGGAGGTGTGATGCCCTCCACGTCCAGGCAATGTCAACAGCCCTGGTGTGGTTCATTATATATTTCTGGGTCACATGTATAAACATGAACTGCCTACCTGTCCTGGGAGAGGGAACCCTGAGCAAGCAGCTGTGTCATCCAAATGGGGCGGGAAAAAAGAGCCCACCTACTTTTAATTTCTAACAAAGCTGTTTCCAGCCATGAAGTCACTGCCTGCAGAGCTCCAGAGGCCGCAGTGTGGGAGGGGAGGCAGGGGGCTGGGAGAGGGAGTAGCAGGCCTCTCTATGCTTTCCAGCCCACAGCCAACCTGCACCAATGATGGCTGCTTTGTAAGTCAGAGGGAGGCTGATTCCTGCACACCCTGGATTCGGGAGCTGAGTGATGAGTTTGGAGCCCAGGCTTCTGTGTCTCCCAGACCTTGGAGAAGAGCAAAGGACCCTGAGTCTGGTCACAGAGCCATGGTGTTCATCTGGACAGAAACAACTGAGCACTGTCATACTCAGGACCCATCATCTCCCAGGCTGAGCCTGATATGAGAGAAGAGAGGGACATAAATAAGAAATCTCGGGGCTTCTGGGGCTAGAAAAGAGTAATGAGCCACAAACATTGCAGTTGTGCAAGCCCAAAGCCCCGGACGGTGGGTGGCTTTGGGAGGACTGCATGAGCAAAGGGTCCTTGAGTCTCTGAGCAGAGGTCAGCCTTGATCCCATTGAAGGGGGGCTGTACCATAAAAGGAGTTAACACTGGACTTAACAATGGGACAGGCACTGTGCCAGGGACTTGACACACTTTTTCTCTTTGATCCTCACAGATAACAGTGAAACACGTAGCCTTTTGCTTGTTTTACAGGGAAGAAAACTGAAGTCCAGAGAGGCGTAGCAATTTGCCCAAGGTCACACAGCTAGTAAACGAGAAACAAGATGCGAATCCAGACAACTGACACCAGAACGAAGCTCTTTCTGCTATATCCTGCAGCCTCTCATGGTGAATAGATTTCTCTAACCAAAAGTTAGACCATATGCCCCAAAAAGAGGATATGTGTTTATAGAGAGAACAGCACAGAATGGCTTTTTTGAGACCATTTATTTATTTTTAATTCATTTCAAAAATTATTTTTATCAAATTAATGATGCACAGAGTTTAAAAAGTTAAATAGTATTAAAATGTATTAATTAAAACCCTGGCGACCCACTCCTCCCATACCCCACCCCTTTTCCTAAGGACAACCAGCTTCACTTCTTTTAGTTGTTTCTCTGTTTTTTTAAATCGATTTCTAAAAAAGATGTTTCAATCTCAGGCTTCATCTTTTGAATTCCTGCTACGGAGGTGAAGATTTTTCCCACTTACCCACCACCATTCTTCCCAACACCAAAGCACACATAACATTTCCTGTCTCCCCATCCGCCCATTGTAGTGACAGTTTTAATTAAAATCAACATTGGTATTTACAGCCAGTACCCCAGATTTCACTGAATGTATGGCACCATCAATTTGTAATACGAACCACTGAGAAAGAAAATTGCTGCCAATCAAATGTTCTTATTAGTTAAAGTTTTAACATAAACATATTGAAAGTGCTCTTATTTAGACATACGTTTTATCATATATCAATCTCATGCATACAAAAAATATACGCAAAATTGAGTATCCTTAAACCTTTGAATTGAGCGTTCATCTCTTCTGAATCACTTTTTAGAGTTGTCAGTGCTCATTTTTGTTGTTTGTCTGTTTGGAGAACCATTCTTTGAACTACCTAGGTGTCAATGTTGCAGTAATTCTTACAGAGCGTTCCACTCTGGTCTCCACAATTTTCTTCCATACCATTGACCTCATCCTGCAAGTTTGGATGCTTACAGAATGGGCGCCATACCAAAAGATGCCCACAGTTTTCTGACAAACCAGGACTCACATTCTTCCCTCGTGTGATCCTAAAGTGGTTTGTGGACTGAAACGTCGAGGGTTTGCTGTTGTCTGGTCAGAACACCAGAAAAAATGACTAAGTTCACACCTGCATGGGCATGACAACATCAAGACTGCACCTGGCTGATAGTGACTGTCAGATGTCTTTGACTGAAAGACACGTCCCAACTTCAGACTCATTGAGATGTGAAAACATGTGCATGTGAGTGAGAATCAATGAAATATTCGTATTCTGATAAGGTTTCCTTATTATTTGAACAACGTTTTGTTTTTCCTGGACTGAATAATTGTCTTGATTGTCTCCATTTGCTTGTTTTGCGTGGACCTATCACCGATTTTCCCCAAATGTCCAACGGGTCTTACACATCCCTCTCAATATGATTTTTTTTTTTTTTGCTTTTTTGGAGACAAGGTGTTGCTCTGTCGCCCAGGCTGAAGTATAGTGACACAATCATGGCTCACTGTGGCCTCAACCTCCCGGATGTTAGTCCAAACTGCACCATTTTAAGCTTCCCCACTATTTTGCAAACCTTGGTCAAAGCGAAACATTTCCCAGGCATTCGGGCTGTGAGAAACATCCTTCCTAACCACCTGACCACAAGGTAAACAAAGGCCCAACTAAAGAAACATCCCTGTCATAGCTCACTGGGCAAAGGTCCAAGGAACACCATGATGACACTCCACGGGAATAAGGGCCAGAACCGCCTCATCATGGGAACATCTTATCAATATCCCGCCGGGCAGCAAGCCATACTGCCCAGACCCCTCCTGCCCACACCTACAAGTACCCCCAGCCTGTAGGCAGCGGTGGGCTCTGGCATTAGGCTAGTTTCCCACTTCTATAGGTTTTATGCTGGACATAAAGCCTGCATTTGCTGTTGAGCCACCCTCTTGCTATGTGTGTGTCTTTCTTTAACCTTCACCTTCCCTTCAAAACCTAACACTGACTCAGGTGATCCTCTTGCCTCAGCCTTCCAAGTAGCTGGGAACACAGGTGCACACCACCACACTCGGCTAGTTTTTAAAATTATCTGTACACACAGGGTCTTGCTATATTGCCCAGACTTGTCTCATACTCTTGGTCTCAAGTCATCTGCTCCCCTCGGCCTCCCAAAGTGCTAGGATTGTAGGTGTAAGGCACCATGCTGGCCTCAGTATGATTTTCTTATTGCACGCACAAATGATTCCGATAATCCGCGAGTTCCCATCCTCTTCCTCATCCCCCAACCTCCATCCTCCTGCTCAGTGTTCTGGCTGCTTTTGAGGCCTCCTGCTTGACTGTTAGCCTGGGACTTACCTTCTTTCCTCTCCTGCTTTCTGAATCCCATGTTTCCCTCTTTCTTGATTTATTCGCTTATTTTGGTGGAACACATCTCCAGTATCTTCCTAGGAAAAGGAACATGGTAGATCAATTTTTCAAATTCTTGCATGTCTGACTTTCTTCATACTTGATTGGTAGTTTTGATACCGAATTCTAGATTGAAAATAACTTTCACTTGGAATTTTAAAGGCATTTATTCCTCCGTTGTCTTCTGAGTTCCAGCATTGCTATTGAGGAGTCTGACGACATTTTCTTTTTCTTTTTTTCTTTAGGCTCTGGACACTTTTAGGATCTTCTCCTTAATAACAGTGTCCTGAATTTCACACTGATGTGCCTTAGGACGGGTCTCTTTTGGGAACTCAGTCAACCTTTTAGCATTGAAGACTCATTCTCTGTTTTGGCGAATTTTCTTATGTTAGTTCATCCTTAATTTCTTCCTCACCTTTTCCTCTGTTTTCTTTTTGGAACTCTTAATATTCCAATCCACTGTTGGCCTTTGTGCATTGATCCTCTAGTTTTCTGATATTTCTCTCCTACGTTTCATTTCTTGTTTTTTGTTGTTCTGGTAGGTTTTTCTTCAACACTATTTTCTAATCCTTCAATTCAATGTTTATTTTCCCAATCACATTTTAAATTTCCATATTTTAAGTTTATTGTTTTATAAACAAAATACTTTGTATATCTCAGAAGATACTAATTGGCTGTTTATCATTAATCGAATTTTTTTTTTTTTTTTGAGACAGACTTTTGCTCTGTTGCCCAGGCTGGAATGCAGTGACACGATCTCTGCTCACTGCAACCTCTGCCTCCCAGGTTCAAGCGATTCTCCTGCCTCAGCCACCTGAGTAGCTGGGATTATAGGCATGCCCCACCACACCCGGTTAATTTTTTGTATTTTTAGTAGAGACAGGATTTCGCCATGTTGGCCAGGCTGGTCTTGAACTGCTGACCTCAGATCATCTACTCACCTTGGCCTCCCAAAGTGCTGGGATTACAGGCATGAGCCACCCTGCCCCGCCAAATTTTTTTTTAAATTATTTCTCTCATTGTTTCTGTTTCTAACAGTATTTCTCATTCCATTTGCTTGTTTTGGCCTTCTCTTTCACTTTAGAGGCTTTCCTCAAGTGTCTGGTGATTTCTGGCTATTTGTTCATACCTAAAAATAAATTACTAACCACTTCCCCCAGAAAGAAACCAGGGCTTCTTGGAGAAATGGCTGATTCCAGATCTGGGGCAACAAATGCACAAGGTAAGGCTGGAACTTTCTGTCACATCAGATACCAAGGACGTAATCAAAGATGATTAGGGTGGGTCTAAAGGACCCGGGAGTCAACATGAAGAGGTCCCTGCTGGTGAAAGATGGGGTAATCGTGAAAGATAACTGCAATGGATTGAAAGACATCAACAATGTTTATATCCGCCAGTCTGTGGTGAACATAATAATAAAAGACAAATTAATTGATCACCATTGAAAGATACTAGCAAACCAGCTCATTATTTGAAAACTGGTAAATAAAGATGGAATATCAAATATTTATCCTGCCTTTCCTACATGACTACATCACTGGGTCATCATGTAGTAGATGAAGAAAAGGTGTTTTTCCTTTCTTTCTTTTTTTTTTTTTTTTTGAGACAGAGTTTCACTCTTGTTGCCCAGGCCGGAGTGCAATGGTGTGATTTCAGTTCACTGCAACCACTGCCTCCCAGTGATTCTCCTGCCTCAGCCTCCTGAGTAGCTGGGATTACAGGTGTGTGCCACCACACCTAGTTAATTTTGTATTTTTAGTAGAGACAGGGTTTCACCATGCTGGCCAGACTGGTCTCGAACTCCTGGCCTCAGGTGATCCACCCACCTTGGCCTCCCAAAGTGCTGGGATTACAAGCATGAGTCACTGCGCCCGGCCCAAAAAGTTTGTTTTTATAAAAGTAGCCCAAGTAATTGATTGTAATACCTAAAGAATTAAGGGATCTGGAAACAGATCATCATTGGTTACTAACATCAAAAGAGAGAAAATCAGACACTATGTACCTCCTAAAGAAAGAACACAAGAACACCTATGAAGAAATCTTGCCAGAATCTAAATTGAATGAAGTTTTTAGCTCTAACAATCAATGTACAGGTGATACAGGGAAGAAAGCAACATGTTCAGTCATGCCACTTGCATTATAATCAGCAAAATCCAGGCTGTGGGAAACTATAGGACAGGTGACCAGGCTTCTTCAATAAAAAATTGCACAGAGAGAAATACTGTTTTAAAGAGACATATCAACAAATTGCAGCATATTTGAATCCTGATTCAAATAACTGAAATTATTTTAAACTTCTCTAAGTAGGGAAATGTAAACATTAACTGGACATTTAGTGATATGAAGTTTTAACTTTGGGCCACTTACGTAAAAAGAATCCCAGCCTGGTATGGAGGCTTACACCTGTAATTCCAGCACTTTGGGAGGCTGAGGCAGGAGGACAGCTTGAGGCCAGGAGTTGGAGGCTGCAGTGAGTAATGACTGTGCCACTAGCCTTAGTGACAGAGTCAGACCCACCTCAAAAAAAAAAAAAAACCCTATTTTTTAGAAATGTATACTGAAATATTTATGGATGTTATGATATGTCTGAGATTTGCTTCAGGACAGGGACATGGGGGGATATATGTGGATGAAAGATGATTGACCATGAGCTGATAATTGTTAAAGCTTTTAAGTGCTATTGAGTACACAGGGTTCATGTACAATTCTCTTTGCTTTTGTGTGTGTATGAAATTTAATTGATAAAAAAGCATCTTTCTTTCTTTGCCTTAAGAGTAAAGTACTAAGCAGCTCACTGGAAACTCCATGGGAGGGCTCAGAGAGACTGGTGGGCTTCTCCTAGGGTGCTGGGTGAGGAGCCTTTTTCACTGGGAGACCCTCTATGTCATATTCTAAAAGTCTGGTCTCTGGAGTCATTGAGTTTTTCCAGCAAAGACTCCCTCAATCTCCTGCCTGGAAGTGGGGCTGGGGGAGCAGGGGGTGGGAGGAGGAAGTAGACTTTCGTTTGATCACACCCCATCAGTGCCCTTTAGGAGTCCCTAAATATAGGGCGTTTCCAGTTGAATGTTTGGAGAAAGGGTCTTGGTTTCCTTTCTTGGAGGGAGGGAGAAGAGAGAAGAAGGGATTGCTGTTCGGCATGGGATAGGAGACCTGGGTCCCAACCCTTTAATTTAGAGAATTTCAATCAATCCTCCCTTTTATCCTTGTACCTCATCCTCACATCACACAATATGGGACACCCAATTCTGGGGCCCTTCTGAGGAGTCAGCTGCCTGTCCACTGCATCCCCTCTGCAAGCCGATCTGCTCTACTTTTCTTTCCTCCTTTTCTTCCTTTTCTCTTTCTTTCTCTCTCTCTCTTTCTCTTTCTTTCTTTCTTTCTTTCTCTCTCTCTTTCTTCTTTCTCTCTTTCTCTCTTTCTTTCTTTCCCTTCCCTCCCTCCCTCCCTCCCTCCCTTCCTTCTTTCTTTTTGACAGCGTCTCGCTTTGTTGCCCAGGCTGGGGTGCAGTGGTGCCATCCCTGCTCACTGCAACCTCCACCTCTTGGGTTCAAGTGATTCCCGAGTAGCCTCAGCCTCCCAAGTAGCTGGGATTACAGGTACCCACCACCATGCCCAGCTAATTTTTGTAGAGATGGGGTTTCACCATGTTGGCCAGGCTGGTCTTGAACTATTAACCTCAGGTGATCTACCCGCCTCGGGCTCCCAGAGTGCTGGGATTACAGGCATGAGCCACTGTGCCCAGCCTCTGTCCACTTTCCATTGCCCCAGAATGCATAATCTCCTCTTCACTGACATCTTTTTCATTCTCTCTGTTGTTGTGAATGTGCACCCTTTAAAATTTCTCACTCTTTTTAGTGGAGTTTTGTGAAGGGGTGGAGAGAGATGTGTCTGATCAATCTGGAACACAGAGTGCTTTAAACAAGGGCTGTCCCAGAAATTCCAGGAAGATCTCTAGTAACAGTAGCTCCGTGGTTTTCATGCTGTGAGAGGAAGCAGGCGACACTCAGGGACGTGGATCATCTCCCTGTAAACTCAGCAACTCCCACGGACACTTGGGGGCCAGGGACAATGGCTGAGTGTCAATGAATTTTTGGAGCATTAAGTCCACTGCTCAGTGGAGTTTAAACTTCAAACCACTCCAGGGCTGCCAGATTTGAGCTTGGAGGACGTGGAGATAAACTGGAAGAGAGCTCAGGCACTGCCCTCCATGTCTGCCCAGGCCCGAACAAAGCCCCATTATGCGTCCTGACGCATATGTGCAGAACAGTCCTCGTTTCTGCCTCGCAGGATATCTGGCAAACCAAGATAATAAATCTGTTGCAATTAGGCCTCCAGCCAGGTCGTCCCATGGAACTGTTCTGGCAAAGGTCGCTCACGAGCTCCTAATTGCCAACTCCAAGACAGCTCATCATGCTGGTCCTCTCAGCAGCCGGGGGACACTGTCGATCACTGGCCTCCTTTTCTTTCCCGGTACCAGTTTATTAAGTTAGACTGATAAATAACCATACAGGTGAGCTGATTTGATTTCCCCCTACTCCTCCATCCCCAACACACACACTGCCCCATCTGCTCCTAGCTGCACCTCTTCCCTACTTCAGAGCTTGGAGGATTGGGAAGGAGCTGGGCATTCAATTTTCTTTAAGGAAGAGTGGTTTACATAAATTGTTTAATAGGGGTTAGGTACTTAGAAGTCCCTTAATGGATACTGGTTTGCAAAAACTGTTTACATTTAGATTTTTCTTTACGGAATGTTAATTATTTAAACTATCAATAAAGCACTGAGTTTTAAGTTTGCTTAAATCATGCCCTGGGGCCAAGTGGGAGAATCAGTTGGCTCTTTAATGGGGAGTTTTAACCCAAGCGTAGCCCCAGGCCACAGGGATAGTAGAGGAAGCTGGGCTGGGGGACCCTGGCCCAGCCGCCCCTGTCAGCGAAGTGGTGCAGATCATTTTTAGCACTTGGTTGCTGGTGACAGCAGACACTGAGAACTGAAAGCTTATAACCAGGGACCCAAAGCCCCCGGAGAGGGCACTGGCAGGACAACCCCTGAAGTCAGGCTTTGAGAGTTACAAGTCGGGGCTTCCTCACCAGGCCAGAAAACAGACAGGAGGACCAGGCACTGAAGACCAGAGGCCAAGGTCTGCTCCAGGGGACACTGGACGGCCCGCCCCAACCTCTTGCTTGTTCTCTCCCCTCTGTGGACAGATAGCACACACCAGGGTGGGAATGTGGACATAAAATGTATTTATTTCCTTAGTTCTGTCACAGTGAATCCAGTCTGAAATACTGAGGTCAGGCCCCTCAGAGACACGCTGAGAAAGGCGGTCAAGCCAGTTCCTGGCACTTTGGGGGCTTGTCTGTAGGGCCCTTCAGGGAATGCCCTTGGAGCTGAGACCCTGCTCCAAGCCTGAGCTATGGGCTGCCATAAGATACCTGCCCCAGGCTGACACCAGGGTCAACACCGGACCTGGATGAACCAAACCCCAGAATTCAGTCATCAGGCGCAGAGTCTTAACAGCCTTGCTTTTATTTCTGTGTATCTATTTCTCTTCCTCCCTTCAGCCACATTACACTCCCAGAAGGCCTTCATCTGCACACCACAGGAACCAAATAAAAAGCCAGCTGCCTGGAGCTCAGGGTGGGACCCCTGGGTCCACTTCCTCCCACCCACTTTGAACCTCCTCTGCACTGGCTTCCCCCAGGCCCCGACCTGCTGGGTTTGGCATCTTGGCTTACTTTTCTGCCAATTGGAAACTAGGCTCTGGACTGGCTGCCTGTGACTGAGCTGACAGGCCACAAGATGCTGCTTCTGGAGAACTTCCCCTGCCTCGCTCCAGCCCAGATCCCAGGAATACGCTGCACAGCCCCTCAAGGGAATCATATGTGATTTCTTATGTGCATATTCCTTGCGGCAAGGTACCGGGCCTGATTCACTTTGGAACTCAAATGCCTTGTACCATGCCTAGGATGAGAGTGGCCTTCAGTAGTTATTCAACAAACGTTTATTGGGTGGGTGAATTAATGGATGGATGGATGGATGGATGGATGGATGGGTGGATGGATGGATGGATGGGCAGGCTGGCTAGTAAAGGTATGGATAGAAGGACAGATGGACAGATAGAAGGACAGATGGACAAATGAATGGCATTTTCTTTCAATTTGTCCTAGTTCCTCCCAACCCTTCCCTTCCATTGGGCACACATTTGCTTCCTTATACCTCCCCTCTAGCAACCAGCCAAGAGCTGCAACGTCCCTGGGTGTGTGGGCCCAGGTGTGACCAGAATGTCATACCAGCTCCCCAAGAAGGTCTCCCCTGTGGCAGTGAAACTCTATACCAAACAGCCCAGCACATGATTAAGTTCTAACTTCTGATTAGGTTAGTCACTTCTCATATTTTCCTGAAGGCCAGAGACTCTGCATTTCTTATAGTCCCGTGGCCCCTAGCTGAGTTCTGGTACACAGTAAGTGCTCAATGAATGCTTAATCATTGGGAGACCAGAACATGTCTCCTAGACATGAGAATTGAGGCTCTCCCCTCATTGAAGAAGAAGAGATGGCCTTCCTTTCTCTACAATATTCAGCCTCTGCAAAGATGGTTTGGCATCTGTTTCTCAATCTGGGATAAATGTTCTGGATCAAGGAGTCCCATTAAAACGCCTCTCAGAGCACTTAGGGAATTATGCTTGGGAAGTCCTTCTTGGCAGCAGATAATAAATCAATCACAGCTCAAAGAAAATGCTGAGTTAGAATGGGATCATTCAGGTTGGGCTAGGAAAGGAACTAGGAATACTCTTTCCGTGGAGGCCTGAACTCAGAGACCCTCCTGTGGATCCAGGTTGGGGACTTACAGTAACAACCAATCCAGTTTGCCCAGTATTGTCCCAGTTTTTGCACTGGAAGTTCTGCATTCTCAGTCAGGGACAGTTGGTCAGCCCAGCCTGGTGTTCTTTTCCTCCCTTCCTCATTAGCAGCCTTGCTGCATGATGCAAGAACCCTGTATGCCTCTGCGTTGATGTGAGCCACACCCCGCCTCCACATACTTTCCCTGCAGTGACCCTGAGAGCTAGGGTCTGAGTCCATGGCCAGTGAAAAGAACAAGTGGCTCCTGTTTTCAACTTTAGAGGCTGAATTCTGAATGGCGCCACTTGCGTTGCCCTGCCTTGGGCTCTGGAATAGGGGAAATTACAGGAAGGGAAGGGAAGAAAGCAATCGTACCTGAAGAAGAGAGACATTGGCAAGGCTGAGTCTGAAGAGGTAGTTCCTGTGAAAATGGAAACAGACATCCTAAGTGACGCTGGTTCTGCAGGCAGGACCCAGGGAGCAGCTTCCTGGCTCAGGCTTCCTGGGATGCCAGGACTGGGTGCTGATTGCCTAGGGTCAACCCCCAAGGAGAGCTTTACCTCCATTTGCTCACTTAATCTTCACACAACCCTGGGAGGAAATTCAGGAAGCTCCATGTTACAGATGATGAAGCAAGGTGGGTAAACGGCCCAAGTCACCAAGATAGTAAGTGAAGGAGTTAGGATTCAAACCCAGACTTTCCTCCAAGCCCCATGCTGTCTCTGCTCCCAGCCAACTCAGCTGGCCCAGAGAGGAACCCCGTGACCCCACCTTTTCCAAACATGGAGGCTGTTAAACGTAAAGCCTCACAGCACTCTTACAGGGATGCAGACAGACAGCTTCCTCCTACCCTGGCCCGCCACCCTGACCCACCCCTCCTCACACAGGCCAGCCATCTCTCCTGGCTCCACGTCCCGGGGTCCTGAGTCCGGTTTGTTTGTTCATCTCCTGCAGTCTCTCCAGCAGTCAGTGACTCCGGGTCTGACCTTTCTGTGGCCACCTCTCTGGACCGCCCTCTCTCCTCTAGCCCAAACGACCCCATCCACCACCTCACCATCCTTCTCCCCACAGTCCAGCCTGCACAGGGCTTCCAGGCTCACCTACCTCAAACCGTTTTCACCTTCAGTAATAAAGAGGATACTACTACTAGGAATAATGATATCAGACACTTTTTGAGTATCTTAAGTGTCAGCCACTGCTGCAATTTCTTGGCATGGACGCTGGAGCCAGAAGGCCACCATGTACAGACAGGGAGAATTCCAGCTCAGCCACCTGCCACCTTCTGAGAGCCTCAGTGCCTGCATCTGTACAATGGGGAAGTGAATGGCTGTCTTTCTTATTTCACAGAACTGTGGAGACAGAGGAATGGTGTGATGCACATTAAAAGGCTCTGTTCATGTTGAACACATGTAAAGTCTTGGTTTCCCCAACACTTTTCTTGCTTTGGTTCTTCTGTCTTCTTTTGGCTATTCCTATTTCGGTTCCTAAACTTTTTAGGAATAAAGACTTTAGAAAGTTCTGGCCTACCTCAGCTGAGGAGGGAAATGAGGGGAAAGGCTGTGGAGTGGGCCAGAAAGAGAAAGAGGGGCCCGTGTTGAAGGAATCCAGAGCCGGAAGGAGACGCCGCAGGCCGAGAGGCTTCTCTTCCCAGCTCTGGCTCCAGGCCCAGGTCCCACTCAGCTTCTTTGCTGTCCTGGGGCTGGGGGGGCCTCCTGGGTGACCTTGGCTCCAGGCCTCTGCTGTCCTTCCCCAACCCCCTCCCTAAGTCCTTAGCAGAGCTCCCCCCGTCCCACCCTCCTGGGCTGGGAACAGATGAGCTCCAGCTTATGGCTGTGCCCCAGCTGCCTGCTCAGGTAACACAGGCATCTGCTCACAGCTTTAACAAATTAGGGGAAACATTGCATCACTTTATTCATTTTTATCCCATCAAAAATCATTCATCACAACATTGCAGTCAGCTCTCCTGGGAGCTGGAATATGAGAACAGAGAGAAATCTCTGTAGCCTGACCCACCCTAAATCCCTTGTGGAACAAGGAGGGGTATAAATGAATATAAAATTTCCCTAGCCTGAATTCCAGAGGTCCAGGGGTCAAGAAGAAGGGCAGACAATGTCAGGCAGAAGAAAAGGAGGAAGGAAAATGAGCTGGAGACAGGAAAAGAAAGTGGCCAAGGACCCACTACGTTGGTTCTAAGAAGCCTGAGGGACCAGGTCTAGAATTGATTTTCCCATCCATCTGAGGGCATAGCCAGGCTCAAAGATGCAGGAAAAAGTGTCCCTCCATCTGTGTGTGGGAAGCCTCCAGAGAGAAAACATAACCACCTTCTGGGGAAGCCGCAGAGCAGATCAGGAAGAACAGTGTGACCACAGTCACAGGGTAACCTAACCTCTCCAAGCTTCAGTTTCCTGGTCCATAAAATGGGGGTACATAGAACCCACTTCCTGGGTTCACCCACTTGTGAAGCTTCAATGATTTATTGCAGGTATAATTTACTACATGTATTAGATTAAACACATGTGTGATTTACTACATTTACTACATGCAATAACTGACTTACTACATATATAGCTGCAGGTATAATTTACTACATGTATTAGATTAAACACATGTGTGATTTACTACATTTACTACATGCAATAACTGACTTACTACATATATAGCACATGCCTGCCACATGGTCAGTGCGGAATAAATGGCAGCTTTCGAAATGCTTTCACAAAGCTCAGAGCAGAATCTTCGGATGCTACCATCTAGGTTTGTTAAAGTACACATGTAAAACGGGAGAAATCAGAATTAGGTTGAAGGATCACATCAAGGCCAGTTTCCGGATTGTAATGTTGTCCTACAGTAATGCAAGATGTTAGCCTTGGGGGAAACTGGGTGAAGGGTATATGGGATCTCTCTCTATTATTTCTTACAACTGTATGTAAATCTACAATCATCTCAAAATAGAGAGTAAAACAATTACTCTCTTTGCTGGGAAAATAAAGTCCATCCTCTTGTACACTTGCATATGGACAGACTCCCTCTGGGGGGACAGTCAAGAATCTCACCACTGGGTGCACCTTCAGCTGGGGGTCCTGCTTGTTTGAGGGGGTGGCCCTGCTTTTCACCATATACTCCTTTGTACCTTTTGAATGTCCTACCATAAGACAAAATAGTTAATTTAAAAATTAAAAAATTAAAAGGAAAATGCTTTCAGGCCCAGCTTCACAGCAGCCCTGTGAGATTGGTGGCACAGAGACAGTAACCCAGACTTTACAGATGAGGAAACTCAGGCTCCAAGGTCAAGATCCCCCAGGACAGGAACCCAGCTCATCCACACCTAATCCAGAGCTCTGTTCCTGACTTGCCTCATTTTCATACAACAAATCAAGGGTGGAGACACTAAGGAAAGCTCCAGGGCAAGGATGGTCAGCTACAGCGTGGCCCAGAAGTGCCCAACCCAGTGGCCACCCTCTCCCCAACCCCACACCCACTGAGTCAGAACTTCTGGGCTGCAGAGCTGAAAAATAGTGCAGTCCCAGGCGATGACACAGACAGACCTGCAGAGCAACTCTAGGCCTGGGTTAAGGAGACCTGGCTCTAGTCCCCACACCCTGCTGTCATCATGCTATGTGATGCTGGGAAGGTCACCTTCCCCTCTCAGGGCCTCTGCTACCACCTGTTTTAAATGAGGACGGTTGGATGACATCAGAGATTCTCAAACTTGAGTGTGATCAGGCCACCTGGAAGGGTTGCTAAAACACAGGTTGCTTCTTCCCAGAGTTTCTGACTCAAGAGGTCTGAGAAAGACCCAAGAATCTGCACTTCCAACACATTCTCAGGTGCTGCTGGGCCAGGGACTGCACCCTGAGACCCTCTGGAATCGGCCCTCTCTAAGCCCCCTCCCTACCAGAGCCAGTGGTCTGTGGTTTCATGAGGAATGAGTTCCTCCTAGTCCACCCAGAAAGTCTCCACAGGTTCCCCCGGAGAGTACCGTCTGTTGGATATTGGATCTGAACAGCGGACTAAGAAGTCAGGCCACAGGCAGGTGAGGTCCTTTGGGAAAGGTTCTACCCCTACCCAGCCGTCCCAGGTGCAGGCCGCCGGCTGACCGGCAGGGGGCTCCTGGGCACCTTCTCTGTATGGAGCTCCCAGGGAACTGGCCCAGAAAGCCATTCTGGCAGCGGAGCAGGGACCAGGCAGGGACCGGGCAGGAGGTGGTCAGCAGGCATCCCTGTCCTCACTAACTGCCAACCACAGAGGCCTGCAGCTGGCTGAGATTGCAAAGTCAAGAGTCACCCCCACCCCCACCCAGCCCAAACACGCTTCCTTCTGTGGGGGACAGACATCCACATGGAGAGGGCCCAGCAGAGAGGACGGGGCCCAGCACATGGGTCTGCCCAGGTGAGTTCATCCTGAATACTATTCCCTCCACCCAGCTCCAAGTCCCTGCACTTCCGGCCCCCACCCTTCTGCCCCTTGTTACCTGGCTCCCACAATGAGCTGGTTCCTGGAGGGGTCCAAGGCGAGCTGGGAGAAATCCCGGGCTCCAGGGTAGGTGAAGTTAGAGACCCATGGCTGCAGATCTGGTGGAGGGAGAGGCAACACTGTGGTTACTGTTGGGCCAGGGGCTCCCAACTGCACCGCAGCAGACCACAGAACAGAAGGGTGAAAATCGGGGGGAAGTGGGGCAGTGCCACCCAGGAGACCTGGTGCCACCTGCCCACCTCTGTGGCCCCAGGGACTTGGGAGTGGGTGTTGTAGTCAGTGTTCTGCCACATTCCTTATCTCAGAGGAGGGCATTACCGTCCCTGCAGAGTCATGAAGGGATACCTATACTCACCCTTGACTTCCCCCAGACCCTCACTAGCCACATGAGTATACACTGGCAAATCCTGCCTGTTCTACCTCTAAACTGCCTCTGAAATCCTTCCACTGTTTTCCCACTGTATCCCACCCCCATCCAAGCCACCACTAGCTCTTGTCTGGAGCAGTGCCAACAGCCTCCTAACCAGCCTGTTTTCCGTGCCTGCCCCTTTAGTCAATTTCCCACAAAGCAACCCGAGCGCTTGTTCTCAAATGCAAATGCGGTCATGTCACTCCCCAGCCCAGAACCCATCCACAGCTCCCAACCACCCCCAGGAAAAGTCCAACTCTTGCGAAGGCCGTTGGGTTCTGGTCCCCTGTCCTCCCAAGTCCAGTGTCTGGCACAGTGATTATTTACTGATCCCCTGAAAGAATGATGCTTCACCTTTTACATTCCCTAAACTCTCCACCCCAGCCACACTAAACAAACACTTCATACTTCCCCAAGTCCATCCCACAAGAGCCTGCAAACCTTTGTGCTTCTGTTCTCCCTCGATGGAACAATTCCTGTTCACCCCCATCCCTACCTCCTCCAAGAAGCCTTTCCTGACTGCTTCAAGCCAGGGTTAAGGGCTCCCATAGTTTTCTACTTTACTGCCACACTGTGTGTCTAGCCTGGTAGTTTGTCCTGGGGGCCAAGAAAGACTTTGCTTCCTAGATCTCCAGTCTCAGTTCAGCAGCTAGCAGTGTTTGAACGAATATATGAATAATCCTCAATCCCTCCTTGTATGAGGGGAATTGGATTTTCAGACAAGATTCTGCAGAGGTGGGAGGTGCAGAGATTGGGCAGTCAGTGTCCACCCTGCCTCTAAGGAAGGTTGTTCCCAATCAAGGCCTTTCAAAGGGATTAGGTGGGCAGAGAGGAGACCTCACAGCCTCTGGGCGGATGGGGAATGGTCTGGGAATGCCTGCTTAGAAAGTGCCAGCTGACTTTCTCTGTTTCCCTCCTGCTGGAGACACACTTCTCCCTTCTTGGTTCACAGCCTCCTGATAGCTCTCCCTCAGCCTGTGCATGACCCATGGATGGATGGGAATTGGCACCAGTAAGGAGAGAGCCATGGAGCAGAGGGACTTTCATGCCGATGGTGGTAAGATTCCGGGGTAATGGGAGGCACTGTGCTTTCTCCCCATAGCGCCTTAGCAACTGACTCACACAAGGGCCGGGTGCCCTGGGCAGGGGGGGAGCGGGGGAGAGAGGTGGAGGAGGGAGAGAGACTGTGTGTGTAATCCGAGGGAAATAAATCATTGCTCATTATCCCTCCACTACAGAGTAAAAGCAGCCCTTCATTTCTGCACGACAGGCAAACACTTAATCGCTCCCTGGAGAACTGAAGGTTTTGCGAGTTGGATGTTTTTCAGAAAACTGTGATAGGCATGATTAAAAAAAGAAGAAGAAAGAAATTCTGCAGCAAAATGAAGCAAACCCCTTGGGCCTGCCTTTGCCCCCAGCAGGTGATTATAGGTTGGCAAGAATTGTCATGTAGTCACGATGGTCTTTGGGCAATATAGGATAAGAAGTGGATCTGGAGTCTGGTGGGTTAGGTTTTTAGCTGACCTCTCAGAAATCCTGGATAAATATTATATTACCTTAGAAATGAAACCAAGGGTCCTCCTCTTCCAGGAAGCCTTCCTGGATTATAGCCTCTCCACCCTGATCTTATTTTGTTCCACATTCTCTCTATCCTTTTCATTCCATTCACATTGTATGTTATTGTTACTCTGAATGTGGTCAAATATTTTCTGTGTGTGTAGGGCGGGATCTTCCCTGTCCCTGTGAGACTGGGTGCTCCCTAACAGCAGCAAACAGATTACACCTTAATTCCCTCCTTCCCTTTCAACAAGGGTATTCCCGATGTAGGCAGCTGAATGAGGGAGGAGGTGGCATGATGGGTCTGCAGTGGATACTCCTTCTGGGGACTTCCCAGCTCAGCCTTCACTTAGGCCCTTTCTTGGGGAGGAGGGGAAAAGAAGAGGAAACAGGTTAGAAGCTGGGATAAAAATGGGGAGGTGGGAGTGGAGGCATGGAGGGTGGTGGCCTCTTCCAGTTTCAGTCCCTCTCCCATAGCCCCGACCAACACGGGCAAGGGGGATGGGGGAAGTGGGGACAGAAGGGGCCGGGCATAGCACGGGGATCCTGGGGGAGCCTTGGGAAGGGAACCAGACTACTTATATTAAACCGGCCAAGGGGACCAGAGGCAAGGCTGTCTTTAAAACACCAAGCACGTTCTGAGCTCCGTGTATGGCAAAGGCTTTGGATGGTGACTTTAAGAGAAAAATGACATTCTCCATGACTCGCCTGTGATTTTAATTATAGTCAATTCAATTACCCACCTTGTGGATTAACCACCGCCAGTGTTAAGTCCAGGCTGGCTTCTCCTGCTGCCTGGAAAGGTAACACTGGCAAATGAGAGAATATGCAGGCTGAAGAGAAACACAGCTTGGCCCCCACAAGAGAAACCCACAGGAGAAAATTTAACCTTACACAACAGAAAAATGGCAGTCAGATTCGGCGACCGGCAGCTCCTCTAGGGTGTTTAGGGGTTATGCACAGCTCAGTCAGGTGTCAGGGGAGAGGGAAACTCACAGTTACAAGCTGGCAGCCTACAGATTGGTCAGAAAAGAAGTGTAACATCCTAGGGGGCTTGGAGGCTGGGGTTGGTGCTGTCCTTGATTAGGGCAACTTCTCCTGAGCACAGCATCCCAGAGCACAGTCCTTTGCCCAGTGTGAACTGAGTCCCTACTGTGTGCTCAGCCGTGCTAAGGGATGTAGGAACACAAGAGAACCAGTCCTGGTCCAAGACCAGAACCAGTACCAGCTGGACTGAGGGACCAAAGGCAGTGACTTTTAACCAACAATACAAGATCATTAGGTACGCAAAGAAAACTTTTGTTCACCTCCAAGGCCCCACAGCATCCCCTTCTGTACCTGGCACAAAGCAGGGCCCAATACAAATTCGGCAAATGGATGGGAAAACTCAAAGCTGTCAGAATGCAGAAGGAGGAATGCATCCTCATTCTGTAGGAGGGTGGGGTGAGAAGTCAGATTCATTCAATTCATACCTGAGGATCAAAAATGGTCTCAAGGACCCCAGGCACACAAGGAAGATATCTCCCACCTCTCTGACTTCCTCGCCCAATCTAATTTGCACAGATGGAGACCAGCCTGGTCGGGGGACAGGGATTCCCCGACTCTTCTTCCATGTCCCTGCCCCCAGACTCAGCCAGGCCAATAGTGCCCCCAACAAAGCCCCTGGGAGGAAATGTTTCATTAGGAGCTGCCACAGGGGCCCCAATGTGAGGAGGGTAGCCCTAAGAATCCACTCCTTCTGTCCCCCTCTGTCCTCTTCAGGGACAGCCACCAGCACTCCAGGAGCTATCAGAAGTCTGAGGGTGTGCACGCGTTTTGCAGGCTTAGGACATTGTTAATTTACTTTAATCCACTTAAGCCTTCAAAGCCTTGGATCCCAGCTCAAACAAGACAGCGCCGAGAAGACAGCTGGAAACCTTCCTCCCTGAGAGGAACCAGCCCACAGCTGGGAATCCCACCCTTCCTTAACACCCCCAGACTCTCATACATACTGCCTCTCCCACCCCTCAAATCCTGGGCCTCATTGGTTGATTTTTCCAATCGGGTTCCATCTTGCCCCGCCCACTCCTGCAGGATGGGGCTCTGCATGTCCTCCTGTATGGGCCACCGGAGGGTAGAGCACCTGATCGCTCTGCAGTGGGCAGTGGACAGAGCACTGCACGTGGAGTCAGGAGCCCAGCACTGAGGACTGGCTCTGACAAGCCTCTCCGGCCCGCCACGCCTAGGCTTCCCATCTGTAAAAGGCAGTGACGATCTCTTTGCACTGCCTCCCCAACAGGGTTACTATGAGGAGGAAACCGGCCAGTGTCGATCAAACTTAAGAGCCTGGGACCCCTGAGATTACATCTGCAGATCCCAGTGTGAGCTGCCAAGTAGGTGGTGGTTCATGAAGTACTACTGTGACTGTAACACAACCAGGACCCACCCAAACTGGGTAACAGGTCATGAGAGAATGTCTGGGATGCTCTGGTATTTGTGTTTTGTTTTTTAGCAAGTATTAGAATGTATATACTAATTTTAGAAACTCTTATCAAGAATTTACAGACCCCTTGGAATATGTCCAGTGATTTACAGATCACAGTTTGGGAAACACTTTAATAGCAAATTCTCATACCCTCCCTTGACAAACAGAAGGCGTTATGAGTCACCAGGGCCCTTGCACTGAGGTCTCCCAAGACCCTAAAAGAGAGGGATCCCTGCAGCCCCTTAGAGCAGAAGGAAGCTTTCCAGAGATCTCCAGGTACCTCCTAATGCGTGAGTCATGCTGAGACCCCTGGCCACCTCCACCCAGGGCATCCACAACTTCCTTTTCTAGCAAAAGACTCACCTTCCCCCAGGTTGGCATGCATGAAGGGCCTGAATAAATTACCGAGAGACAAAAATTAGACCCCTCCAGCCCATTGCTCCCCATCCTTCTTAAAACATCCAGCACCAGAGGAAGAGTCTCAGGACCCTGGGACCCAGCAGTTAATGAACATCCCAAGGACATCGGACAGCCAGAAACATCCTGCCAAGGCCTGACCTAAGTCCTTCAGGACACGGCCATTGCAAGACAGGGCCAAGTAGGAAGCAGCTCTTACCTTCAAAGGCCACGGTGGGGTGCTCGCTCAGGGCGCACAGTTGCTGCTCACTGCTGGGCTCACTGGGGACATCCTGGGAGTTGGAGAGGTGGGACACCAGCAGTGTGAGGCTGGGCAGCAACAGCGAGACAGCCAGGGGGCCTGCAAGCACCATGGTGGGCCCCTCTGCAGTCCTAGCTCCGGGAGGCAGACAGGGGAGAAGACCTGTAAAGTAAACACTAAGTCTCACCAAGGGCTCCCTCCATCTGGGCCCACTTCCCTCCATTTCCTTGTGGTTATCAGTGCCCCCACCGGATTTGAAAAATAAATTTCTATTGTATTTATGTTACTCAGAGTTTGCTCTGCTCTAGTAAATGCAAAGATATAGATCATTCCCTGAAAGCTAATTTCCCCTGTAATAGCATTCTGTACAAAACTGACAAATTACAGTGCCTTTTCTATTTATGATCCCAAATGGTTTAAAATTAGTTTTAATGATAAAGGTAGTAACTTAGGGATTTTAATAATGGAGCTGAGGCCATGGGTAGTTGTTTGTATAAAGATAAATCTGAATCCGTAACTCATACTTTATATACTAGGAAAAAATTCAAATAGACAAAAGATTTCAATGTTAAGGATAAAAATCATAAAAATACTAGAAGAAAATTCAGGCAGGATCCTTTATACCTTGGCATGAGAAACCATGGCTCAAAATCCAGAAGCCATCAAAGAAAAGATTGATACATTTGACTACATTAAAATCGCAAACACCTGCACTTCCCCCTCCTCTCCCCCAAAACAACATCAATCAGGCCGGGCGCAGTGGCTCATGCCTGTAATCCCAGCACTTTGGGAGGCTGAGTGGGGCGGATCACCTGAGGTCAGGAGTTCAAGATCAGCTTGACCAACATGGGGAGACCCCTTCTCTACTAAAAATAAAAATTAAAAAAAAAAATTAAAAACAAATAAATAAAATTTTTTTTAAAAATCCATCAAAATCATAAGGAAAATGACAAACTAGAAAGAAATATTTGCAATTCATATCACAAACAACAGACTAATATTCCTAATATATAAAGAACTGAAACTGCCTTTGCAAAAAGTATGACAGTGCAGGAAATCTGACCTAACAGACTCCATCTTGCTTCTAGCCTGCAAGTTGCCCTTGCTCATTCCTAGGCCTAGGCCAAGCTAACTGTGGAAGGAATTTAGTTTACAGTTTAACTTTGAAGCAGAGAAGATTACAGCCCCTTCCCAAAGCAAACCCCCTCCTTGCTTGGGGATCACACCTCCTTTGTAATACTAACAAATTAGCCACAGGATAAGACAATATGGCTCAGGAGTCATTCAGCCAGATGTCACAAGATTAATAATTGCTCCTATAGATAACATTATTGTAAAACCTGAGATTGGTGTTCTAGGTATTTTTTCAGACCCTGTATTCTATTGGATCTGCTGGTGCCATCCAGACTGATAAACTGGTTCATCTGACCTTGTGCCCCCCCTACCCAGGAACTGAACACAGCACAAGAAGACAGGCTTCAACTCCCTATGATTTCATCCACGACCTAACCAATCAGTGCTCTCCACTCCCTAGCCCCACTGCTTCCCAAACTATCCTTTAAAAGCCTTAACCTCTGAATTTTGGGGGAGGCTGCTTTGAATAATGATAAATTCCTGTCCTTCTGCTTAGCTGGCTTTGCATCTATTAAGTTCTTTCTCTATTGCAAAAACCCGCTGTTCTCAATGCATCAGCTTTTCTGGACAGCGAACAAGATGAATTCATCGAGCGATTATAGAACTTCTAGGAATCAGGACGGAAAAGACTAACAATCCAGTAGAAAAATAGGCAAAGAATATAAATATAAACAGGAGCTTAAAATATGAATGACAATTATCCTCACTCATAATAAGAGCAACACAAGTTAAAACATAGACTGAGATACCACTTCTCATCTATCAGTTTAGCAAAAATCCAAGTTAGATGCTGCAGTCTTTTGGTGAAGCAGTGGGGAGAGGGCCCCTACCATATACTGCTGTGGGGGTTGGGGTGTGCAAGATGGCAAATCCCTGTGGGGTGATCCTGGCAATATCTGGCAAAACTACCCATGTATTTACCCCTCGACCTAGCAACCTAATTCTTTGTGTCTACACTCGTCCTCCTTGGAGTGTGTTCCACAAACCAGTGTCGATTCACACGCTGGAACAACTCCACGGTCACAGAAATGCAGAGATCTGAGAGTCAGTGTTTAAAAATCTTTATAATAATTTGACAGAGTAATTTTATGTATATTGAATCTAATAACAAAATATTCAGGCTTGTATGTTGCATGTTTTATTTCAATTCATTTCTCTAGTAATTCACTTTTATTGAATTTTATGTAAGTATCCATCTGTGACAGATTGTAAATTGAAAAATCAAGCCTGCCTCTTCACAGATAGTTGAGGGCAAAAACAGACCACAGAGGCACCTGCACATGTGCAAAGTGACTTACATACGAGATTGTTCATTGCGACATTCTTTGAAAGAACAGAAAGGCAGGAAACAACCAAATATTCAGAAACAGGAGATTGCTCAAATAAACTAGGGTATAGCTTCACAATGGACTATTATGCAGCTGTTAAAAAGTATGAAGATTTTCTCTATTTATTTTACTTAATTTTTAGAGAGACAGGGTCTTGCTCTGTCACCTGGGTTGGAATGCAGTGGCACTATCATGGCTTACTGCAGTCTTGACCTCCTGGGCTCAAGCGATCCTCCCAGCTCAGCCTCCCTAGTGGTTGGGACCACAGGCATGCACCATCATGCATGGCTAGAGGGGCATGCTCTGTTGTAAGTGGAGGGGTCATCTTGTTCTGCTGCCCAGGCTTCCTCTAGGCTTTGATATGGAAAAATATCCATATCAAAAAAGTGAAAAAAGCAAGGTGCAGAACAGCTTAATAGCATGGTACCTTTTGTGAAAATAAGAGGGTAAAAATAAGAACATATGTATTTATATATGTTTATAATAGCATTGCTATACACTAGAAAAATAAACCAAAACTAATTTTAGTAGGTTATCTTTAAGTAGCAAAACGCCAATCAAGGCTTCTTAGTAAATACCTTTTTATATTATTTTCATTTGTGACCAGGTAAACATATTGGCCACTCATAAAGTTTTTAGATTTAAGAAACTTTAAAAAGCTAGTTTGAGTTCACTAAAACTCCTGGAAAACCCTAACATTTGTCTGACTTGTCGCATCTGAGTCCCTTCCACCTCCTCTCTCCTTCCCTAGTCCATCCAACACGTCACCAAGCCCCACTGACCCTACATCTCTCAAAGGTCTCTAACCCAGAGTGAACTCCTTGGTGTCACTTTCTTCAGCAATGAAATGAAAGGTTGAACTAGATTGGGGATCCCCAACCAGGAGCTGGGGTGAATTAGAATCATTCCCCTGAGGGAGCAGAGTCCTGGGCTGGCAGGTATGGAATTCCCAGGTGATTCTGATGAGCAGTTCCCAGGGTTGAAACTGGAGGACTAGAGGGCTGGGGCTCCTTCCTGTTCTAAGACGTTTGCCCCAACCCTTCCTCTCTCTTCCCTTCCTACTGCCACTACCTTACTCCAGGTCTGGAAAATCACAGTAGGATTACTTTTTTCCTGCCTAAGTTTCTTCACATGTGTGTGAAATGGAATAATACCCATCACTGAATGGTTGCACGCCTCCAAGGAAATAACAGGATGAAGCCAGTGCACCCAACTGGCCCCTTCTCCCCGCACTCCCTCCCTGGTCTGCACCCCACAGGGAATTAGGACCCACAGCACCTTTTTGATCCCCTTATCCTCAGGCTCAAACTCATTCATACTTTACTCCTCCCTAGAAGAGCCTGACCATTCCTCTTAGCAGAGACCCTCTGGGAGGGAGATTTGGTCCAAACCTACTCCCTGAAGTGATTTTTCACACTGTCACTCATGTGGAGTTTTTCGTAAGTGCTAGCCTGGGTCCGTCTTGTGGCATGGGGTTTGGCTCTGCTGCCCATCCTTGGAGCCCACCAATTTTCCTGACATTGACCCCTGGCCCCTCAAACAAGGCCGCAGGACTGGGGAAGAGGGATTCAAAGGGTAAGGCCAAATCTCTGGAGCAAGACAACCTGAGGCCCAGTCCTAGCCCTCCTCCTTGCTAGCTGTGTGACTCTGGGAAAAACACTCTCTCTGCCTTAGTTTCTCCAAACTGGGGATGATAATAACAATATCAACTTCTTTAGCAGTTGTGAGGATGAAACGGGTTATTACCTTTAAAAGGCCTAGAGCAGTACCTGGCAGACAGAGTGATCAACTAGCATGAGTTATTCTGGTGCTCTGGGGAGAGAGGAACAGGGACTGGAGCATTTCCTTTTGCCCTCTGACACTTATGCTGGATGCCCTCTGCCTGCACCTCCTCCCTGCTCTGTGCCTGGGAGGTGGACGAATGTGGGAGAACTGCATCCAAGGAGGCCCTGCTTGGGTTTGGCCAACAGAGGGAGGAGAAGGCAGTAGAGTGAGCACAGCTGCATCCCTCGACAAACCAGAGCTCCCCTGCTTCCAGGCTTCTGAAGGAAATCACTCCCTCTGTCCTCCCTTCAGAACTAGGAGTGGTGCCGCCTCCTTGCTTACCAGCCCCTGGGTACTGCACAGGGAGTTATACCATATGGTTCCCAAACCCCCTTCCAACACCTTTGTAAACAGTTCCTTTATTAAACTGCCCTTGCATTACCCCAAGTGAGTATGTCATCTGTTTCCTGGGGGACCCTGACTGATAGAACACCTCATTAGGGATACTCAATGCATATGCAAATAGCAGCTTTTTAGCCCTTAGCTGGGGCTTTTCTCCTGTCAGCCCCTAAGAATATCCAAGGTGCCAGGACAATTGCCCTCCTCTCCCCTCACTATTTCCCACCCTCCCGCTGACCTGTGCTCCCTTCCCAGGCCTCTCTGCCTCCCCGCCCCAGGTCTGACCACCAGCTTCAGAGCCCCAGCCAGGCCTGGCCCTCTATGTGGCCAGATCCCAAGCTCCAGGGGCCGGAATTAGAAGCATATCCTGGGCCCCTTCTCCTACCCTGAACCCTAGGACTTAAGGTACCTAAGTTCTGCAGCAGAAGTTCCATTCTTATGTAAATATGTCCTCCAAGTCCCTTTTGAATCAGTAATTGCAGATTAATATTACTGTGTCCACCTGCGGCCCAGCACAGCACGTCTGTCTGCTGTTTCAGGAGAGAAGGGAAGGACAGGACACGACGAGTGGGGAAGGGATGGGGCAGGGCCTAGATCTGGGATCTCCTCTACTCAGTTACCTTCCCTCCAGGTGAGGCAAGAGCAAGGAGTCTATGCCTGCAGCTTTGCAAGTTTCAGCACAACTGCAGGTATCATACTGAAAAAAGAAGAATGGTCGGTTCCCATATCACTGGAAATGTTCGGGGTCTGACTTTTCGAGGCGAGTTCTAGACTTGGGAGGTGACTTCCCAACTCCCAAGAATTACCCATCTATGGCAATCATCTCCCCTCCATTTGTGGTCAAAGGGGTAGGCCCCAGCAGCCTCATATGTACCATGGGGTCCCCATCCCAGCCATAGCTGCTTGTACCAGGATGGTCATGTGATCAGAACAAACAAATCAGGTCTCTCCCACAGCAATGTGGGTGTGTGAACCCCCAAGGTCAAGTCAGTCTTTGTAGAGGAAACTGGAATAGGTAAATGTGGGCCCTGTGGGGTGGTCATATTCTTCTGTTTTTTGTTTGTTTGTTTTGTTTTTTGTTTTTTAATGAGATGGGATATCACTCTGCTTTCAACCAGGCTGGAATGCAGCGGCATGACCATAGCTCACTGTAACCTCAAGCTGCTGGCCTCCAGCAATCCCTCAGCCTCCCCAAATGCTGGGATTATAGGCATGAGCCTCTGTGCCCACCGTGGGGTGGTTATCTGCTACCTGCCATGTGAGCTGAGGACAATCTGAAGGCAAAGACAAGTGACAGGAGACAGGCGTGCTGACAGCTTTCCAGTTCCCAGTTGCAGCCCTTTCCTGAGGTTTAAATATGTTCTACTTCCATGAGCCACCCCCACTCCCAGATCCTTGTAATAAAATTTCCCATTTTTACTTAATCCATTGGAGTTATATCAGACTAGGAGTTGCCGACAGGCGTTGCCTCCTAAGTCTGTCCTTGCCTTCCTCCTTTCTAAAGGAGCCTCGGCTTCATGACAGCAGGAGGCAACCCGCCCTGCTCAAAACTTTCCCTAGTCTTTCAGGCAGAGGTGGCCCATGAGCTGCATGAGGAGGTTGTCAGTGGGGCTTAGAGGGATGTGTTCTAAGAGAGCTTCCCTTTTTCCAGAGTGGTCGGCAGATAGGAGGAATGGTGCCACAGTAGCCATCTGCAGCTGGTAAGTGACCTTTAGCCATATGCTAAGGATGGCAAAGCAGGTCAGGTCAGTCTTTGTAGAGGAAACTAGAACAGATAAATATGGACCCTATGTGGTGGTCATTTTTTTTTTTTTTTTTTTTTTTTTTTTTTTTTGAGACAGGGTCTCACTTTGCCACCTAGGCTGAAGTGCAGTGGAATGATCACAGCTCACTGCAGCCTCAACCTCCCAGGCTCAAGCGATCCTCCCTCCTCAGCCTCCAGAGTAGCTGGGACTACAGGCACATACCACCAGGCCTGGCAATTTTTTTAATTTTTTTAATTTTTTATTTTTTTGTAGAAACAGAATCCACCATGTTGCTCTGGCTGGTCTCAAACTCCTGGACTCAAGCTATCCTATCACCTTGACCTCCTAACGTACTGGGATTACAGGTGTTGAGCCTACCTGAGTAGTCATCTTCTCTTCTTCTTTTTCTTTTTTTCTTTAGACCCTGTCTCTAAAAAAACAAAGGATGTGACCTTTAGCCATATGCTGAGGTAGGTGGAACCTGGGACGTTGAAGATGGAACCAACTCCGTTCTGTCTACCTCCAGACTCCTTTCCTATGCTTGCTGTGTCTCTTATTTCCTTCTCTGCAAAATGGGGAGAATAATAACACCCAGCTCACAGCTGTTGTGGAGATGAAATAAGTTATTTTTGTCTAACAGTCCTAGAACAGCATCTGCCACAAAGTAGGCATTGTATAAGTGCTATTATTATTATTATGAGCAAATAATACACTCCTAACTAGTTTAAGTCTTTGCTTTTCACATCTCGATTATATTAACTAAATATAATTCATATCCCATACAGTTTGGTTTCTCATACATACAACCAAATACTCCCAAGACAAACAGAAACTTCTATTTCTAACACGTCTGTCTGATTTGATGTTAAAATAGTTCCAGAAGTTCCCACCAGCAGTGCATAGCCAATCCAATTATCCTGAGGGTTGTATAGTATCATAGAAAGCCCTGAGCTTGGGAGGCTGCCGTACCGGGTTGCAAACCTTGGTTTCATCACCTGTGAAATAAGGTTAATAGCTTCTTGCTTAGAGAGAATGCTTTGATACACCCAGAACTAAGTCTGGCACCGAGTAGGCTCTTTATGAAATCCAATTCATATTTTAGTTTACTAGTAATATGTAAAACATATTCCACTAGTTACCTAAGTATCTGTTCATTCATTTATACAATACTTCACTGAGCATTTACTGAACACCTGCTACGTGCTGGGCCCTGTATAGATGAGAAAGTGGGGAGGAGGGAGGTTCACAAAACAAAAGCATGGTCCTTGCCTTCAAGGAGCTTACAGTCTAAAAGAGGAGAGGAGACATGTCTCCAGTGAGCAGAGACAGCGACCCGTGGCCCGGGTCTGGATGGGGAAGGGGGCACAGAAGGACCGTGCCTTGCCCTGCCTCAGGCCTGCTTGGCACTGGAGCTGGGGCAGAGTGCTCTAGGCGTGGGGGAGGGGAGATGCAGCACCAGCTGACTCCTGCTATTTTGGGAAATCTTCAGCAGCGAAGAAAGCATTTTCCCAAATCTTTGGCCAGAGCTTCTCTTGCCTTCTCTCACGCTGCTGTCCCAGTTCCCTGTGGGTCCTGGGTTTGCGGTCACTCTAATGGTGCCTGGAGGCGTGTGAAAGCACGTGTATGTGTGTGAGAGAATGCACGCCCACGCACATGCCCCCTGAGGCCTCCCCGCCTTGTATGGGACTTCTTCTGGGCTCATTTTCCCAGCACAGAGATTAGGAAGAGGGTTTGCTGAAACAGGGGGAGGGGGTGAAATTGGTGAGTGACAGTGAAGGAGTGCAGAGAAGTGGAGGCAGGAGCCAAGGCCAGAGCAATCAGGAGGCCTGCAGCTGCAGAGCGACCCATGCCCTCTGCTCAGGGGCAAAGGACGACGGAGACAGAGGCGAAGAGAGTGAGTATCACAGCTGAATTCCCCACAGAGCCCAAACTGGCCTCCTAACAGGCGCCCCCTGCACAACTGAACCCTCCCCAGTTTTCAGAAAGGGGACTGCCCAGGCCACTCTGGGGTGGGTAGCAGCTGAGTTGCCACACTGGGATCATTCCATTCAGCAGGAGGATGCATCGGCCCGGCTCTCCCGCAGGGTCCAGCAAGATGGATGCATGGGTAGAGCAGCGGGAAGCAGTCGATGAGAGTACCCTAAAAGGGAAAAGACGCCCTGGGAAAGTGGGTGACTGGCTGCAGTCAGGAGGGTGGCTAAGAGGCCTCGTGTAGAAAGCGGAACTCTCTTGAAGAGAACAAGGGTGGAGCTTCCCCAGCCACCAGGGGCGAAGAGCATTCCAGAGGGCACAGCAGGGGAAAGACTTGGCCCTGGCCTGTCCTTGGACAATCTGGAGAAGCTGGTGGAGGGAGGCAGAGAGGCGTTGAGTCTGGAAAGGAGGACCGAGGCCAAATCACAGTGAGACTTGAGCACAAACCTAAAGATTCAGGAGGTCTCCATCTGCTGAAGAGGACTTGTGGCTAGTTTGGGACAGTACAAAGATGTGGTCGGGTCCGTGCATGCTTTGGGAAGTTTGGTGGCAGTGAGCAAGGGGACAGGTGAATTAGAGCAGGCCATTTATCAGCAGGGCAACTGTAGACATTGGGAAGCTGGTCTTGCAACCAGAATGCAGCTAGATCTCAGGCCCATTTGCACCCTTGTGGAGAATTCCCCAATCCAACTGCGGTGCTTAGCTCCAGACAGAAGCAGGGAGAATGAGGGACCAGGTTGGAAGCCGTGTGGCCCACAGAGCTGCACCCAGGCAGGAGCAGCACGGCCACTCATACTGCGGCCGACAAGGAGGTCCTCTCCAGGATAACCTCAGACCTCTTTTCTTTTTAGTGAAGAAAACCATGAAAGGGTGTCATCAGGAAGAAAAAGACAACTTACAACCCTAAAAGATTGAGGGCTTGAGTACAGGTGCCTGGAGCATATTGACAGCATGCTAGGCGCTGTGCTAAGTACACTCTTTCCCCTGCAGGATCTCACAGCAGCTTTGCAAGAAGGCCGAGAGGTGCCCACATAAGCATCATTCTTGAAGCTGAGGCACTTGCCCAAGGTCCCCCTGCCACTGCCAGTGAAGCTGGGATTTGAATCCGAGACTGTCTGCCGCACAAGCCCACACCCTAGGCCACTACACTCACCATCCCCCCTGGAGGACAAACTGGCCCCAGCCCTATCGTTGCATTCCACTGCCCCGGCTCCACACGCTCTCCAAGCAGCCCTCCCAGTTTAATTTGGTTTTCTGAGTTGGCTTCCTTACTAGGGAGAGTGCTTTCTGGCTATAAATTATTAAGCTGACTTCCTGCTGCACACCAGCCTCCTGTGAGTTTGGGCTGTGGGAGGCAGGTTTTCCGGGTCCTGAATGGCTCCGGAGAAATTCTAGAGGTTCCAGATGGACAGGGCAGAGTCTGGAGCCCCAAGCCCAGGGTGATGACAGCCACCTGGCAGCTTCCCCCAGCCCAGGCCTGACAGCCAGGGGCCAGGTTGGGTGGGAAGGAAGGCGATGCTTCCTTTACTCCCCACCTCCAGCTCAGTGCATGAGGATCTTTGGGGAAGGGGATTCAGGCCGGTCCTCTTTCCTGAGTCCCCTCCATCCTCACCTCCATTCAAAGTCTCCACTTGGCTGCCTGCCTGGGAAAGGGGGAGAAAAAGAGAAGGAAAATAAAAGAAGAGGAAATAGAGGGGAAACCAAGAGCAGGGAAAAATGTGTACTGTCTGCAGTTTGGCAGGGGGGGAAAGGCATTGTGGAGGCAGCCCTCTCCTGCCCCTGCCCAGGGCCACCGAATATGGTGGCCCAGCAGCGGGCTTCTCCGTGGGGGCGACGAAGGCATCTTCCCACCCACCCATCACTCACCACTTGGGGGGCCAAGCTTAGCCCAACTCAGCACAAAGATAAGATTGAGATGCAGATGCCTTCCCATTGCTCTGAATAGAGCAGATTGGATACGGATTTTCCTCTTTTCTTCCCTTTGAGACCATCTGGGGGACTGGGGCCCAGAGAGAAGGTTTGGACCAGAGAGGGGAGGGGTAGGGGGAGGAAACCCTTCCTAGCACTTTTCAGCTCTAAAATCTGGGGGGTGAGGGTATGGGGAGCCTCTCCTACCCCAACTCCCTTGCCCTCTCCCAGTGGCAAGTTCATCCCCTGCCTCTGCTTTCTGCAATCTGGGCTGAGTTCTTCTCTCCTCCATATATTCCTAGAAACCTCCAAGTCACGCGTGTGTGTCATGAGTGTTCCGGCAGTCCTCCCTGCAGTCCCACCTACATCCCTCCAGCTGCAGTGGGGAAGATAAAAGGAACAAGGTGATGACCGAAAGTTTAACAAGAAGGACTCTGACACAGATCACATGGTTCAACACTGTACTTTATAGATGAAGAAACTGAGGATGGGAGGAGAGAGCACGATTGGGCAGGGAGCTCACAGCAGAGACCAAGTAATAGCAGGATCAAGTAACAGTGACAACAATAATAACAATGTTATTATGTACCCAGAAGTGTTCTATGCTCTTTATATTATGCCACTTAATCCAAACAATAACCCCGTGAGGCGGGTATTATAATCATCCCCATTTCATGGATGGGAAAACTGAGGCACAGACCGGTAAAAAGTAACTTGCATGAGGTCAAACTTGTAAAAGCTGGATTCAAACCCAGGCAGTCAGGCTCAGGAGTCTGCCCCTTACTCGATGCCAGCACACCACACAGGACTCAGCCATTTAGAAAATGACATTATTTGACATAGCAATGTGGGTAAAGCCCAGGCCACTCCAGGGAATGTTTGCAGATGGCGAAAACCTCTTAAACATGGTCTATAATCTTCTGTATTTGTGATCACAGAGACTAGTCTTGCTCCTATGAACAGAGTAAGTCAACACATGGTAAGAACTGAAAACAAGAATACAACAAGAATGTTTACATCACTTGGGAAAACAAAGTGTGAACATCATGAGGGCAATTGAGTAGAAGACAGGCATGTGGAGGAAGATGGACCAAATGCATGCGCTGAGAGCGTGCAATCATCGGGGAGACCAGGCCCTTGCCTCATAGAGTAGCAGTGTGGCTTAAACAAAATAAGGTGAATAGCATGTTTGGTTCATGCCTTGCACAGATTAGCATTACAAATGGTGGTGGTGGCTTCACTAAGGTAATATGATGACTAGGATTTTGTTTTTATTTACCAAACATTCTGTAATGTTTTATTGTTTTTGCAAGGAAAAAGAAAACAAAGGAGACTTGCCTACTTTAATTGCTGAAATTAAATGCTAAGGATGTCACCAGACGCAAATCAAGCTTATCTATTCATTAGAGCAGCCTCCTTTTCCTCCCCCCCATGGGCAGGCTCTCTCCGTGGAAACATTTCACTATCAGATACTCAGTTGCGGCATAAAATGAAAACTGCATTTGAAAACATGCCCACAACTCAAAAACAGGCAGCAAATCCAACTAAAGGCCTGGATTTTCTTGGGATTTCCAGCATAAATTCAGTTGCTCAGCATAAACCTTTGTGGGGGGGGCCCATTTCTGCTCACTTCCTCCAGTAACGTTCCCCACATCCAGAGAGTTAGTTCTCTGTAATTCAAAGAGCTCCTACAGAGATGGATGGTGGTGACGGTTACAGGACGGTGTGAATACTTAATGGCACTGAACCGCATAACTTGAAAATGGTTAAAATGGGTTGGTGGGAATGTAAAATGGTGCAGCCGCTATGTAAAGCAATCTGGCGGTTCTTCAAAAAATTAAACATAGAGTTACCATGTGATCCAGCAACTCCACTTCTGGGTATATACCCCCAAGAATCAGAAGTAGGATATTGAAGAAATATTCCTACACATGTTCATAGTAGTATTGTTTACAATAGCCAAAAGGTGGAAGTAACCCAAGTGTCCATCAACAGATAAATGGATACATGAAATGTGCAAGATATATACAATGGAATATTATTCAGCCTTACAAAAGGAGGAAATTCTGACACACGCTACAACGTGGATGGCCCTTGAGGACATTATGTTAAGCGAAGTAAGCCAGTCACAAAAATATAAACACTGCATGATTCCATTTATATGAGATACCTAGAATAGTCAAATCCATGGAGATAGAAAGTAGACTGGTGCTTGCCTGGGGCAGAAGGAAGCCGGAGTTATTGTTTAACGGGTGTAGAGTTTCAGTTTTGCAAGATGAAGCGTTCCGGAGATGGAGGGTGGTGATGGCTGCATAACCATGTGAGTGTACATGATACTACTGAACCATGGACTTAAAAAGAGTTAAATGGCCAATTTCATGTTATATATATGTTACCATAATTTTTAAAAAGGAAGAGCTGCTCTAACACAGTGGACTGAGGTCTTAGGAGGTATGCTGATGATACCCCAGATGAGGGGGTCTTCTCCCTGCTCTCCCGTCAGTCTGGTACCTGCTGCAGCCCCCTTACACTCCCCTGGGCACACTTACCCCTGACCAGTGAGAGAAGCCAGCCCCCTACTGTCCATCCACACCTTAGCTGTTGGGCTAGGGTATCAGGTGGCCCAGGGACGAGGTGGTGGGCAACAGGAGACGGAGTGAAACCTCAGGGCATCCAAGAGATGCAGGCCAGGCACCAGCTGGAACCACTCACTGAAGGGGGAGAACTTTGGGTGAGTCATGGATACATGATGAACTAGGCAAAAGAGATGAGGTCAGATATGAGGCCAGACTGCCCCTGGGACCACATGGTTGCTGCTGTGTTTGTTTCTTGGTGCTGCTTTAACAAATCACCACGCTAGTGGCTTGAAACAAACTTTTTTTTTTTTTTTTTTTTTTTGAGACAGGGTCTTGCTCTGCTGCCCAGGTTGTAGAGCAGTGACACAATCACAGCTCATTGCAGCCTGGACCTCCTGGGCTCAAAAGATCCTCCTGCCTCAGCCGCCCAAGGAGCTGGGACAACAGTCTGCACCACCATACCTAGCTAATTTTTAAATTTTTTTGTAGAGATGATCTCACTATGTTGCCCAGGCTGGTCTTGAACTTCTGGCTTCAAGTGATGTTCCTGCCTCAGCCTCCCAAAGTGTCCTCCTGCCTCTCTCTCTCCAAAGAGACTACAAGCATGAGCCACCACATTGGGCCTAAAACACACATGTATTATCTTATGCTTCTATAGGTTAGAAGTCCAACATGGGTCTCAATGGGCTAAATTAAGGCATTAGCAGGACTGCATTCCTCAATGGAGGCTCTGGGGGAGAATCCATTTCTTTGCCTTTCCCAGCTTCTAGAGGCTGCCCACATTTCATAGTTAAAGCCAGCCACACTGCAATCTCTAACCCTTCTTCCACTGTTACCTCTCCTGTGGACCACAGCTAGGCAAGGTTCTCTACTTTTAAGGATCCATGTGATTACACTGGGCCCATCTAGATCATCCAGGATAATCTCCCTACCTCAAGGTCCTTGACTGAATCACATCTGCAAATTCCTTTTTGCCTCGTAAGGCACCATATTCACAGGTTCTAGGGATTAGGACATGGACATCTTTGGTGAGCCATTAATCTGCCTGCCACAGCCACCCTAGGGACTCCCACTCAGTCATTCCCACATGGCAAACACATTTCTGGCATCCAGAGACTCATCTGTGACTGAATTTCTGAAGAAGGAGTAGCAGCCAGTAAATGGATCCCAGCAAGTCATGGTCACATGGTCGCAGGGAAGAAGGAGCGACTGCTGGAGGAACATCAGGAAGCTGGACATGCAGGCCCGGGGGGCGGGGAAGAGGGAGGAGCAGAGATGTGGAAATGACAGGCACAGGAAAAGGGAACAGGGTCTGTCCCATGAGGAAGAGGACAGTCATAAAATGGAAGGAGGGAGATTGCGGGAAGACCTTCCAGGTGAACTGCACTCCAACAAAAACAAATTCATCAACACCAGCACACACGGTGATTATTATTCACTTCCCAAAAGGATTTTCCAAAGTGTTCTTTAAGTAATGAGTTCCACTGTGTTCTTAAAATAGGATTTACACCCAATTTTTCAGTAACACATAAAGGGATGCTCGTAAATCTATGGAAATGAAGTGAGACCAGTAACATCTGCTGCCTTGCTTTCTGTGCTAGTGGTGTCAGAGGGAGACAGAAAGAACCACAGACTGGGGTGATGGGCTCAGACTCTGCCCCAGCTTCCTCAACCCCCTGACTCCCCATGAAAATTATCCTATTTAATGCACACACCACCCTTACTCTCATTTCACACATGTATAAACCAAGGCTAGAGAGGTGAGGGAAAAGTCATAATCAGGTCTGGCCCAAGGGCACTCTGACTCCAAAGTCCCGTCCTTTTAGCCACTCACAGAGAGCAGAGACTTTTCAGGGTGGCAAAGAGTCGTGTGTGTGTCTCTGTTGGTCACAGAAGCTGCATCCCTCCTACACGCTCAAGGAGATGAGCAGACAGCACCAGGGGCCCTTGCTTACCTAGCGGGTCATTTCTGGGATGCTAATGAAACTTTTAATTAGAGACCAAGCCTTTCTTTTTAAAGTTATTAGAAATAAGAATCCGAACTGGTCGGGTGCTGTGGCTCACGCCTGTAATATCAGCACTTTGGAAGGCCGAGGTGGGCAGATCACTTGAGGTCAGGAGTTCTAGACCAGCCTGACCAATATAGTGAAACCCTGTCTCTACTAAAAACACAAAAAAATTACCAGGTGTGGTGGCCCATGCCTGTAATCCCAGCTACTTGGGAGACTGAGGCAAGAGAATCACTTGAACCCAGGAAGCAGAGGTTGCAGTGAGCCCAGATTGCGCCACTGTACTCTAGCCTGGGTGACAGAATGAGACTTCGCCTTAAAAAAAAAAAAGAAAAAAGAAAAAAAAGAATCTGAACAGCCTGAAAGAGGCTAAAAGGCTGTGATATAGGGCCAGGCATAGTGGCTTACGCCTGTAATCCCAGCACTTTGGGAGGCCAAGGTGGGCGGATCACGAGGTCAGGAGTTTGAGATCAGCCTGGCCAACATGGCGAAACCCTGTCTCTACTAAAAATACAAAAATCAGCTGGGCACGGTGGTGGGCACTTGTAATCCCAGCTACTAGGGAGGCTTAGGAGGAGAATCACTTGAACCTAGGAGGCGGAGGTTGTAGTGAGCCAAGATCATTCCATTACACTCCAGCCTGGAAAACAGAGTGAGTCTCTGACTCAAAAAAAAAAAAGAAAAGAAAAGAAGAGAAAAAGCTGTGATATAAGTGGCTGATTTTATTCCAATGTTATTAGAGCTAAGAATCTGAAAGGCCGGAAAGAGGTTAAAAAGCTGATATAAGTGGCTGATTTCGTGTCTCACTGAGAGCCAGCTGTAGCAGATAAGAAGGGAGACAGAGAACACGGGGCATCGGGAGGAGCAGAACATCTGACTCCCTTGGCTTTCTGGAAATACCACTTGGGCATCAAAACAGATCATATAGAGGAAAGTGCCATAAAAATATTGAACCCTGTTTCTACTTATCTGTCATTACACAGTCCAGGTTCTTTCTACCCTCTCAGTTGATCCTAACTTTTCTTTCTGGTTCTTTCTCCCAAATGTGTGGTTCTCAAAGGTTCTATCCTCAATTCCCTCTTCTCTCACTGTAGGCAATACTGGGTGGTCTCAGCCGCCCTCCCTCCCTCCCTCCCTCCCTCCCCAGGGCTTTCACTTCCACCCCTGCCCCACCAGCTCTGCGGATTGCCAGTCCTTCTCTTCCAGACTCCAGACCACTAGGCCGCCTCCGTCTCCATGTCATCCAGGCATCACTACCGCAGCCTGCCCAAAATAAATTTGTCATTTTTCTCCCTTAACCTGCTCCTCCCACGTTCCTCATTTCTGTCATGGTCCTACAATTTCCCCAAATATCCTGACTCACATTTCAGCATTCTCAGGCTCTCCTCTCTATCATCTCCTACAGGCAACCCATTGTCGAGTCCTGGCACCTGTACCTCGGTGGATCCCAACCCCAGATGGGATGGTAGGTGACATGTGACAGATGAGCCAAGTATGTGGGGTGGAGGCAGAGGAGGATGGGAGGACACACGCTTTGTCTGGGTAGGACAGCTACCAGCTACCCCACTCCACTTTCCACCAGTTAACTGTTGCTGTGTGAGGACACAGGCCCAGACCTGCCTAGTTTTAAAGATCTGCATATCTAGATTTATGTGACATTTTCCCCATTTTTAAAAGCTTGCAACCGCTTGCATTTTTTGAAATCCCTACATGCACCAAACAAAACATGTCTCCTTTGACCTCTGGGCTTTGGTCTCTCTCTCCCACTGTTCCTTCTTTCCGTTCCTACTGCCAAATATGTCCATGCCTCCCTTCTGAACAAGGGAACCCCCTCTTCCTGGGTTGCCCTAGCCAGCTTTCTCCCTTTACCCTTTGCTGGTCTCAGGGCCCCACTGAACAAATGTTGATTCCTTGAGCTTCAAACTCAAGGCCCTCCAGAGAAAAAGAGAATAGTGAGGGTGAAAGAGACAGAGAAGAGAAGGCGGCTGCCACTCAGGGTGACACAGCCATTAATTAACAGAGTTAAACATCTGGTGTTTAATTAACACTCTCCCTCCTCTTTCATTCTCCCACCCTTTAACTTTCCCAGAGGGACTCCACAGTGGGTGAAACTGAGCAGAAACCAGGAGAACAGCCTC
Organism: Chlorocebus sabaeus; assembly: GCF_047675955.1. Classification (NCBI taxonomy): domain Eukaryota; kingdom Metazoa; phylum Chordata; class Mammalia; order Primates; family Cercopithecidae; genus Chlorocebus; species Chlorocebus sabaeus. The sequence continues at coordinate 42,593,383 of NC_132925.1, forward strand.
CTGGCTGAGTCAGGAGGGAGGGCGAGGAGGCTGGTGTTTGATTCCGTGTGCCGGAGGGAAGAGGACAGTAGGGTAGCTTTGTGACTATGTTCTCAAGTTCATCTAAGGACAGGCTAGGAAGAAGCAGCTTGATGTTTCAGTGGTAGGGACTGTCCAGAAGTTTCTTGGGCAGGAGCTCAGTGCCTGGGATTATACAAGGAAGTCACCAGCTCTCCGTGGCTAACGTGATTGCCTCCCTGAAATTCATTCCCCCATTGTCTTCGATAATAAACTCCCACATTGCACAGAGTGGCAATGTTTCCAGCCTCAGGCGAGACACTTGGCTTCTTCAGCCTCTTTTGAAGCTACGGGTGCCCAGGTCTGACCAAGGAGAAATAAGCAGAAGTCTGCTACAGGCTCTGGGAGGACATTTGTCTTCCCTGTAAGAGACAGACTCAGTGGGCACCAATCCCTTTCCTTTCTCCACCTTCCTCCCTTGCACTCGAATGTGATGTCTTGAGCTACAGCGGCCCTGTTTTAACCATAAGACAAGAGACAAGCCAAGAGGGCAACAGAATACCTTGATGCTGTTGAGCCAGTGAGCAAAAACCAGCAGCTGCTGCCCCTTCTGAAACCTCTTGGGAAGTGATTAAATAAATCTCTATGTTTAAAGTTATTGTAGGTGGTGTTTTCTGTTACATGCATCCAAAAGCATTCATAAGTGATACACTCCCTACCCTAAAACCTCTTCTCTCTAGGGAGATAAGTAAGCGACCACTTGTTTAATTAGAGTAGGGTAAAGTCAACAGCAGACACGCTGCTCAGAGTGCCTCCCAATCTGGATGACCCAGGACCGGGGATTAGGAGCTGGAAAGCAGATAGTAGAGTGGGCCATGGCTGCATGAGATGGGAGCTCCAAGGGAGTCCTCTCACAGCCTGCCAGACAGTGGGAGCTCAGCCGACACGGGTTTGTGTGAATACATGAATGGCTGGATGTGCCGCTTCTTGGCAAAGGTGGCCCAGCGACAACCAGCCAGAAGAAAGGGACTCTCCAGCAGCTAGCTTGAATCTCTGATTCCAGACCCTTCTCAGAAGGCCATGCTGGAACACCTCTCCCCTTCAGAAGTTCCCTCCTCCTCCCCACTTCCTGTGATGCCCACCTACCCTCTTATTTGGCACCTAATCAAACCTCCCCATTTGCTCCAAATGTGGCTCTTGGTTTGACCGCAAACCCCGGGAGGCAGATACCACTTCCTTTTTCAGCCTCCAGGACCTACCAGTGTCTTGAACACTGAAGACGGTTGATAAATGTTTTCATTTGAAGTTGATGCTTTGGAGGGTGCAAAGAGGTTTGTGACTTAAAGAGTTGCTCAGAGAAGAGCCCCTCCTAAAAAGAACAGTCCCAGAAGTCTATAGTACTGCCTGAAATTGTCCTATTAGACATGGACCGTATTGACTAGCTGGGTCACCTTAAGAGAAACAACCACTCTGAGCAACAGTTCTGTGTGAGGGGAGTGCCGACTCAGCGTGGAAATTCACTGTGAGAATGTTTATTATTATTATTATTATTATTTTTTGAGACAGAGTTTTGCTCTTGTTGCCCAGGCTGGAATGCAACGGTAACATCTTGGCTCACCACAGCCTCTGCCTCCTGGGTTCAAGCGACTCTCCTGCCTCAGCCTCCCAAGTAGTTGGGATTACAGGCGCCTGCCACCACGCCCGGTTAAATTTCGTAATTTTAGTAGAGACGGGGTTTCTCCATATTGGTCAGGTTGGTCTTGAACTCCTGACCTCAGGTGATCTGCCAGACTCAGCCTCCCAAAGTGCTGAGATTACAGGCGTGAGCCACTGCACCCAGCCTTAAGAATGTTTATTATAATAAGCTTTTAAAAGTGACAAGTCTTGGAAGAATTATCCCAGCAATTATTCACTTTTGAATGTAATCCTGTAGATTTTAGTGGTGAAGAATCTTAGAATTCCTCCTCCTAACTACCCCCACACGACTTCGAAACTATCTTCAGAAGTAAGCAAAGATCTTCTTGAGTTGAATTAACATGACATTTCTTAGGAGAGAAAGAGTAGCAGGTGCTGTTGGTGCCTGCCCCATGCGTGGGTGGGTGCACCCATCCAGATTGGCTGTTAATGGTTCACACCTGCAACCCTCTCCAGAGGCCTGCCCTTCACCCACTGCAAACTCCTGGAGACTACAACCCTCACCACCATTCCAAGGCTCTTGGGCAATCACCAGCTGACAGAGGAGTATAGAAGCCCAGCCCCCATGTCTCCAGGTGCAGCGGATTCTGTGGTGCTATTCATGCTCCAGGGCTCCTCGTGGGATCATGGGATCGTGTAGGCTTGGCCTCGTCCTCTGCTCTACCCTGGTTCTTCTGGAGGGCACTACCTGGTTGGTCACTTGCTCAAGAATCTACTCAGGCTTTGCTTCTTCCAGGAAACCTGGCCTGAGATAGGCCCTTTGGCCCTTTCTGCCTTCCCAGAGGAGGACTGAGAAGGAGGTAGGGGAAGGAGCAGGCTGGTGTCAAAATTAAGCTCTTCACACTTCTCTTTTGGCCGAGGGCTCTGCCCTGTCACTTTATGTGCACGAGAGACCACGCACCAGGCCCAGCCCTCAGCCTGCCCAAGGACAGCAGCCTTGACCAGAGCTAGCATGTGTTCCTGCATCCTCCATGCGCTCCTGACCTCCCTGGCTACCCCCTTCTCTCCAGAAAATGTGCAGATCCTCTCCAAGGCTCAGCAACACTTTCCCAGAAAACTGTAAATCCAAAAGTCAATTGGTCTTCATGTCACATTATCAGAATTGGGCCCCCAGGAAGGTTTAGGCTCAGAGACTCAGAGTATTAGTGTAAAAAGGGCCTTGAGAGGTGATGTAGCTACCTTCTTCACAGTTTAATTTGGATTATACTTCTGCATCTGTGCCTCTCCCCTGTTATTATAATTGCGAAAATTATGGTCTGCTTTATTCTCCTCTGGACCATTTACACAGGTGCACAGAGACGGAAATGCATGGATGCGAATCCCCGACCCCAGGCTCTTTTTTCAGGGTTTGCCTCCCTAGAGGCAATGAACCTGAGTGAGGGACGGTGGCCTTGGGGGTGACCTAGTAGCAGGGTAGGATGGGGTTCCAGCCCACAGGTGCTGTGCCTCTTAGATTGGAAGGGTGGGAGAAGCAGCTGTTTGCACTCTTATGTACCCTACTCCAACGCCCACCCCAACACTACTGGAAATACATTTCTTTCCAGTAGAAATGGAAGGGCAGTGGAAATCAGGTCAGTTTGGATCTTCCTATGGTTGATAATGTCTCTGCGGGCATCTGAGGCCATCCTGTCCATCCTCCAGGCTCCAGGCAAGACAGTTCCTCCTTCAGTCCAGGGCAGCTTTACTCCAGCCACATCTCTTGGTGACCTCAGCTGTGTCTGGTGGCCATCGCTGTCAGGACATTCTTACATCTTTTCTGCCACACGACCCAACATTCATCAAGGGTCCTAATAAATGCTATGGGCCATAAGTCTTGGGGCAGGTCATTTTCTCTCTTTGGGGAACCCCTCTTTTGAGCATTCTATCCTCTGTTCACTTGCCAATGCTTACATCTGACTCCATTTTTCTCACCAATGATCCTCAACTTGTCGAATCCCAGATACCAGGACTTCTGGTGAAAATACATGGGTTCTGTGCTCGAATAATTTTAATTATATCTAAGCTTTCTCATGTTCTTTTTTCTATGACAGACAGTGTGCTAATTGTTTTTCAAATGTGATCTCATTTTATCCTCACCATATGGCTATAAAATAAGCTTTGCTGCCTTTTTTCAGATGAGGAAACTGAGGCTCAGAGAGGTTGGGTGGCTTGCCCAAAGTCACACCAGAAGTGGCAGAGCCGGATCTGCCCTCAGATCTCTTTGACGCCAAAGCCCATGCTCTTAGTCAACCTGCTTCCCGCCTCCTTCCAGGGATGCTTTGGAGAGAGGTTCCCCAGGAAGGAAGGTGAAGGGGCTTGGTGCTCTCTCCTGGCTGTGGGGCACAGAGAAGGCATGCCACCCTTTAGGGATCAGGTCTCCTCCTGATTCCCTGTATCCAAAGCTGAGTCCAGCCCGGTTCCTCTCCCACTGACCAGAGTTTCCTCCCTGTGTCCTATCCCGTGCTGGGTTCTGGATGCATTTTCTTTCTCTCTCCTGGTCAGGATGCCTGCTACTGCCAGGGCCTCTGATCATAATTCTCTATTCCAGTGTCTCCAATGAGAGCTCCCAGCTCCACTCCCATTCTGCTCCACCTCATGGACACCACAGCCCCTAGGTGCCCCCAGCCTTCCCGGCACCCACCTGCATTGATATTTCTGTGTCCCACTCACTGTTGCGGGTGCTGGAGTCACTGGTCCCTTCTGCTTTCCGTTCCCTGACGCAGGGAAAGTCACTGCTCATTAGTTTGTGCCAACAGCGCGGGTGGCAGAGAGCAGCGAGGCAGATAATCTGAGGTAGTGGGGAATGTAAGAATCGTCTCTATTTGGCTGTGGAAGGTATTTTTGGACTTACAGTTGAATGTGGGTGTATGTTATATGCTGGGAACTCACAACACTTCAAACCAAATACTGAAGCTCAACCAGCAAGACCTGGCTGCTGGTTTCAGGAATTAGAAAGCGGTCCACCCTGTTCTTATTTCCTGCAGAGCTGGGTGGCTCCGTGTCTCGGCTGGTGTTCAGGACCCGCTGAAGCAGAACTGCTACTTCTCTAGGGCTCAGAAACCACACTTGCCCCTGACCTAGAGCCTGGGCTGCAAATGTGGATGCCCACAGCAGGTGGGCAGCCAAGTGAGGCCAGCTGGTGTCACACAAAAGGGAGTGGCAGAGCGAGGACTGTGAACCCCTTCAGGAGGGCACCATCACTCCTCAGGGGGAGCTGCTCCTCAGCTCCAGCTGATGACAGAGGCCAAACAAAACACATCTGTGAAAGAATTTGGCCCACTGACAACTGGTATGCAGTCTCCAGCCTCGTGGTTCACACACTAATGTGCATCAGAATTGCCTGGAGGGCTTGTTACAACCGATTGTCGGGCCCCTGCCCCAGAGTTTCTCATTCAGTTGATCTAGGGTGGAGCCCAAGATTTTGCATTTCTAGCAAGTTCCCAGGTGATGCTTACAGTCTAGGGGCCACACTTTGGGAACCACTGCTATAGCCCAGCAGCTATAGAATAGGAGAGTTTCCCACTTCCTTACCTTTTAATATTGGCAAGGCTTTGTTTGGTAAGTGTCAACTCAAGAGGTAATCGTGTCCTTTAGAAGTTAAAAGTCAGAAGAAAGGGTGAGACACATTTATTAAACGGCAAATATGCATCAGAAACTTTCATGAACATCTTGTTTAATCACCACAGCCTTCCTGCAAGGTAGGTATTATTGCCCCTACTTTACAGCTGGGGATCTAAGGCACAGAGATGTTCATGACTCGCCCAAGGTCGCAGAACTAGGAAGGACAATTCTGGGACTGAAATCTAAATCAGCCTAACTCCAGTGCCCATGCTTTTCCCAAATCATCAAACTGCACAGAGAAACTGGGCCTCTTTGCAAAATATACCCTCTTTCTGGGGGTTGAGTAGAATAGCCTTCCCTTTAGGGGCCCTTCTAAGTGTGTCCATCGGGGCAACTCACAGGAAGGGCTGGGTCAAGAGCCAGAAGGCTTGGAGAGGGGAGAGTCCTTTGCCTCCTTCCAAAGGGAATGATCAATAAAGACCTGGTCCTGGAGCACTACCCAGTGGCCTGTAATTCCCAGGAGACAGGAGGGCTGACCCTGAGGCAGCATAGTGTCCTGAAGTGTCATGCCTGAGGAAGTCACTCCTGAACAAACCGCCTTAGTCCTTGGGAATACATCAGAGCGGGATGGGAGAATTATCTGGTTAATGTCTGCAAACTCATGGCAGGAACCATGTCTGTTTTGCTCAGTGCTATATCCCTAGCTGCTAACCCAGCACCCGTCACATAAGAGACACTGAATTATTTGTTGAATGAGAATGACTGAATAGTGGAACAAAGGGCAAGGAATCTTTGCTCTCAGCCAAAGGGACTATGGATAATGTGCCCACTCATGGTTGAAAGTGTAGACACTCATAAAGCAGCCAGCCTTGAGAAGGGAGATGTGGCAGGTGATAATTCTGCTCCGGGTAATTGATCGGAAATGTTTTCCAAATCCATTGTGGGCCATGAAGCAAAGATATTAACAGGCCTGCCTGCCAAGAGCCAGCAAGAATGAGGTCTTATTCACCTCTGGATCCTCAGCCCATGTCTATTGAATGAATGAAAGCGAGTCTCTGCTCCTGAATGCCCAGTGGGGAAGGTGTTCACACACTTATTGCTGCATGGGTGCTGGTGGGCCTCTGCTCAAGAAGCCTTCCCCAAGGCTTTCTGGAAGGCAAGTGGGGCATGGTGAAGAGCATGGACTTGGAGTGGGAAACTGTGGTTCAAGCCCTGGTATCAGCCACTCCTGAACTCGTTAATAGACACAATCCCAGTGGGAGCAACAGTCTTCTTCATCCTTGAGCCTTGCTGCCTCCCTTCTCTTTAAAACAGGGGCAATAATGATAGCAACAATAATAGCAATCATAACAACTTCTTCACAGACTTGTGAAGGTGGGATACTTGTGCACTGAGAGCGGAACGAGCACTCGACAAATGCTTATTGTCTACATGGATCCGCTGATAGATCCACCATGGCTGGGTCACCTCTCCCGCGTGGAGAGTTTTGAGGAGAGTCCCTCACTGCTCCAGAGAGGAAGCTCTGCCACTACTTGACTTGTTTTCCTCTTGCTGCAACTTAAACCCTTTTACTCCACTGTCTGTGGTGACAAGGAATAGGCTGGCAGTTGGTGAAAGCTCTCGCTAACACTGGTCTCCCCTGCCTTCCCAGGAAAGCAGCAGAAACATACTTTTTGGAGTCAGGAACTAACGCTATGGAGAGTGTACAGTGACTTAAGATGTATTCAAATGAGTGCAACTCCAAGCCACATGGTAACACAAATGGTTCTGCTGCCCGTGTATAAAGCATGCCAGTCCTTTTCCCTGGCATGTGGCACACTCCAGATCTCTCCCCTCATCCAGTTATGTGTGTGCAAAACTCAGCCTGGATCAGTCACCCTCGAAATTTGAGTCAAATAAAATTAAAAATAAAAATTGTTCTTGGATCACACCCTGTTTTGCATTATCTGTGCTATGGTTTGACTTTATTCAGCTCTTTAACCACTGGCTCCAGATGATCTCACAGATGTAACTGGGCCAGCGCTGGGGAGAGAGACCCTCACCTGAGTCGGTAAGAGCCGTTGGGATGCTGGGCTGGGTGCAGGATAGGTGACAAGAAGAAAGGCCGTGTCAGGAATCATGCAAATCCCCATGTGGATGGGTCCTTGCTGCTCTTCACAACCACGATGCCATCAGATTCCCTGTGAAGTCTGCAGAAGGCTTGTCATGGCTCCCATTTAACTGATGAGAAGCCAGAGGCCCTGAGAGCAGCTACAGATCCAAACGCTCAGAGTGGGAAGTTAGCCCAGGTCTGCCTTCCCACCTTGCAGCCTCTCCAGGCTCCCGGAAACACCCTTATTCCCCAAGTCAAGCCCCGAGCCACTGGGAGCTGGGAGCCTGGAAACTGTGGGAGAACCCCTACGGATTAATGACAGGTCATTCAGAGTGTCTATATACCTTATTTTGGAAATCTAAGAGGTAAACATAATTGGATCCCAAGGTCTCCAGAAAAATCACTCACAATGCTGTCTTTGGGGAGTGAGCAGTATTGATTCCGGGGCAGGAAAGAGAAATGATGGATGCTCATCCCAGTCTGAGCCCCTGACTCCAGCCTGTGTTCAAGCTACATTTACGTCCTTCTCTCCCTTTACACCCCTAGCTTCCAGACTCGATGCCAAGTGGCCCGGCGCCTCTGGTGCCCTGAGGGGAGCCAGCTAATAAGCTGCTAACCCAGAGGACATACGCTAGTTCAGTTCAGCCTCTGCCATGTGACCAGCCAAAAGCAGAACCCCAAACCCCACCCCAAGATGAGTGGGGCCCAGTCTGGCAGGCAGTGGAGGGTGCTGCAGAGTGAGGAGGGGTGGAACACGGACAGTGATCAGAAGGAAATAAAGAACACTGAGGCCAGTTCATCTGTGAAGGTCATGAAATGGACAGTTTTGTTCCTTTTGGTGTACATTATTGCAGTTATGATGGTGTTTGTGCAATAAATGAAACAGTGAAGGGAAAGTGTTTGGGGTCTGTGTTGGGGTTGCACAATGCTGCAAACTTGGTGGGTTGTAGATTCCCAGGGAGGGCAGGCAATGTGGAGCCTCACTATCCCACTCTGGAAATCTACAACCCACGAAGTGTGGAGCCCAGGACAGAGGGGCAGAGGTGTGGGAGTGGGGATGGGCGGAGAGGGAGGGGAAGGTAGGGAGAAATTCCTTAAACCCCTTCAGGATTTCTTTCTGGAGGGCTGTGAGTCTTCTTCACCAGGCTCAATTCCTGGTACTCTGGGTCCTGTCAGCTCAGATTCCTGAACTTCCAGAACATAATTGTCTTCCAGCTCAGCAGGGCACAGCATCAGGCCGGCTAGGAGCAGGCTGCCATTCCCCGAATGTACACCCTGTCAGTGCCCAATCCATCTGGAGAGCAAATGGCTGACTGAGGGGAAAGAGAGCTCAGGCACACCACCCCCCATCTGCTCCCACCATGTGACACACACTCGCAGGCGGGGAGGGAGAAGCCTGAGGTGGTTGGTTGATGTAGTGGGGAGGGTGGGAGAAAGAGCAGGGACCAGCAAAAACCCACTGTCCAGCCCTGGCCAGAAGCCTTTCTGGGAACTGCTCCCAGCCCTACTCCCATTGCCAGGTGAGCCCTTCACTCCTGCACACACACAGGGGAAAGACAGGTCTGAGTGAAGGCCAGGCCTGGGACTCCACCACCACCACTGCCCCAGACACAGGAAGGTGTATGTGGGTGCACACTCGCCTGCGCACATGCCTGAGATCCAGATCATTCCTTCAAAGCTTCTTTGCAGGTGCGATGATGCAGCCTCACTGCTGCCCTAGCCCTGAGCACCTACAAGGCAGGTGACTAGTCCTTCTGGGTTTGGGTGTATGGGCTGGGGAGGGTGAGGCAGGAACACATGCCTGAGGACCTCTCAGGTCGAGGGTGTCCAGGAGGTGAGCAGGCCATGGGGCTTGGTTGTGGGCAGAATAGAGAGCTCCAGCCCTGGGCCAGGGGATGGGAAGAGAAGAGGGGTGGTCTTTAAGAGAAGTACAGTGAGCTCTTTCTGATCTGGTATAAAAGAAGCCCTTCTTGGAGACAGAAAGATGGTCAAGGGCTGACAAAACCCTTCCAGTGCTTAATGAATGTCTCTCTTTAAACCTGGCCATTGGTGCCAAAGCCCCTTAAGTTCCATATTCATAGAGCTCAGTTATAATAAGAATAACAGCTAACAGGCTTACTATTTGCAGGACTTTATCTATGACTCACCCTGTAGGCCCGGCCCCCACCCGCAGCTCTCCTTTTCCACAATGGGACTGGAATAGAGTTATCTTCGTAAAGGCCTGTTGGAGGAGCATCTGAAATGCAAGAATTCTGGGGAGGGAGCCCGGAAGTGTCCTCCGCTCAGGTCCACAAGGACAGCAGAGATATGGAAGGGATGCCATGTCATTTTCCTCCCAGAAGCTTTAGTCAAGTGCCCACAGGTGTGGTCTGCAGGCAGACGTGGGGAGCACCAGACAAGGAGAGATGGAGTGGGGACCCTGGGTCCAGGGGTGAGGAGCAGTGGAGTAAGCAGAGGCACAGCTGAGCCCCTGTCTGCCAGGAGAGCTGCCGCTGCTGCCTGGCAGGAAAGGAGTGTGATGGATGCTCCCCTGCCCAGCTGCGCCTCAGCCTTGGCAGGGGAAGGAAGGACGATGAGACCCTGAGCCAGGGAACACGGATTTCTGCCTGAGGAGGCGGAGACCAAGGCAGAGACCTGCCCTCCCCCTTCTCCTCCCCACTACCCCCCTGCTTTGGCACAGCCTGGGTTGACACTGAGCACTCATGCCACAAAACGTGCAGCCCTGGGTTCAAATCCCAGCCCAGGCTCCCTTAGCCTCTCTGAGTCAGTTCCCTCAACTGTAAAATCACACAGGGCAGTTGTGAAGATTAAAAGATAATGTTTGCAGAAGCACATAGCACTATCTGGCACCTAGAAAACACTCAATAAATGTCAGCCATTATTTTATCATCATTATTAGTGTTGTGATTATGCGGACCTTCCGTCTCTCTCTCCAGATGCTCACAATAGCCTCCTAAGTATGCTTCCTATCTTTCATCTCTCCTCTCCAATCCGTCCTACACAAAGCTGCCAGAACACAGTCTACAGCAATGATTTGGTCACATTATTCTGCTGCTTAAAACCCCCACCAGCTCCCCACTGCCTACACAATCAAATCCAAATGCCCTGCATAGCAAGGCCTTTCCATCTGCCTCAAACTCCCTCTCCTGCCTCCTCTTTGGCCATTCCCCCTCTATCCAACCTCCTCATCACATCCCAAATCTAGATACTCTTCACGTCATGCACTTGCCCACCTCGATCCCTTCACTTCTGCTCGCCCATCCCTGTAGAATGCCCTCTCCTCCAACGAAAACCTCCTCAGCCACCAAGGCTCAGACAAATGCCAGCTCATCCATGAAGCTCCTTTTGACCCTCACGCAGCCAACAGCTTCCTTTGCTGACAGATGCAGCATGTGGTTTATATACTCTCATCATTTCCCCGCCCTGTGTTGGGCTATGCAGATGCAGGAAATGCTTCTCAAAGTGTGCTCCTAGGACCAGCAGCATCTGCACCTCCTGGGAACTTGTTTAAAATGCAAATTCTCCTGCCTCACCCCAGATCTACTGGATCAGAAAGTCTGGGGGCAGGGCCCAGTAATCTGTGTTTTAACCAGCCCTCCAGAAACTATTGCACACTCAGTTGGGGAACCACTGATGTAAGGTACCTGTACCCTACAGGTGATGCTTGGTACACAGAGAGAAGTGATGGGTTAGATCAGATCACTTGGGTAGCTTTGAAAAAATACAGCTGGTTGGGCCTCACCTGCAGAGATTCAGATTTAATTGATCTGGGGTTAGGCCTGTGCATCCATGTTTTTTTTTTTCTCCCAACATTTTATTACGAATATTTTCAAACATACAAAGCAGTTAAAAGACTGCACAGTGAACACCGGTATACCCGCCATCTAGATTCTATTACCAACATTCTGCTGTATTTCCCTTATCACGCATCTGTCTACCCATGCATTCATCCATTTTATTTTTTGGTGCATTTCAAAGTAAGTTGCAGACATCAAACACATCACACAAACACATCTGAGTGATTTAAAAGCCCTCCGGGGCCAGGCACGGTGGCTCACGCCTGTAATTCCAGCACTTTGGGAGGCTGAGGCGGGCAGATCACTTGAGGTCAGGAGTTCAAGACCAGCCTTGCCAACATGGTGAAACCCGGTCTCTACTAAAAATACAAAAATTAGTCAAGCACGGTTGCACACCCCTGTAATCCCAGCTACTCAGGAGGCTGAAGCACAAGAATTGCTCAAACTGGGGAGGTGGAGATTGCAGTGAGCCAAGATCGGGCCTCTGCACTCCAGCCTGGGCGACAGAGTGAGACTCTGTCTTGAAAAAGAAGAAAAGCCCTCCAGATGGTTACACTGTGCAGTCAGGGCCTCTCTCATCACAGGTGAGAAACTGACAGTCTCTTAGGCTCAGCTCCTGCTGTGAAATGAGGAGGCGGCGAAGGATGATGCCTACTATGCCTCCCTGTCCCACTCTTACAAGGACTGAATGAGATCACATTTGAGAAAGCCCTTTGTAAAGGGTCATATGATTAACAGAAAGCAATCCCTGACTCTATGCTGGAGAGGAAGGTGTCCAGAGCTGTTGCAGGATCACTGAATAATCAACAAATTGCAAATAAATGACAAATAATTCTTTAGTATAAGTGTATCCCAAATATTGCATGAGACATACTCACACTCATACTGAAATACTCTTTGTTGCTTACCTGAAATTCAAATGTAATTGGACAACCTATATTTTTACTTGCTAAGTCTGGCACTCCTAGAACTCAGTCCTGTCTTATGGAGAGCACCAGAATCAGAACCCTCTACCCAGAGAAGAGTCAGGGCTGGCAACAGGGACTACAGCTCTGCCTAGCCAGCCTCTCATGCTCCTAGGATTTAAATGTTAATGTCATCCAAAAACACCCTCACAAAAACACCCAGAATAATGTTTGATCAAATATCTGGGCACAGTGGCCCACCCAAATTAACATATAAAATTAACCATCACAGTCAGCAAGTCTCAAACATTAGAGTACAAAAGTCTCACTGGGGAGAACCAATTAAAATGCAGGTCTCCAGGCCCCACCCCAGAGATTCTGATGCACCAGGTTTGGCACAGTGCTCAGGAGCCAGCATGTTAGCCATCGCTCCAGATGGCTGGGATCCGAGGGCTCCACGGGCCCACTTTGGGAAGCACTGCAGTTGTCACTCAATAAATATTTGCCGACTAAAGGGATGTTGGAGGTAGGAGTGTGGGCAGGAAAGCATCTGAGCCAGGGCCAGACCACCTCTGCAAGACTGCGTCCTAGGGGCTCTGTGAATGGCCTCTAGTGGAGTGATGGCAGATGGGGAGCCAGCCAGCCAGTCCTGCCCCCAGGCAGGGACCCACAGCTGAGTTTACAGACAGACACAGGAGACAGAGCTGCAGGCAGTGGGCAACTCCACCAGCCCTGGCACTAACCCAAAGGGCAAACCCTTGAACCAGGCCTAGCCCCACCTGGGCCCCAGGGTGCCCTTCTCTGTCCCATGCGAGTCGGTGGGGTGGACGTGCTCGGCCTCTCATGAGCCGATGAGATCATGGCTCAGGAATCTATGTGCAGTCGGTTGCCCCTGAAAAGAACCGCTCACTCAGCTGGGGAAGCGAGCAGCTGAATGTTCACAGGCTGGCTGGGGAGGCGGGGCGTAGGGCCACAGGGACCCGCGCAGCATCCCAAACACTTCAGAAAGGAAGAAAATCAATCCTGGGTTGTACAAGCCCATGATGACAGAGCTGTTTCGTTTTTTTGTTTGTTTGTTTGTTTTTAATAGACTCCCATAGACTGGTGTTTAGAGTTATGTCCCTGAAAACCTTACAGCTAAATAGGTAACTGCCAGAGAATGACAGCGTCTGGGCAGAAAGAGACTCTTGGTGGTGGGTTAGGTCCATCTCCCAGGACCAGTGTTCTAAACATTTCATCGTGATAGAAGGCTGGAGGCCGACCCCTCCACTGGGCAGCCTCCAGGAGGGGAGAGGCATGGGCAGCCAGCTTCATGTCAGAAGGGGCATTCATCCTCAGGGCCTTGCCTGATGGGGAGTAAGTAGGTGCTCAATAAATGCATGTTCAGCTCAACTGAGCAAAGGGTAAAGCAAGAGGAGAGGAGACTAGTGGCTGCCCCTCTTCCAGGCCTCTTTTACCCGTTACCACGTCCTGCAGCTCTGGGCTGCTCTGTTTCCACCCCTTCTGTGTGCCCTCAAATGCCACCTGGCTCCCTTTATGCCCGTCCTCCTGCCCAGGTCCTGCTTGGCCATCTTCAGCCTGCCCTGTGAGCCATTGCACAGCAACTGGGAAGGCGGTTCAAAGAGGGAGATGCAAGACACAAAGAATGCCTTGAAAAGAAAGGACAAAGCACTGGGGCTCTGCAGGCTGGAAAAGAACAATGGGATAAATGGGATGGGAAGCGGGGGAAGAACCAAAGTCCTCAGGTGTCTGAAGGGTTATAACTGAGAGAGGATGACCAGGGACACCATCGCTCTCAGGACAAGGCAAGGTGAACGTGGACAGTGGAAAGACCCGCCGAGGAGAACATTCAGGATGGGAGCAGCAGAGAGCCCCTCTGTCTCTGAGATCACCTGGGTGTCTCCAGGAAGAAATGCTTTTCTGCCTGACACGGCCTGCAGAGCCAGCCAAACAACCTGCCATCCACAAACGCTTCCACAACCTCCCCAACTCTCTTCCCGGATTAAGCTTGTGCCACCTCTGGGGGCTCCCAGTTCCACATAAGTTTACTACCTGCTGTGTAAATAGCACTTACTTTCATTTGTGCTACAGTTTCTTTTGGCTGCCTTCAAGGGCTCCCCTTCTCTCTTGTTCTGATTTCAGGGACTTGGAGATGAAATCCCCATGTCACCCTATGGCAGCCTTAAGGGAGAGGGGGATTCACAATTGGGATGTCCCCCCCTCACTATCTCCTTTCTGTCCTGGGATCCTGGTAGATTTTTCAACTCACTCCAGAAAGACAATCCTTTAAAGAAGGAACAACAGGCCATCCACCTGGTTTTCCCAAGGCCGGGACCATGTTGTCTCCAGCCCCCCTGCAATAATGCCCGGCTATCTGGCTGTTTGTTTTGGCCAAACCAGCATATGGGCTCAAAACCTTTAAGGGAACATTCTAACAGCTCCTTAGATTTACTGGGTTATGTCAGAGCACTGGGAACTCCCCATTTGTGGATATGACTTTACTGATTTTCCCCTAAGTGTGTGGCCTTGCATATCCAGGGTGAAGGGATGCTACACTTATCTGGGCCATATGCAACAGCTCGCCTGACATTTCATCACTTGGAAGCTGCTGATGTCACCTACGTTTTGTACTGGACTCTGCCACTGACATCCCCCACCCAAAAAGTATCATTTCCCTTCTGTGTCATTCTTAAGCCAGTCTCTGACCCAAGACACAAAACCCCATCCCAGTCCCAGGATGATGTATTCTGGTGTGGATCTAAAGGACCAAGGAAGCACTCCCTGTTTCAGGGACGCTGGGGTGGGCAGTGGTAACTGATGGTCAGCTTCCCTGGAGAGCTTCAAGACCAGGACCAAGGCCAATAATTCTGGCCAGCCATGCTGTTTCTGGATGCTCTTCCACTTGGGCAATGACTCAAATTATTATTATTTTTATTGTGGTGAAGTATCCATAACACAAAACTACCATTTTAACAATCTTTCAGTGTCCAGTTCAGGATCTTTAAGTGCATTCACGCTGCTGTGTACTATCGCCACCATTCATCTCCAGCACACACTCAACTGTCCCAGCTGAAACTCTGCCCACTAAACAGTAACTCCCCAAGCCCTACTCCCCACCTGCTCCTGAGAACCACCATCCTACTATCTGTCTCTGAATTTGGCTACTGTAGGTTCTTCATATCAATGGACTCTTACAGTATTTGCCCTTTTGTGTCTGGTGTATTTCACTTAGCATAATGTCTTCAGGGTTTATCCAAGTTGTAGCATGTATCCCTAAGTTATTTTTTAAAGTGTGTCACCAGGTAGCGCTTTGAGGACATGGCAAAGAAAGAACGGACATGGTTACTGGAGTGGCACCCATAAATGTAGGCACAAACACACACTTGGCTCTTGCAGGCTGGTGTGTGTTAAATAGACATGTGCTTGTGCACCCCCTCCAACTGCCCTCCACGAATTGCAGGGGCCTGCCCTCCCTCCCTTTGGGAGCAGTTCTCACACCGTCCTGCGTATAACATAGGAGACACCTGAAGAGCTGGTTACAATATGGGTCCTAGGTCCCTCAGAGCTTGTGTTGGGCCCGGTGCAACAGGTGATGCTGAGGTAGGGGACTGGGCACCCCACTTTGGGAGGCCTTCCGTCCCAGGGCTGCTCCATGTTCCACAAGGGAAAGACGTGACCCCAGCCTTGGTTCATGTGTGGCCAGGCTGCATTTGACAGCTTCCTGGGAAAACCAACAGGTAGGGTCCCATTGGGAAATAAGGTCAGCACATCCCTGAGAGCATGTCTGGCCTATGAGAGTCAGATCTAACTTCCTACACTCACTTCCTACTCTTTCCCATGGAGGTCCCCACTCACTTCTCAACCGAACTCCTGAACAGCACACCAGCATGCTGGAGGCAGAATGAGACAAAAACACTGAAGCTGTCACACAGGCAGAGCTTGACCCAAGCCATGAGACAGGCACACAGGCACTGTTTTTTGAGTGGAGACAGAACACTTTTGGAGCCGGAAAGGCTTCTCAGCTTCTCAGAGGAGGTGGCACTTGAGATAGACAGAATCCTGACAGCAGATAGAAGCAGCAGGGGTCACATTCCAGAAACAGGTGATGTGGGTTTGGGAGGCAACCAGGATCTGGTGTGACACGGATGGATGGAGTCTTGAGTCGGAAGTCTGGGTATAATTCCAAGTGCTTTGCATTTGGCCACGTGACCATGGCACGTCATCAGCCCCTGTAGGCTGTGCTCCTCAAGTCAGGGCTGGAGTGACAGGAACAGAGGCTGGGACCGTACAGTGGAGGGCTTTGGCTGCACTTAATTTAGAGAGAATTTGGGAGCCATGCAATGCTTTAGAGCAGAGACCCACACTCCTTTTAGCCACAGGTAGGACAAGGGTGGAGGGTCGTGCCTCTTGACTTCTCGTGTCCCACGAGCAGCAGCTGGTTAGCCTGACACCTCCAAACCCTTCCTCATTTCCCATGTGGAGGATTTCCTCCAGTGAGGGCACAGTCTCCGGAAGAGGGTTTCCTCTGGCTCCTGGGAGGACTGACAGCCCCCTCCCAGCACTGGTTCACAAAATCAGGAAATGTGGATGCTAAATAATTCATAAACACATTAAATAAGACTGGCTCTAGCCTCGATCCCTGGGGAGCTCGCTGTTAATACTTCCCTCATTTAACATCAGCCTGAGTCAGACATCATTAGGAAGGGAAATCTTCTCTCCCTTTTAAAAAATCATGTAGCTTAAATGGTTTGGGATTGTTTGCTACTTTGCATGATTCCTGCCACCGCTCCTGCCCATTACGGGGATAATTAAGAATTGACTACGGATGGCAAAAAGCATTCAACAGCCAACTTTTTATTTGGTTTTTTGAAGTGCCCCAGCCCTCCCCCTGTTCCCCCACCAACCCCTGGTCTTCCCTTTCTAGTCCCTGCAGCCACGCAGCCCAGATCCCCTCATGCACCACCCCCAACTCCCCAGGTCTGCTGCCTGTAAACACTTTTAGAGTCCCATGGAAACCACACACTGAATGGGGAAAAAGCAGGGAGACCATTCACTCTCCTCTTATTCTACTGCCCCATTTCCTCCAGGCACCTTGCCTGATGTCCCTTGGGCCTAGGGCCAGAGTGTATTTGTTGGGCTGCCCTGGTCACCCGGGAATGGCATGGGCTCAGATCCCAGGCCTGTCCACCAGCTGGTCATTCTCTCTTTCGAGAGTCACTCTCTCTGACCGGCTGAGGCAGGATTAAAGACATCAGGAGGAAGAGTGTGCCTCTGATCACAGAAGGAGGGGTTACAGACACCAGGCAGACCCCAGCTGGCCAGGCAGGGTGGCTGCGGGATGTCGGGCAGGACCTGGTTGACCAGGCCCAGTTCACCTGAGCCTGGTGTCCATTCCCCCAGCCCCACCTGCAGCACTCCTCTACCTCCTGCTGGTCAGAAGAGGCAAGGGGCATATGGCCAGTCTAATTTTGAGGGGCAGCTCCAGGCATTGGGGTGATCTTTAAGGCTCGTCTCCTTTATTTCCCTGCCTCTAACCAGAAGTACATCTAAGTCATCTCGAGGATTTTGTTTTGTTTCATTTTTTTCTCTGTCCTCATGTCATTGATTTCTAGTGTTCTAAAATCCTGAACATTCTTTTTATAGTCTAACTTAAATTTTTTCTCCTGCAGGTTCAATGCATTATGGGTTGTTCTGAGCTCAGGAAACTGGAGCCTCACTTTGTGCACAATAAATCATCCAGGGGAGGGGAAAAACCCTATAAAGACACACAAGAAAGCCAAGCTACTTTTGGGGGAGCACAGAGAAGCTTCTAGAATGGCTGACAGAGTCCTATTACCTGACTTGGGTGATGGTGTAAAAAGCTTAACTTTATAATAACCCATTACTAAAACATCTACTTTGTGTGGTTTTCTATATTTGTTTTATAGCATCTCAAAGTTTGAAAATTAAAATTAAAAAAAGTCATCAAAGTGTTTAGTCAGTTGTATCTTCATTCAGGCTCCCCTATGAAACTCTCCTTTAGGGTGAACAGCCCCCATTTCTTTAGCATCTCCTCCAAGGCTCAGAATCCCTGCACCAGATGGTTGACCAAATCCTGTGGCAACTGTCTCAAGGGAACCTTTCAGGCTTCGAGGGAACCTTTCAGGCCTCGAGGGAAGCTTTCAGGCCTCGAGAGAACCTTTCAGGCCAGGTACTGCTGGAACACTTAAAGGGTCAGAGAGCCAGGACTTCCTTGAGTTTCCAGAACAGGCTGTGTGACTGTTTTGTGCTGGTTTGCTAATAAATATCTTAAACAGGCAGAATTTGGCCTGAGATTGACTTTCATGGTAACCCAGGAATGAGGTGAGGAGGAGGCCTACAGCCCTCACCTACCACTAAAGATTGGAGGCTACTGATGTTTACCAAATTGAATTTAAGAGTTGGGCAGGACCTGGTTGACCAGGGCCAGTTCACCTGAGCCTGGCACCCAGTAATTGCCCAATAAATGTTAGTGTTATGATTATCTTACCCCTGCTGTGGAAGCAGAGGGAAAGGGAGTGGTAAGGGACAGGGTAAGGGATAGGGAAAAGAGGAGGAAGGAGAGAGAAGCAAGGGCAGGTCATTCCAAGAGTTTGGCTCTTAGTAGGAAATTCATCATCAGCTTCATCATTGGTCTTACGTGCAGAAGAGTAAAGAAATAACCAGCTAGCAAGGTTGGTACAGGCCGCCTTTTCCTTCCTACAACGTTTTGCTATGGAGGGCTTGCCCACAGTTCTCTAAGTAACCTTCCTTCTTCTCTTCTCCTTCACTCCCCCACATGCCCCCACCGCCCCCATCCTCTCCCCACCCCACCTCCCCCTCCCCCACCGCCCCACCACCTACAACTCATTCATATAGGGCCATCCCTCAGGGATTGGAAGCTGCAGGCGGGCTCTGAAGGCCCAGTGGGAACCCTCCCCTCAGGTCCGTCTGTCTCACCTCCTCCCCAACTCCACAGCTAATGAAGAAGCCTGTCAAAGTGTTTGGAGGCCCTCCCATTAACCTTATGATTCCCATTCTGGCCAGCAGGGGTGGCCTCAGAAGGACAGCATCTGGGTTTGCCACTAAAACCCCCCTTTGCTGTCGCTTGTCAGTTGGGGGCTGCCAATACGTCCATGCCTCTTCATGTCCGTCTGTGGCTTCTGTTTGGGCCCATGTCTTTGTCTCTTTGCTCTCTCTCCCTCTGGGGCTCCTCTGCTCCAACAAAAACCCACAGCAGAATCCTGGGCACATCACAAACAGTTTTCATTAAGAATAACGACAAAGGTTACCCATTGGGTACAAGGTTTGCTATTTGGGTAATGGGTACACTAGAAGCCCAATCCCCACCAGTACGCAATATACCCATGTAACAGGCATGCACTTGTATCCCCTGAATCTGAAGTAGAATTTAAATTGAAAAAAAGTTCTACTTAAAAAAAAAAAAGTAATTAAAACGAAAGCTTCAGAGAAGGAAAGAGGAAATTCGATTTTATTCTAAATTTGTCTGACACAGGCAGTTCCCCAGGGACACAACCGAAAATGTAAAGGCCCAGAAAAATCACATACGGGAAAAAATAATTTCCCCGCTTGTCCCAAAGACTTCTTTGAAATATACGATTTCAAATACGTTTCTGGATCCTAAAACTTTTTAGAATGAATAAAGTGTCTAGGATAGGGTATTTTTATGTTCCCCAACCATTTCTAAAAATTACACCGTAAGATTTTAAGTTAAAAAAGCTACATCAATCTTTCCGTCTGCATATAATGATGCATCTTGTTTGACATTCCTTTCTAAATGACCTACAGAAAAATCAATTGTTCCCGAGGATCCAAGTACATTCCAACTTATAAGTACAGAGGAAGTAAAATGGATTACTGTAATGAAAAATGGCCAGGCACAATGGCTCACACCTGTAATCCCAGCACTTTGAGAGGCCAAGGCAGGAGGATTGCTTCTAGCCAGGAGTTCAAGACCAGCCTAGGCAATACAGCAAGACCCTGTCTCTAAATTAAAAAAAAAAAAATTTTTTTAAAGAAATTAGCCTGGTGGGTGGCACTTGCCTGTAGTTCTAACTACTCTGTCCCAGCTGAAACAGGAGGATACGTTGTGCCCAGGAGTTGGAGACTGCAGTGAACTATGATTGCATCACTGCACTCCATCCTGGGTGATAGAGTGTCTCTTAAAAAAAAAAGTAAAGAAAAAGAAAAATGAGAAAAATGTTGTCCCCAGCAACTTCAGCTTCCATGAAAGTACTGGATCTTGGATTTGGAGGCAGATCTGTGAAAAGGTAAAAGGGGAATGGCCACAGTGTTCGATAGATCTACCCCCCAAAAGCTCCCAAACCCCAGCGCCCAGCTGCTCAATGCTGCAGATAGCTGGAATCTTGCAGGAGGAGGTGTGAGCCGGGAGAAAGCTGGGGGATCTCCCAAGAAAATCCCATCCCCCAACAGGGTGGCCACGCCAGCCTATGGTTCTAATCTGCCCCTTCCATCTTCTACTGCATGTGAAAAGAAATGGAGCCATATTTGGAAAAACATAGTCCAAATCAAGAAATAAATTAACATGTGAAAAGAGAGAGAAGCTTATCCCAATTTAGGCAAATCTTCAGTTTTCAGGACTCCGGGAAGATGATAAAAATGAAGTGTTAGAAGAATCAAATATGACTCAAGGTGATGGCTCAAAGAATGAGGCTGATTAGATAAAATTCTATGGAGTAAATTGTGTTCAATGAGATTTAAAGGTTTTCCTCTCCTTTCTTTTCACAATTTCTTTTCTGAAAATAAGTGCTTTTCTGTTTCTTGCCAACACCAAGTCCAGAAAGCATAATACTGTCCTTTGTCTTACTCTAAGTGTGCTGTAGATGGTTTCTTCTCTTCAAGGCTTTGCCTACTTATTAAAAAGTGTCAGAAGACAGTGCATGCGAGACTTCTGAAAGGACAGGTGCTTTTGTAATGGGAAACTTGAAATGATTAGCAGAGCAAACTGCAACATGCAATTTGATCTACCCAATAAGATAGTTTCATTTTTATTAAATCAATTATATACAACCATTTTTGACATTTTGAAACAAAGAGACATGAGATCTTCTGAAAAATCACCAAAACCAAAGTTGCACACAAATTTTCATCTTCCTTCTAATATTCGAAAAACAAATGATCTTTTTTCCCTGTGCTTCCAAAGAATGTTTAAATCCAAGACAAGTTACTCCTGTTGCTCCCTATAAGGCAAGAGAGGCAGGAGGGGGCACTGGGAGATGAGGCAGGTCCAGAGCATGTGTGTGTGTGTGTGTGTGTGTGTGTATGTTGGGGTGTGTGTGTGTGTGTGTGTAGTGTGTAAGTGTGCTAGTCTTCCCCCTACTTCCCTGCAATGCAAATGCTGAGTAGAAAGGAACACACACACACACACATACACACACACACACACACACACTTGCCAAGGGGGTGTCCACTCAGCCAAGAAAAAACTCTCAGCTGAAGTTAACCCTATAACCCTGCATTTGCTCTACCATCTTCAAAAGAGGTTTGAAATTCTTTCCCAAACTTTGCTGCACTTTCCATGAGAATGGGGATGTTCCTGCATAAAACATGAGTTTAGGAGGGCCATGAGCTAGCAGGCCTTGGGGAGCTTGTGTGGGGCCCGGGACTGTGGGGAAGAAGAACAGAGAGGTGGGGGAAGGGAAGGGAGGCTGTTTTCTCAGGCTGCATTTCTTGCAGGCTCCTTGGAGACCGGAGAGAGGCCAGGAAAGGTCTCAGCTGGGGCTGGGCCCTCACAGAACCTGCGGAAAAAGGGATGCTGTGCCTGACCCAGTGAAGCCAGATGGGCTGGGGTTTGAGGACCTCCAGGAAAGTGATACCGGGAAGACAGGGGGGAGAGAGAGAGAGAGAGAGACAGAGAGAGAGAGAGAGAGAGAAAGCTTGGAGAGGGGAAGTCCTGGGAAGGGAAAAATGCAGGCCGGGGGGGAAACTCTACTAAACATTGAAGATGCAGTCTTCTTCCCCCTGTACATGGGTTCACAAAGGACAGGGACAAAAGGTCTGCCTCTTTCGGTATCTCCACAGAATCCAGCCAGCGGCGGGCCTTTTACGTGCTGTTTTTGAATGGCTGCAGGTGGCCAGGCAGCATTCTTATCCTGTTATCAGCACCCCAGTGAGTAGGATTTAGGGGTCTGCAAGAGGTCCTCTCCCTCAAACTGGTTATTAGCACTGCTCGAATTAACTCAGCAATGGGCTAAATGCCAGCAGCAGGAGAGGGATGTCAGGGCATTCTGCTGCTCTGGGGACAGAGCCTTCATGAAAATCACGGAGGCACCACTCTCCCCAGAGGCTCTGAAAGGGCAGGAGTGTTTATGCTGCTGGGCCATGGTGTGTGCTATGGACGGATGCCCTGTATTGGTCACAGGATTGCATAGATACTTCTGCAGCCTCCTCCTGACAGGGACTGGGAGAAGACAGACACTGAAATTAATGGGATTGTAAACTACCTTGAATCCCATTCGGGAAAAATCAGGACATAGGAGTGGGTTTTGTTGGGGTTGGGTTTTTTGGATTTTTTTGTTTTCAATTTTGAGAACTTTATGATACCTGCAAAATAGCTGGCAGTGCTCCAGAATGTGGTCACTGCATCTTTGCACGTCACTGGTTACTTACCGCAAGTTGGAAAATGCTGAGACCAGCCACAGAAGTGCAGTTGGAAGGGGGCCCCAGAGATGTGCAAGAGTAGTGGTCTTCAAACCTGAGCTGCATCAGAACCACCCAGAAGCCATGCAGAAACCCTGGCTGCTGGCACCCAGCCACGGAGATCCTGATTCTCCATCTGGGGTGAGACTCGAGAATTTGCATTTCTAACAAGTCCCCAAGTGATGCTGTGCTATGGTGCAAGGAACACACTGGGAGAACAACTGTTCTAGAAAACCCCTCCTTTTGTAGGCGAGGAAACTGAGGCAATAGGGCTTTAATGGCAGAGCCAGGAACTCACAGCCAGGTTTCCTGAAAAGAAGGTGTGGCACCCAGCTCTAGCATGAAACCCAAGTGTGGAGGTGAGGCAGAAGGGATAGGACAAAGCCCATACTCTGCTAAAATCAAACACCTTCTATATCCTCCATGTGCTAAGGTTGGTCTACAGAACCCCAACCACCCGGATCCCACTGGAGGGGCGGAATGGGAAACTGAGGATGAAGTGACCAGTTGGACAGGCAGACAGCAGCAGGAGGAAGAGCGGGAGCACAGAGATTACGGAAAGCAAGTAACACAGAGTGAACAATTAAGGGACACTGGGGAGCCTCCTGCCAGCTCTGGGGGGCAGATATTAATAAGTCTCTCTAGGACTTGGCAGTTTGGGAGCAAGCCTGCTGCTTCCAGCTGTGACTTGACCTCACATCTGTTATCTCCTAAGGCCTTGGGGTGGGGCCTGGAAAGCTCTGCTGGGAGAATGGCCAGAAAAAACAATTAATCTTGCCTCATCTGGGCTCTCATGCCCGTGAGGGCTACCACACCTCCTTGAGACACATCAGCCTCATCCTCCTTGAGACTGGGAGTAAAAATCTGAAATTTTACTTCAGATTCAGGCTGACATATCAGCCTCATCCTCCTCGAGACTGGGAGCTCCTCAAAGCCAGAGACACATCACCTAGCTCTAGCCTGGTAAGCACTTGGTAAAAGTTGGATACAGAAATGAATGCAGGCATGAATGCAGCCCTTCTGCTCTGGAGAAACAGGCTCTGGCATCAGTGTACTTCAAGAGGAATCCCACCTGTGTAATCCCACCTGTTGGGGATGGCCAGTGGGGCTTCTGTTGCTAATTGGCACAGTATGGACAGGAGTCCCTCTTCTCCAAAATGTCCCCTCCACATCTTTCTCCCTGCTCTGCTAGAGGAAAACAATCTTTTTGCATCTAACCAGCATATGTTCTGAGAGAGTCCACACCCCTGCTCTGGGAGACCGGTCTTAGAATCCCTAACCCTATGAGAAGCTCCTATTGTCCACAGATGGCCCCCTGTGCCATCAGTTTCAGATGGGAGGCTCAGAGCCCCTGCAGATTCCCAGCAGCCACACAGAGGCTGCTGGCGGGTCAGGGAAGGCTGTGAGCTGGGGTCTGCTGCCTGATGTTGCCAGGCTTAGTTGTGGGGAGAAAGGTCCCAAGTGCAGAGCTGCGCTGAGACTGCAGAGGCAGTGTCCTGGCTCTGAACCATCCCCTCATAGTCGACCCTGGACTGGCCCACCAGCGTTCTGGGAAGGCTTCCTGATTCTGCACCTGGTCTCATGGACATGTGCTGTGCCTTCTACAGCAGCCCACAAGGGCCTCTGAAGGACCTCTCTGTCTCTGTTCCACGTTGGGTAATCCTCATGTCACTTTTGGAAGTTTCACAGACCAGCACAGAACAGAATAGACACACGGTAGATGTGACCCAGCTCTGTCCTGGGGCCATGAAACTGCAAACCTCAGAGCATTACACCCTAAAGGTTGGAAAGGTGCAAATCACAGAGTTGCTTATTACCCCAAAGCTGTCCATCTGGCGAAATTTCTCTCCCTTACTCCAATGTCCACTGAGCTTTTCAGAGAAAATTGGTTCCTTGGGGGAGTAAAGGTCAGAAAAAGAGAAGGGTGAAGGCTCCCAAACAGTTGCTGGGGGCAAACTGATTCTGCGTAGTTAGGCAGAGACCATGAAGACTCAGGGCCCTAAAAACAATATGCTGTGGCTTGTCTGGGTGACTAAAGATCCCAGGCAGCACTGTCCAGCCACCTCCCTGTCCCTGTTCTTTAGATGCTGTTTAGAGATTGTAAACTTACCTACCAGTATCAAGCATCATTAGAGATAAAATCTGCTGAAATAGATCATACAAGGCATTTCAAAGCCCAGCAGGCTGATTAAGAGATGATTTGCTGGTTTGTGGCACCTGGAGCACCTCTCAGCTCCCTTCCACAAACTGGATTTTGGCCAATAACTTCTCTGCAACATGAGGCTTCCTATCAGTCCCTCCTCTGCTAAGGGAGAGCTGGGGATCCTGCCCTCCAGCTCTGGGGACAAGTTTCTGCACAGTCAATGGGAGACATGGAAAGAAGGGCAGCGCCTTTTTTCCTACACAGGAGGAAATACTTCCTACACAGAACGATTTTGCCCTTGGCCAAATACTTGGCCATGTTGAGACCCAGTTTTATGGGGCCAAAGGCCACACGAGGGCCCAAAGAGAGGATGTAGCAGCAGCAGCAGGGTTCACCTGAACCAGTGGTTCTCACCCAGGACTAACTTTGCCTGCCTGGGAGGAGACAAGGGCACTCCTGAGCTGTCTTCTCTACCTGCTCCCCAAACTCACTGTCAGGTAAGAGAAGGACCTGAGGGCTTCACAATATATGACATACATGTGCACACATGCACACACAACCACACTGCCATCATAGGTTCTGGACTGTCTCCTTCACGGAGCCCTCCTGGACCGATGACGAACAGGACCCCTGTGACCCCACAGGGATTCTGATAACAAAAAACTCAAGAGGCTCTTCTCCTCTGCTTACTCTTCCTCAGAATTATTTTGCCTTTAGGATGAGACTTAATCCAAGCAAGGTACAGAATCCTCTCGATTGATTTATTTCATTATTGGTGCAGAACATGATGTCTGTCTCACTCAACAGATCCCCAGGGCAGGGCTCACCTCCACATCATTCACATTCAGTACAGGACCCAGAACGCTGCCAGCAAGTGTATGTGTAAATATATGCACACGCGTGTGTATGCTCACACACGCTCTGGATGCTAAACCTATCCTGGCCTTGATGCCACTTTTAGCTTTTGAGCAGGAGTCAAGAAGGAACAGTGGTACCCTACAGTGGGATTTTCCTTCCCAGACTTCACACTGCACAGATGGAGGACCCAAACCAGCAGCCGAGACTCACCACCACATTTCCACTAGAAAGAGCTGAAGGTTGGTGGAGGCTGGGAGAAGTGATTCTCCAGTCAGGATTGGGTAAGAACGTGAGCAAGATCACACAAGCCCAGAGCCCAAGCCTTTCCACTCTTAGGCCAGACATGGTTACACTTCACTTGGCTAGGATGAGACCGAGTCTCAGGGGACCAAAGGCCACATGGGGGCCCAAGGAGAAGATGTAGCAGCAGCAGTGTTCACCTGAACCAGTAGTTCTCAGCCAGGAGCAATTTTGCCCTTAAGGGACCTTTGACAATGTCTGGAGGCATTTGGGGCTGTCACAAATGAAGGTGCTACTGGCATCTCACAGTTGGAAGCCAGGGAAGCTGCCAAACATCCTACAAGGCATAGGACACCCCCCTTCTGCCCCACCAAGAATTATCCATCTGCAATTTTCAATGTGCTGCTGTTGAGAAACCTTGACCTAAACACTGCTGCACCCTCCATGCCGTGATTACTGAGTTGTAAGAAGGAAAATCTCAGATGAGTCAGAATCATGGTCCTTCAGCCCTGTCTTAGATTTCAGACAAGCTCCAAAGGATTGGAGTATACTGGGTGGGGGTGGGGGCGCACCACAGAGTTTTCCCACACACAACCTTCTGGAAAGTTGGAAATGTTCCCAGTGGGACCTCAGAGGTTATCTTGTCAAAACATACTCATCGTATGAAACTTAGGGAGATATAAGCAAAGACCATACTATCACAAAGGAGAGAAAACACGATCGCAGGCATGTTAGGAATTCCAGGAAGATGGGCGTCCCTGTGATGGCAAAACAGATCGCTGAGAACCCATTATGGATACAGGAAGCATGTGGCGACCTCCTAGGCCTCCTTATTCCCAGACGCAGCCCAAGCTGAAAACAAAACTGTAACCACCAAGGGGAAGGGTTTTAATGGATAGGCAGGGATCCAGGCTATAAAAAAGGGTCCCTGGGTCCCCAAGGCTGTGGTTCTCCAGCCTTATGGTGTTTCATTTTGTGCACATTCAAAGTGGGGACCCACCACTGTTTGCAAAGAAAAAAAGAGTTCCCGTGTCCTTTCTTGGCCGCGCTGATAGCAAAGTGACTCTGAGAAGCCCAGCAGCCACGGGTCAGGGACTTCAGGGCAAAAGCAGAAGGATCACAGAGACTTTTCAATGGCTTTGGGAGGATGATGTCAGCGTGGGAGGAGGCCACACGGCCAGGGAAAGGAAAGGGCAGATCTCACTCTGTGATCTATGCGCTTTACCTAGCAGGGGTTTAGCAGTAAGAGTACAAGTGAAAGCTTGGAGCACCTGTGGGTGTGGGGCATTTCGGAGACACCATCCCTCCACATGCTCTTAGACACATCTCTACCCAACCAGGAGAGGGAAGAAGTAGGAGAAACTTCTTCCAGGGTCTCCTGACTCCCAAGAAAAATACCTGCAGCCCCAGCTCCCTGATGCCCCACCTCCTCACCCCCTATTGGCCCTGCTCCCTAGATCTCCCACCCCATCCAGGTGGCATGAGGTGAGGCAAACTAACGTCTAGTCTCTGAAAATACACCGTCAGAGCTGGTCCACTGTGACTCACTTGGGGACATCCAGCGAGCGCAGAAAGGGACATCTGTCCAAGTACTCACCCGTAGCAGCTCAGCTGCGGGCACCGTGCAGGGAAATCAGACAGCAGGCAGGAGAAGCAGTCCCGGGAAGCCAGCACCATCAGCCTGCTGTCTGCCAGAGCCTGGGCAGCAGCTGGGCTCTGGGCTCTCCCACTCCTCGCCCCCAGCGACAGAGGTCAGGACTTCAGCCCACGCCTGGGAGCAGACCTGGGGCCACAGGCACGCCGGTTCCAGATCCCTGAAAGGGGCTCTGGGCTTCCTGGGGCTGATGAGTTCTCAGTCCAGGAGAGCCGGGACTGCTGCTACTGCTCACGGGGAGAAACCAACATTTCCTGTAGAGTCCACCCAGGCCACTGTGCTCAGGTGAGGTCAGCAAGAAAACCTGACGAGCAGCTCCAGGCGGCTTGGTCTGGCTGCGGGAAAGCCGGACACAACGCGGCAGCCTGCCCCCGAGCAGCTCCGATTGTCCCTCGCACTGCTGAGCCTCACTCCCAGCGCCAGACAAAAGCGCTGGAAGCAGCCCGCAGCCCGGCTGTGACACACCAATCACCAGCGCCAGACTGTCCTCCCAGCTGGCCAAGCCCTGGCCACCCCACAAGGGCTGGCTTCCTCTCCCGTGTTTCCTCAAAGCCACCTGAGGATGGTTTAGGATGATTTATCCTCGTGGAGTGGATTATTCGTCCCAACTTTGGCTGGACCAGAGAGCAGTGGTGTGATGCCCTGGCTTAGAGAGTGAGAGAGGGAGGAAAAGAGAGTGTGTGTGTAAGAGTGTGTGAGAGACCGTATGTGTGCATGTGAGCAAGAGAGAGGGTGAGAAGCAGTGTGTGCATCTTCCCAGAGCATCTATCTGTCCCTCTCTAATTTCATCCAATCCCTCTTTCCTCCTGGATTTGGAGACGGGGGATGGGCAGTGAGAGACACAGATTCCAGAAGAGGCAGGAGACACCATCCCTTTCTCCCCGCCCCCTTGCCACCCGCTCTGAGAGGGTGATAATGCCACCCCTCCCGCTCCTGCCACCCCCACAGCTGCTGCTGTCAGCAGTCAGCTCCCCCTGCCGAATACTCTCGGGGAACAACTTTGGAAGAAGAAGCATTTCACCAAATAGTCAGCGGCATTGCCCCTCCTTTTCCCAGCCCAGGTCCTTTTATGCTCCCATATTGGTCATTGTCCTCCCCGCCTCAAGCCCACTTGTCCCCACGCTCATTGTCCATAAGCCTCAGAAGCCTCTCCCCACCTGCCCATCTCAGAGCTATATCTTCTTCACCAGGCTTCCTGTGGGTCCTGGGCTGGGAGGACAGCAAGCCCTTCTGGAGTGTGCCACCAGCCCGGCGCCACTACAGCCTGACTTCCTCAACCTTCCCTCCTCTGTGCTGCCCACCAAGACACCCCACAGGTAACAGGATGAGTGGTAACTCCAGGCTGCCTGCACAATTCATTTGGAGGGAAGCCAGGACTGCAGAGAGTGTAGTGGGGAGTAGAGGATATTCCACAGCCTCTCATCTCTCCCTCTCCTGTAAGATTAGCCACCTGTAGGGCTGAACACCTCTCTGTTTCACATCTTGACTACCACAGAGGAGGCCAGGACCCCATCTATGGCTTTCATATTTACCTCTTGCTTTGCAAACAATTATGGTGGTTCTCAACGAGTGCAAAAGTGATTACTCTTTCTTGACCTGTGAAAGCAGGGAGGCCCCTGCCTCTCCTTCCTACATTTTCCTGCCATGATGGGTGTGTGCTGATGGGTCTGTAAGGAGAAATGGGGAACGAGGTAAACAGAGTGAGGGATTTGGTGCTGGGAGGAGCTCTTTGGAGACACAGCACCACAGGCTGTGCCACCCTCGTCCTAAGGGTAATTGGCTTGACCATGCGAGGTGACCGCCCAGGCAGCTCGCTGTTGTGGTTGACTGCCTTGGCTCAGGGGTTAGGCAGGACCAGAAGTGTAAATTTATCAACTGTGTGACCTTGAGCAAGCTGCTAAATCTCTGAGACTCGGTTTCCCTATATGACAAGTGGGAGTATTAATATCTGTTTCATAGGGCTGTTGTGAGAACCAAATGGGATGAAATGGGTACAATGCCGCCCACAATGCCTGGCCCTCAGAGATGCTGGATCCTTTATTTCCTCTTCTACGGAATCCTGGGAAACGGAGGTGGTGGTTCTTGCACTGGGAAGGAGGCCCCCAGGTGAGCTGCTTAAAGGGGAAGGGCCGGCTGGAAGGAGCTGAGAGGGGTGTTTAGCAGGAGGAAAGCCGGGGATTGTAAACCCAGAGAGGAGAGGCGGAGGGGCAACATGTCAGGTTGGAAAAGCAAGTCCAGCCAAGGAGGCGGAACGTAACCCAGGACAAGCCAAGCTGGGGACCAGGACCGTGGCCAGGGCTGGAGGGACCCTGTGAGAAGCAGGGCATCGGGTGGTGGGGGTGGAGAGAGCTGCTTGCCTGGGAAAAATGTTAGTCTGGGGTTTTCTGGAACAGAACCCAGGGACCATGGCAGAGGGTGGCTGGGTCAGCAACAACCATCAGAATCCCAAATGGACAAATGGAGGCCTGAGTAGAACAGGACAAGTTTCTCCAGAGACCAAAAGGGAAGAAGAGGCAATGGCCTATGCTCTACCAGAAAACCCTTGATAACGACCAACAGCCCCCGGGATGACAGGGTGTCCATAGCCCAAGCATCGGCGCCTAGAGACAGGTTCTGGGCAGAAGAAGCTGTAATTGTGGGTCAGCCACAGAGGTCTCGAGTCACACCTGAAAACGGCTGGCCTGGGCCACACATGGTTTACATCCTGAAGCCCCCTCTAGCATAGCTAAAGCTGAGAGGACACAGCACCCAAGCTTGAGAGCGGGGCCTGCGGTTCAAAAGAGGGGATGGCTGTGAATGCTCAGACCAGCACCTCAAATGAGACAGCCCAGTATCATGGGGAGATCATGGCTGGGGAGCCAGGAGGCTTGGGTTCTAGTCCCTATTCTGCCAACAATTGGCTGGGCTGCTGGTCTTCCCTGGCCCACTGTATCTTCCTCTTTGAAATGAGACCAGATTTGTGGTCTTCAAACTGTTTACTTTTCAGCAGCAGAACCCATTCTCATCACTCTGAGCCTCCATTTCTCATTATTAAAGTGAAATCTTATCTAGAATATCTGTATATATCCAGATCAGACAGAAGCAGAGCTACGTTGATGGGTCAAGGGCTGGAGCCTGGCTGCCAGCCTCCTTCAGCAGCTCTTAAGGTGACTTGGAGGCGCTCTCAAGCTCCTCAGAACACAGCCTGAGATCACAGCACTAGTCTGAAGGCCTTTCCCCTCTCTGACTCCAGGGCTTTGCATCCCCGCGGAACACTGAGTAGACACCAACTTGGATGGGTGCCAGCTGGAGGGCGAAGCCTAAGAGGGTCCCAAGGGAGGGGGCAGCTCTGCCCCAACACACACACTCAGCATCTACGGGGGTTGCAGGTCCCACAGCAGAGGCTGCTGAAGGTGAGAGCTGGCCTCGGTGGCTACGGGTGGCAGAAGGGAGGCCGTCTGAGCCCCGGGATCCGGGTGACAAATGTACTACACAGCAAGGCCAGATGGACGTCCCTGCCTTTGGCACCACAGCTGCTCCAGGAAACACTGGGCTGCCTTTCATACTCTGGATCATCGCAGGCTCCCTCTCTCCCCAGCTCAGCCAAATCATAAATCTAGCCTGCCAGGGGAGCTGGCTGCCCTGACCCCGGCCCCATGCTTCCCCGCCTTGGCCTCGCACATGCCAAGATCCAGGCACGAGCAGTGGAAGGAGGGACTGTGGGGCTGGGCCCACGTGGACTGAGAGCACTGCCTTGGTTTGGGGCTTTCCAGAATGTTCTTCAGCCACATTTTTCTCTTTTTGTCTTTCTAGCCTTCCTGTTCAAGATTCTGTCAAAGGCTTTCTTTTATAACCGTGCACCCCTCACACCAGCCTCCTCAGCCCTTCAAGAGTTTAAGTCTGACAGAAATTGGGACGTTCTGTGAGGCCCCAGAGCCCAAGACTGCCCTGTCCTTGCCCTGGGCCTCTGGGAAGGAAGCCAGAGTAGCGTTCGACCTGCCCAGTCCCCACGAAGAATGTTCTTGCACAGGCAAAGATCCCTCAGCTAGAGACGCAGGGAGCCCCTGGATTCTGTCTCCTGGAGGGGGCACAAACGGCCTCACCAAGGGAGGATTGGTTCCCTCCCTGGTCCACCTATGGGTTCTTTACTTGCCACTCCCACCGGCTGTCCTATGTCCACACCCAAGGAAAGGGAAGCCCCGAAAATGCTCTCTCCTGTTGCCCTGGCTCCACCTTCGCTACCTCCTTTCTTGCTTTTTTTCTTGTGAATCCAACATATCACTTTGTGTGGCACTTATGGTTTGTGAACTACCCTTTCCCCCTTCGCAACAGTGCAGTGGGCACTGCCATCTCCTCTTCGGGTGTGGAAGCCGAGGCTCAGAGTGTCTGACTGGATCCAGGTCACAGACTTCACCACGGCGAGGCAGAGACTCGAACACCTGTGTTCTGTGGGTTGCTCGCTTTCTCATGGCTTTCTTCACCTCCCCCTCTCCTCAGCCTCCTTCAGTTTCCTCTCCTCCCCTCTAGCTCCTCCTCTTCTCTCCTTTCTTGCTGGCATCTCCTCACAATCCCTCCTCTGCCCCTCCCCAGAAGATTTTCTCTCCTCCAGACCCACCTGAGGTCAGAGCTGATGGGGACCTTACCCCATCCCCTGGTTCACAGGCCAGGAGACTGAGGCCACGTTACCTGGCTGGTCCCCAGACCTCTCCCCTCCCCGTCTCCACCAGGGCATGTTGGTGGCTGTGGGAGGCCAAGAGGGGTAATGGATTTCTTAAGTCATCCTGATTTTATTACTTGAAGCATTTCTAGGGCAGGACCCAGACGAATACTCGCTCCCTCCCTCCCTTCCCTCCTCCCTCCCTCTGCAGCAAAGATGCTGCATCTCTGCATAACGCCTGCGCCCTGTTTCACTCAGAAGGGAAAGGTCAAGGTCTGTGTCTCTGCAGCCAAAGTTACCAGCAGCCAGAGTCTTTGAGGGAAGTTCATCGGCCTCAGGCCTCTACCCCCAGGCCAGGAGACCCTGCCCCTGCCCCACACCACCCAGAGTGGGCCTCTTTCCTCACCAGGTCTTGTTATAGTTTGTCTCCTTGGGACAGAGATACCCCAGTCTCTAGGTATCACCCCTTCTCTTCCTCACACCTCCACTTTAGGACATTCCCAGCTTGATGCAACCTCAGGCGGCAAACACTGCCTGACGACCGCCATGGAGAGCTTGGTGACAGTGACGTACCTGGCTGAGCCAGCTCTCAGCAGCAAGGCCACAGCCTGTCAAGACACTGAGAAGCCTCACAGGAGCCTCCCTTGGGGCCTTCTTACCACAGACCAGGCATCCCCACCTCGTATACCAACCTGATCTTTCCTTCTCCCAGGGCCCATCCACAAAGGCAAGGCCCAGGGAGCCTTGGCAAACCCTCTGGGAGTGCTCTGAACAGCAAGACCCATTTCACTCCAGGGTCGGCCACTCACAGCAGCCCGCAGAGGTTGGCCCGCAGACTGGAGGAGCTAGTCGAGTAGAGCAGAAAGGATGGGGCTTTGGTATCAAGAAGCCTGGCTGAATCCTGATCTGTCACTTATCAGCTCCCTGACCTTGGGCCAGTCACCACTCTGAGCCTCCTTTTCTCATCTGTTAAATGGGAAAGATAAAAGTTCCAGGCTTATCTGTTTCACCAGATGTGAGAGGATTCCACAAGGCGAAGCAGGTGAACATGTTCTGGAAATGGACGGAAGCCTGGGTCAGTGTTACCCAGGTCTGCAGAGCTGTCAGTATTCCACTCCACCCCACAAAGCTCCAGACCTACCCTGCTAGTCCACCCATTTGGCTGTAGGACAGTCAGCTAGCTACCCAGCTTCCCCTGAGGTGTGACTTCATCTCTGACTCCTGGCCTCCTTTAGTCTCCAAGTAGGAGCCTGGAGCTCTTTGTTCCCTCTTCCCAGGGGCTCCGCTCAGTGAAAAGGCACTCCAAGTCTCATCTTCTCAACTCATTGCAAGAAGTAGAGAGATTTACTGCTGAGGCCTTCATTACCACTTAATTGTGTTCCCACTAAACTCTCATTCATTAGCCACTCTAAAGCTGTCAGCACAATTATAACAGACTTATTGACTTACAGACTTTGAGGGTGGAAAGACAACTTCAGCAAGTCCAACCTGTACAACTCTTTCATGTTATAAATGAGGAAAATGAGGGCAAGAGATGGTAGTTGACTCAACCAAGGTCACACAGCAGCTACTGATGGAGTCGGAGCTAGAAACCCAGGCCGTCGAGTTCCAGCCCGGAGGCCCCCCTTCCCATTACACCACATTCCTAAGGGAAAGCAATGCCACCTCTCACCTTCCATCATCTTTCATTTCCCAAAGCAGCTATTTAGAATTGAGGCATGTCCCCAGCTGGAAGAAAATATAAATGTAGAATTTTAAGTAGATTTAAAAAAAAAACTCACCAAAGATAATGACATCTGTACCTGAGGCAAATGGTGACCAGCTGTAACCACGAATGAGCCTCTACCTCCTGGAGCTGAGGGCAGCGAGGACCCTCCCTTCTCCCTTCCCCTCCCCAGGGAGGAGTAGTCATACAGACAGGACCAATGGAGCCGGAGGCTGGCTCCACGAAGACCACCAGCATCTGGTTCCATGCAGATACTCGGTCCCAACTGGACATCCTGTAGCACAATCTCTGAAGTGGGGCCCAAGAATCTACAAAGGCTAAAACAGGTTCTAAGGAAGAAAACACCGAACATCCACAACAGCTATGGGGACAGAGAGAAAAAGAGAGCCACAAAAATAGACTCCTAATAAAAGGAACAGGCCAGGCACGGTGGCTCACGCCTGTAATCCCAGCACTTTGGGAGGCTGAGGCAGGTGAATCGCGAGGTCAAGAGATCGAGACAATCCTGGCTAACATGGTGAAACCCTGTCTCTACTAAAAATACAAAAATTAGCTCGCCATGGTGGCGCACGCCTGTAGTCCCAGCAGGAGGTTGAGGCAGGAGAATCACTTGAACCCGGGAGGCAGAGGTTGCAGTGAGCCATGATTGCGTCACTGCAGTCCAGCCTGGGTGACAGAGTGAGACTCTGTCTCAAAAAAAAAAAAAAAAAAAAAAAGGGGGGGAACAAAGGAGCAGCCCTCCTGAAGGACAGAATAAGGCAAGGGCAGGAGGGAGGAGCTGGACTAGGAAGGAATGGGGCATGGGGAGCAGGTCCTAGAGGTGGCGCAGGTGCAAACCCTGGGCCAAAGTTCTCAGTCATGATGGCCATGGCCCAGTTGTCATGAAGCAAGCGCCAGGACAACAGTTTCAACCTGAGGCCAAAGGGGTGGCCCTGGAGGCCAGGCAGGAAGAGGCTGTAAAGGGCATCATAACAGCAAATGGCTCTCTGGCATTTGGCACGCACCTGGCACTGTCCAGAGTGCTTTAGGTGTATTCACAAATCTAACCCTATCTAAGCTCTGTGAAGTGGGGTCACTGTCATCACCCCATGGTGCAGGTGAGGAGACAGAGGCTAGGGAACTAAAGTAACAGGGCCAATAGGTGGCAGAGCAGGAACTCAAACCCAGGGACTCAAACCTACTGTGACTCCAACACACTGCCATTGTAGAAGACTAAAGCTGGAACTCCAGCCTGGGGTGCACAGTGCTTCTTAACAGGGGAGCGCATGGCATTTTTTGAGGGATGCACCTTCCTGGTGAGCTGCAAGGATTTAGCATCCCTGGCCACCAAATGACAATAGGGTACCCCAGTCACCTGGATACCCAAAACAGCCCCGTACTTTCAGACACCTGCGTACGTGGTGGTAGTCGATCCACTCCAGGTGGAGAACCACCTGAGGCGAGAAATAAGGATGAAGTGGGAGCACACACTGAATCCCAGAGGCTTGGCCTCGCTCTGCAAGGGACTGTGCTAGACAGGGAGCTGGTTGATCCCCAGGAGGCAGCCCTGGGAGGAGCAGGGCGGATTTCGTATCCAAGTGACCCCAGAGCTCAAGGTACTGGGCCCCAGCAGGATGTGACACAGGGTAGGGGGTGATGCTGGAGAAGAAGGAAAGGCAGTGGGAAGAGACCATAAACTCAGACAGCCAAAGCCTGAAGGGAAATCTCAGGGGAGTCTGAATGTGGGGATGACCTCAGCAGCCCCACCCTCTCTCACACAGTGGGTGGCAGCCACCGGCCACAGCTCAGCCTCTGTGGGGTGAGCTTTTCTGCAGAGGCTTGGGGAGCAGCAGGAGTATCATGGAGAAAAAGAAAAATAAGTCCAAGAACCATAGATTTTGGAGAAGGAACTACCCCCACCCTGACTCCCTCCGTTTTTTTAAACCTTAGCTGGTGGCAGCAGAAAATTCACAAAGAGCTGCAGTCATCGGGGCAGTGGAGGAATCTTCAAACCTTTTTCCCTTCATACTCAATACATCCGCTCCACTCTATCCAACTCTTCTCTTCCTACCTCTCTCCCCTTCGTAATTCCCAGTGACCAAAACTCCAGAATGTATTTATAATATACTGAAGAATGCATTTATAATGTACTGAATGTACATTTATCATTTACATTTATAATGTACTGAAGAATGCATTTAGACAACATGAGCTAAGTTCATACCCATTCATGCCCTTAAAAGCCCAGGCCTGGTGACATCTGCATTCAACCTCACAGCGGGTAGCCAGGCAAGGTACTTAGTGGCAGGAGGAGCGAGCACAGGGAATCCATAAAGCAAAAAGAAGAGGTGATGACATTCCTCAGGCACTTATTGGGTAACAAACTCCTTTGATAACTCCAAATTCTACACAATAAGGTGCATGCTGGGCACTGCTCATTCCTCCAAAAGCAATGTAAAACGCAGTCCTTGCCCTCCGGGAGACAAGATACACATGCAATGCCATTTTTGAAACAATGTCAAAATAAGTGTTCTCTGCAACAATTTCTATAGGTGTTTTGAAGTGAAAGAGAATTCAGCTAGACAACCAAGGCACAAGAATCAGAATAGGCTGCGCATTCCAGCATGTCGAGAGGCCTCAGTGAGCACAAGGATGAAGAAACCCAAGTGCCAGAAAACACAAATGGGTGAAACCCATGGGGTAATGGGGAGAGAGCAAGGGAAGAGGCATTGTGAGGGCATCATTCTTGGAGCCCTGTGCTGGTGTCAGGTGGACAGGCATCACGGATGGGGTATGCAGGTGGAGCTCAACTTTCACTATTCCATTAACCCAGTGCATTGCATTCTGAAGGAGCCTGTCAGTCTTGGTAGACACAGGAGAATGCGTGCATTCCCTCAGAAGCAAACCTACTCAGTGTCCCGCTCCCAAATGCTTTTGTGTGGATAATCACGGTTCTAAGTAAGAGACACTTCAAGTTTCCCAGTTCATTTTCTTGCTGCAAAGCTTGCAAGAGCAGCAGACGGATGCAAACTCCTGCTTCTCTTCTACTGGTGAAAACAACCCAATTTGAAGAATAAGTACCAATTAACTAAGTGGGAAGCTCAAGCTGTGAATCCTGAAGAGCTGTAACCTGACAGCAAATTGCAGTTCTTTGGAGAGAGCCGTGGGAGGCAGGGGCAGCCTCCAGTCAAAGTAGCCTCCTGAAGCTCCGACCTGCAGACATTGATCATCATGAGTCATTCACGTCTCAGCAAACAGTGGGACACTTGTTTAGGAGAAATATTAAAAGAGGGGTTCCTTTTTGAGCACAGGGTTATTTATTCTCAAAGAAAATGCTTTGGATGCCATTTCCAATTTAAATTTGTTAAGAACTAGCCAGAAAATTAAACTTCACGTAAACACACAGTCCTTTGGTTTTCTTATCTGTAAAACGGTGGTGACCCCAGACATACTTATTTCCAGAGATAAGGATGAGGTGGTGCTTTGTAACCCGGAAAGCACTACAAAAACAATTACTAGCATCCATAGTGTGTCATATGTCTATCATCCTAGTGAGCGTGACAGGTAAAATCAACAAGCAGGTACAGTTACCACCAAGAAGGGGAAAGCACGCTGCAGTCACCTACAGATGGCTGAGTTCAAGTCAATTTAAGTTTTTTGAATGTCCAGTAAGTGCACGGCACTGCAAAAAGTACTGAGGACACAAAAGTGAATGAGAAGCAGCCACTACCCACCGGGAAAATCTCATAAAGAAATAAGCCTACTTCCAAATCAAAACATAAAACCACTTTCAGAGAAACAGAAACACAGTAACAAAGTGCTCCCACTAAAGCCTCAGGCTTCCCCTTGCACCCACACACTATTAGTTCATCCACTTAGTATTTACCATTGGCATGCTTTTAGTTCAAGTAACCCAAAACCCAATTCAATTCAAAGAGGCTTAAACCAAAGAAAATAGAATAATTCACATGAGAGGAGCTTTAGAGATAATAAAAACCATGCAGTTCAGGTTCTTTCCATCTCTCCACTCTGCCAGCCGCTAAAATTCCATATCCTGCCATTCTCCATCCTCAGGAGGCCTCTCCCCAAAGAAAGTTCTTGAAGTTCGCCAGGTGTGGTGGCTCACACCTGTAATCCCAGCACTTTGGGAGGCCGAGACAGGCAAATAATGAAGTCAGGAGTTCGAGACGAGCCTGGCTAACATGGTGAAACCCCATCTCTACTAAAAATACAAAAAATTAGCCAGGCGTAGTAGCAGGTACCTGTAATCCCAGCTACTCAGGAGGCCAGCAGGAGAATTGCATGAACTTTGGAGGTGGAGGTTGTAGTGAGCTGAGATTGCGCCACTGCACTCCAGCCTGGACAACAGACTGAGACTCCGTCTTGAAAAAAAATTTAAAAAAAAGAAAGTTCTTGAAGTTATAATTCAGCTGCCAAGAACAATCAGGGCAGCCTTCCTTGTTTAACATCTACCTAGAGAATGACTTCTGGTGGCTTTCTATTGACAAACAGGAAGAACTTTCCTAGAAATCGAAAACCTCTCCTCGAATCTCATTAGTCAAAATCGTGTCATGTGTCCATTTATGGCCCAACCCCTGCTAAAGTTAAACAGCATACGTACCCTTAAACCTGTCAAGGCCATCTCCTTAGGCAAGCCCAAGTTTCATTGCTGCTACTCCGGGAGGAGGTGTGGAATGGAGGATGGGAAGTTTACTACAAGGTGCCCTACTCAGAACTTTAGTTACCCATTTTCCAAGCCCATATAAGAAATGCAAATTAAACGTGAAGAAAAATTTGCTTTAGGCAGATACACTGTGTCTAGCAAGAAGGGACATCCGTCAGCAAGAGGCACAGCTGGAAAAAGGAAAGAGCAGGCACAAAATTCAAAACCTCAGGGGGCCATTTGGCGTAAGCAAATTGTCCCATACACCCCACTGAATCAGAGCCCAGTCCATTAATTAAGCTTTCTAATATACCCTTGGGACACCAAGAAAAGGTTACATTTACACTTGCATTACCCCGTGTAAGAAGATAGGGATGCATATAACACATTTTATAGAGAATCACAAACTCAATGGCTAACAATGTAAAAGTGTTGTTGCTTACAGAGGCCAATCTAAAGTGTGTTAGAACACTTTACACTTTAGAATGACCCACCCCAGCTTCTCTGGAGAGCTGGGATTTCGGGTGCAGACTGCAAATATAACATACCCAGGCAACAATATGTTACAGCTGGCCTCCCACCAGGCTCCTCCAGGCTGATGGAAATTGATTGCACCTCATTTCCAGTGAACAAATAGTTGGTATTTGGATTAGGATGTTGCTCTTTTAGAACAAACATTCAGGCTTCCAGCCCCACCTGGACCTATCAAATCTGAATCTCATGGGTGGGCCCAAACTCAGTCTTTTCTTAAAGTTCCCCTAGTAAATCTGATGATCAGTCTGACCAAACCTCACACTGCCTCCCTGAAAATCCAGAATACTCTGTAGGAAAAACTTCCTGAATGGGAGAACCAGTGCCTTATGGAACTCTGAGAGGTTATCTCTTCTACACCCTCTCTTGCTTTCAAGAAGGCCAGTGTGACAGGTCAGAGGAATGGCAGAAGCCCTGAGCACTCACTCGTTCTGGGGATGAGCACACTTTCACTCAAGCACCATAGCCAATCCACCACTCAGACCCCATTGCTCCCCTACACACCCTCTTCCTGCCCACAGCCTTCCTCCACCTGGCCCCACCCCTGACAGCATCAGGGTCCTCCCTAGCCAGAAAGGACATTATCTGTCACCTATTAAAGGACATCATGCCAGTTTTTACCTCACAAGTTCCTTTTGGAATTGACTCCCCACCCCATTCTGTCTCACTGAAGAAATGTTCTTCATTTGATGCTTATTATTATTATTATTATTATTATTATTATTTAGAGACAGGGTCTTGCTCTGTTGCCCAGACTGGAGTGCAGTGGTGCGATC
The DNA here is from genome assembly GCF_047675955.1 of Chlorocebus sabaeus. Lineage (NCBI taxonomy): Eukaryota > Metazoa > Chordata > Mammalia > Primates > Cercopithecidae > Chlorocebus > Chlorocebus sabaeus. Next base: position 42,633,292 of record NC_132925.1, read on the forward strand.
ATAGCTCACTACAGCCTCAAACTCCTGGGCTCAAGTGATCCTCTCACCTCAGCCTCCCAAAGTGCTGGGACTATAGGTGTGCATCACTGTACCTGGTTAGTTGTTTGTGTTTTTTTAGAGAGATGGGGTCTTGCTATGTTGCCCAGGCTTCATTGTATATTTAACTCCAATTCCTCTCATTGTAACAGGCTGAGGTTGAGGGCAAGGGAGGTGGAATAGAGAATAAATAGGGACTCAGGACTCCTTGGCCACCAGAATGTGACTCCCAGGGATGAAAGAGTGATTGACCTGAGGGGGTCATCTGAGCTCTTCATTTTTTTCCAGCAATGGAGAGAGCAATCCTGATCCCTGCAACACTCCAGTTTCAGGGGGACGCTGGTCCTGGGGACCTGCCTACCATGCAGACTGTTTTTGTCTCCATCCCACCAATTCCTGTAATCTTTGATTGCCAGCCCCTGCATGGCCAGAGATTATGGGCTTGGCCATTACTCAGAAGGCTCTTCTCTTTCTGGCTTGGTCAAACACCACCTGTGTGACTTTGGAGCTATTCTGCAACGTCTCTGAGCCTCAACTTCCTCCTAAGATGGATAATGCTTGCTTTGGCTTGTCTCCCCAGTTCTCATGAGACTCAAAACACAACAAATGTGACTGTGCTCTGTCAACCTGAAAGCACTGTCCACTCATGAAGGGTCACTGTCCACTGGGCTAGGAGTGTCTGCCGCTGGGAAAAGCAGTTCATCCATCTTTGTGCCTCCAATGTCTGGTGTTGGTAAATGACCCCCGAGGGGTGGCTGCTGGGTGGTACATGAACCAAATGAGGGGACGACAGAGGAGGATGGGAGTAACTGACAAGTCAGGAGCATGAAAATGAAGAAAGAGAGAGAAAAGAAGAAATGCCTTTCCTTTCCTGCCACCCTCAGTCTCCAGGAATTAACAATGCTCCCCAAATACTGGCCCCCACCACTGATTAGGTAACTTTTTAAAGTCATCCCAGCTCCAATTAGAAAAGGATGTTAGTAAAGCTTTCCCATACCAATTTAAATAAACACTGAACACATTCAACATTTAAACTGAATGGAAATCCCTATTTTAAACAACAGCCTTCTAAAGGACTTGCTGGTGCTGCACTGAGAGCTGAAATTAGGAATTGGGAGATTTCGAAGCTTGGGGTGGGGTCCTGGGGAGGGGCAAACCCTGTCCCTAACTCTGGGCTGCTTTGGTTTCCTGGAGGAAGAGGTACTCAGGAGGCTGAGAGAGCCACGATGGCAATTGGGCTTTTTTAAGCCCAGGGAAGCCTTGGTCTTCTGTGTTGAGCAACAGCCAGGCCTGGGAACCCACAGAATCATCCTTACCATTCTCCCCCCATCTATGTTCAGTTCTGCTCCACACACATCCCCTACCACCATCACCCCCATTCTCAGAACAGAAACACAGCCGTTTAGATGAAAAGGGCAGCTGCTTTGCACCACAAACAAGCCCTCCCACTACAATCCCAGCTGCATTTTCAGATATTCCAGCCTCTCTTTGCATCCCCGGGTCTAAACTATAATGGAATAATTGGAATAAAATATAAAGCAGAACTTCCCACCCAGAAAAGCATGAGGAATGAGAGGGTGGTAATGTTTAGACATAAAAGAATACTCCCACAATGTTACCCTTGCCCTCTGAGCATGGGGCACATTTGCAAGCCAGTGTACCCTTGGGGACATCCCCGGACCTCCCAACACCTACTCATGCACACGGATCTTGCTCTTGCCCCCTTCCTTCTGCCCCATTCAGTGTTAGGGCTGTATCAGGGCTTTGCTCTCAGGAGCTGAGGGTGGACAAGGGTTCACTAGATAGCCCCTGGGACTACCTCTAACATACACAGACCCTGACCTTCCTCTCATTCTCTAGGGTAGATCACAGGGAGGCCAGAGCCAGGGTAACCTTCTTTGGCCACCTCCACCCTCACTTGAGAGTTAAGTGATATCTGCTAAGCACTTCTCAGTTGAAACATTGATTCTTCCCCTTATCCATACTGCTATGGTCTGAACATCCCCTTCAAATCTCATGTTGAAACTTAATCCCCTGTAGCAGTATTAGAGGTGGGGCCTTTGAGAGGTGATTGGATCATGAGAGCTCAGTCCTTATGAATGGACTAGTTCATTCATGGGTTAATGCGTTATCATGGGAGGGGAACTAGTGGCTCCTTCCAGAAAAGGAAAAGACTTAAGTGAGCACATTTGCATGCTTGGCCCCCTTGCCATGTGATACTCTGCACCACCTTGGGATTCTGTAGAGTTCCCAACAGCAAGAAGGCCCTCACTAGATGCAGTCCCTCAACCTTGGACATCTTAGCCTCCATAACAGTAAGAAATAGATTCCATTTCTTTATAAGTTACCCAGTTTCATGTATTCTGTTATAAGCAACAGAAAATGAACTAAGACAGATACCAAGTACAGTATAAATCCAATTCCAGTATACTCCAATATAGTATAATTCCAATTCCAGAAATGCCAGGAGGCAGACCAAACTAAGTAAAGACACAGAAAATATATAAGCCACTGTCAAAGTATAATTTTCAAAATGCTCTCATATATGTATATTTATTTAACTCATTAATGAGGAATGGTAAAGCTGGTTCAAAAGAACTTGAAGAACGGGGTTTGCATGATCAAGAAAGGCATGCAGAAATAAGTCTGTTAGGTCAAGACAGAACTGTCCTACAGAGCAATAACACCATAACTTTTGGAGTTATCTTTTCTACTGGACAGAAATAATTTGCATCTCTACTTGGTAAAAATCACTTGCAACTTATCTGCCTATATGTTAACATCTAGCTTCATGAGGCCTGGCATCTAATCAATAATAAACTGAGAATCGAACACTGTTTTTTCTGTCTCCGCTGCTTAGAATATAAACTCCATAGGGACAGGGTTCTTGTCAGTACTTCCCCTTCCAAAGCGGTGGAAGAGTATTCGGCACCTGTAAGTGTATAGTGGGTATTTGTTAAAGGATTATCTGAAGGCACCCCAGGGTTCGGGGCCCAGGAGAAGAGGCCTTTTGCATCAGGAATGGCTGGATATAGCCCTGATGGGTGGGTGGGATCCGAATGGGAAGGGAGGAGAGTGGAGGCAGAGGAGAGAGTGAAGACGAGGTGTGGAGGAGGGTCAGGAGGAAGCTGGGGAAGGACAGGGTGTTGAGAAGATGTCAACAGTGTCAAATTTGGGAGATTACACAAATGCAGTAGGTAGGGGCTACACATTCAGAAGCCTAGCAGACAAGAAAAAGCATAGACAATCCAGAAGCCAGCTGAGTTAGGTGCAGGTTTTTAGAGAAGGACCACATTGGGCCCATTTGAAGATGGGGGAGAGAGGTGTGGCCATCCAAGCAGCAGGTAGGTGTCAACCAACAGTGGCAGGGGTTTCCCCTGGGCTCAGGGTTCAGGAGCTGAGGGGCACAGAGGCCTCCAGCTGGAGCTGGGGGGCTGCAGCTTCCCAGGGCTGGGTGTCGCCAAAGGACAGCCCGAAGAGCAGTGCCCTGCCCCCCAAGACAGGTGCACCTTTGATGTGGCTCAGGCTGCTGGGCAGAGGAAACCCAAGCTTCCCAGCGCAGCCTGTTCCATCAATGCCACCCAGTTTTCAATGAGGCTGCATAAGACACGGACCCGGTGGACCCGTGGCAGGGCAATTGCTTTATGGACAGAGCGGCTGGCAGGAAATCAAGGCTCAGTGTTTCAGCCTGAGATGAAAGGGAGCTTTTACCCAGACTCCTATCAATGCACCCACACTTCACTCTCCACTCTGTGAAGAGGGGTTCTCAGTGCAGGGAGTGGGGGTTGACACTTCCCTACTTTCTCCTCCATTTCCTCTCTTCCTTCTGGGTAAGAACACAGAGTGGGAGTGTCTTTAGGAGAGGGGACTGTGGGTGAGGGAAGGGTCTGTGTTACCTCCGCAGGTTTTAATTATCTAAGCTTCCTCTGTGGGATGAGGGAGGGTCCTGTGAGCACATCAGGGATAAATACAGAGTACAAAATGTGTTCCCCCAAGCTTTGCACGTCACGCCCATCCACGACTGTATTTAAAGATTTACTCCCTTCATTCACACGTATGTGTGTGCGTGTATGTGTGTCTGTGCATGTGTGTGTATGAGAGAGAGTGAGAAAAAAAGAGAAAGGAAAAGAAAGACAATGCTATTCCATGGTTGCTCCACGCAGCAGCCGGCCCGTTTCCCTTGCTCCATTTCTAGGCCCTGAGGCTCATCAAGTGACCTTGAAATCCTGCAGGGGTTCAGGACCTCTGGTCCTCACCCTACAGTGGAAATAGAAAATCAAGGATCTTCTTTTTGAGAAGATGCTCTGTCCAGGCTTTGAAAGACAGATGCAGGAGGAGGAAACTGGGATGTTTTATGGTTTTAGCTCTCTCTTTAACCATAACTCGACACACATTTACTGAGGTCTTGGTGCCTGGCTTTGGGCTGGGCAAAGGGACACAAAGACAAATGCTGCTCTGTCCCTGCCCTGGAAAATGAAGTTCATAGCAGGGAGACCACATGGTGATGCAGTACAGGCAGCACCAGGCGCTGAAGGCAAAGGCAGGAAAAGGTGCCTGATTCACGCGGGAGCCCTAAAACATATGCTGACGCCCAAGCTCCCCGCTGGATGAACTGAGTTCCTCTTTGATGGTGGGGCCTGGAGGACGGGAGGTGGCTGGCTCTGGATAGGTAAGAGGTGGGGAGTGTCTTTGGGAGGTTTGGAACCCCAGGGCTCAGGGTCAGGGCCTGATACCCCATAATCCCCCAGCATGTTCACACCAACAGCAGAGGCCATGTGGTAGGACGGGACAGACCATGGAATTTGGAATTGGAAGACAAGGGTTTAAAATTGCCTCTTAGTAGATGTACGACCTTGGTCATGCCCTTTCTGGAGAATTTCTTCACCTCTAAAATGGGTATAACAGTACCAAACTCAGAACTTAGTAATTGTAAGAATTAAGTGAGGCAATGTACAGAAGGCATTAGAACAGTGTCTGGCATGGAGTTCAGGAAAGGGAAGTTGTGGCTTCTGGGAGAAGTAAATGAGGATGCAGATGTCCTTCAACAACAGTGAAGTGGTCCATTAAAAAATGGTTTCGGCTGGACGTGGTGGCTCACGCCTACAATCCCAGCACTTTGGGAGGCTGAGGCAGGCAGATCACGAGGTAAAGAGATGGAGACCATCCTGGCCAACATGGTGAAACCCCATCTCTACTAAAAATACAAAAAATTAGCTGGGCATGGTGGCGCATGCCTGTAGTCCCAGCTACTCGGGAGGCTGAGGCTGGAGGATTGCTTGAACCCGGGAGGTGAAGGTTGCAGTGACCTGAGATCACGCCACTGCACTCCATCCTGGTGACAGAACGAGTCTCTGTCTCAAAAAAAAAAAAAAAAAAAAAAAGGTTTCTCTCAATATCATCATCATTTTAGCCCAGAGCAGGTGAAGGTAAATTATCTGGGACCCACCACCCCAAACCTCTACAGCAAATAGCAGGTGTGAATCAGGCTGAACATGTGGGCCGACAGTCATGGGCTCTGTCACTGAGGCCAGCACACTCCTGTGAAGATGGGGGCAGACAACCCGTCCTGGGAGCCTATTCTCAAATGCACAGGCCCAAAGGCCATTCTTGAGCACACGGAAGTAGGGGAGATGTACAGCAAGCCCCTCCTCTCATGTAACAGTGAAGCCCCTTCCAAAGCTGCCATCTCACGACCCTCACTCTCCCACCTCCATCAGAGCAGCAAAGGAATGGAAAGAGTGTGTCTTGGGGTTGGTGACTTAGCTACCAGAGCCTTGGTTTCCCCATTCATGAGATGAAGGAACAGCTCTTGGGATGGCCCCCTGGGGATTAGGGAGCCTGTGTTTAGAAAACAGAGTGCCTGTCACATCGAGCATCCAAGACATGGTCACCCCATTCAGCCTCTGTGTCACACCTGAGCCAGGTCAGGATTGTGCAGTTCAGTGTAGGAGACTGTGGGGTAGCCAGGGCTCATCCCAGGCCTTGATTTACCCATATTCCCTGTGCATATGGAAAGATCTGAGACGGAATCTGGGGTTTTGCCCAAGAAGGGGGAATCCCGAATTCAGGCCCAGCTGGAAGGTGGGGTTTCCCCAGGACAAAAGACTCTGGCCCTGGGCCTCTGTGAAATGAAGCCCGGCCCAGCATACTCATGCACAGAGCCTGCAACCCAAGGTTAATGCCTGCATCCTGGAAGCTCAGAAACAGAGCCCAGGACACATGCTCCTGACAGAGGAACAGGCACTAAGGCTGCTACCCCAGAAAGGCCACAGGAGAGGGACAGCCTGGGAACCAGTACAGGGCTAGAGAGAGGAGGAGGCCATGGCAATGCTGGCTGAGAAAGCACTTCCTGTGCTGAAGGGTAGAGTGGCTTCCCATCACCTCTCCAGAACAGAGAATGAGCCAGAAACCCCCTCTGAGCCTCCCAGCAAAGACAGGGCTTCTGAACAACATCCCTGCAGTGAAACTCTGCCTCCTCGAATTGCTTGGCCCTCCTGGTTTCCAATCTCCCTCCAACACCACATGCATTTCCTGGGCTCTGTCTGGCACTGTGCCCGCAGGAGCCACAGGAGAGGCCCAGTGTCAGGTGGCAAGAGCACACTTTGGCTTCACTGTGGCCTAGGTTCAAATCCTGCCTCTACCTCTATACAGTTGTGAGATGTGAGGCAAGTTTCTTAACCTCTCTGAGGTCTTTTCCTGGTGTGTAAACCGGGGCTCATCTCTCCCTGGGAGGCCTTCATGAGGACTTCAGTGAGAGACTGGCCCATAGTAAGTCCTTACACATGGAAGTTGTTATTTGAGAATACGATGCAGATCCCATCAGAATCCCTGGGGCTGAAGGCTTTCAACCACCCCTAAGCCTTCTTATGCCTTCTCCCCTATGTTCCCCCAACCCCCACCACCATTTTCCTCTGCGCCCCTGGAGGAGGCCACAGCACCGAACCAGGCCAAGATTCATCCTAGGTTAGGAAGATTTCCCCAGCAGATGACCAGGGCAAAGCCATAGGCATGGCCCCTCCATCTCTGCCCCACCTAGATCCCAGGTCTGTGTGGATCCATCCTCGCCGGTCCTACCCTTTCAAGGAGAGGCTTTCCTGAAGTGGAAACCGCTGCAGACACTTAGCCCAGTGCGACAATCTCTGAACAATCCTCCCTCCCAGCAGGATTGGGCTGCGAAGTGTCATTAAAGCCACAGGTTAATTAGGTGTGCAGCCATCTTGAATAGAGAAGCACCTCACCTCCTCTCATCATGCATCCAGAGGTTCAGGGCTGCAGGAGGCAAGAAAGGGACCCACACCACCTTCCCCCCACCTTCTTCCTTCACCCCTCCACCCCAGTCCTAAAGCTCTCCAGCCAGGCCATGCCAGAATTGCCTTCCATCAGCTGTAGTCTAACTGATGACATCCTTTTTTCTACAGATTGATGGAGGGAGTGGAGAGAACAGATCTGGCTGTGACTAGGGCTTCACAGAAGGTGCCTGGAGAGGTGTCCTTAGAGATGGACAGAGCCTTGAGTCCCCTCCTGCCCCCAACCCAACCATGAGGAGGAGACAGTGTAAGGACTGTTTTCAATGCAGGGTCCTGCAGAATGGAGCCAGGGATGGAGGCAATGCAATGGATGAAGGAAAAGCGAGAATGAAAAGAACACACCGGTCAGACACAGGAGAGAGTTGGGAGGCACTGGCCCACATGGCTAGGAAGACTGGGATTGGCTTACTAGTTATCTAATACCTTCCTATCTCAGCCTGGCTCAGTCACTCCAAAATGGGGATGCTGTGAGGGATTTCATGAGCTAAAACACATACAGCTTTTAAAACTGGCTGCTACAGTGTAAGCTCTCAGGAAACCAGGAAATCCTCACAACACCCGTCCCCTTCTGCAAACTGCTGAGTCCTGGGCTCCAGCTCGCTAGTCCACTCTGCAAAAGGTCTGGTTCGCTTGGTACCTTGAGGTCCCAGGTGCTTTACCAGGTGACCTGCTATACAGAAAGGAACTTGTGTCGTTCAATTCCCATAACAACCCTCTGAAGTAGGTATGATGGCCATTTTACATATGAGGAAACTGAGCCTCGGAGAGGAGAAATAATTTGCCCAAAGTCCACTCTAATAGTAAGTGGCAAAGCAGGTGTTCAGACCCAGCTCTGTGTGGCTCCCGGCTTTTCCTCCCACCCCAAACTGTCTTCCAAGCCCCACTCCTTAGCAGAGTGTCTGAGGCCCTCACATCTAGCTCTTCTCCCTGCTCCCAATCTAGCCAGATTCATGCCCCCCCATCCAGCGTCCAGAAGCACACACCATCTTCACTTATGTGCTTTCCCCACGGAGTCAAAGAGCCAGAATAGGAAGGAGAGAGGGAAAGGCTTCAGGGAAGAGGGGAGCTGGAGGGTAAAGGATGCTGAAGCAGAACGAGGCTGCTGCTCATCAATCTGGGAGGTTTCTCCGGCACGTCCTACAGCTGTCTCCAGCTTGGCTTCTGTCTCCCCCATCAGGGTGCAGTATTCCACAGGAAGGAAATGGTGAGAGGAACTTTGGGCACAGGAGGGCCAAGCTGGAGGCTGGTGAGAGGCCCGCAGAAGTTCCAGCTGCTCTGAATGTGTTCAAGCCACTTGGCTGGGACACACATCCAGCAAACAGGGAACATGCAAATGAGGCTCAGAACAGCTGTAGATTCCTGATCTCATAGGAATCATGATAGGATCCTGGCAAGCACTAGGGTGGCTGGGAGGCCTCCAGGGGACCATGCAGTCTTCACTTCCAGAAAGGGGTCTGAGGTGGGTTTTGCAAACCACAAAGGTCAACTCAATGTGCCTCCTGCAGAGACTCTAAACGAAGGCTAGTGGGCATTTGAGAAGGACAGCTGAGATCACAGTGTGTGTTTGGTAGAAAAGTCCTGTCAGGCAAAGCGCATCTCTTCCACTGACAGGGTCACCATGGTGGTAGACAAGGGAAATGGAGTTTGCTCATCAACCAGATCTTAAATGAGACATCCGACAAGCTCTTCATGAAATCGTTGTGTATAAGCTAGAGAGGAAGCTGGAAGGCAGTAGCATTAGTGGGACATACAGCTGGTTGTACCCCAAGGGGGCTTAGCAATGGATCCCAGCCACCTGGAGGGAAGTGTCCAGGGGTCATGCTGCAGAGCTCCCACACACACCACCCCATTCAACCTCTTAGCAAATCCTTGGATCAATGTACAAGAAGCACTTGAAGTTGACAGCAGCAACAGATACATTGGATGACAGAGGCAGGATCCGAAATATCTTCGTCAGCTGGAGAGATTATTTCAAGATAAGATAAATTAGGGAAAAATGTAAAGTCCCAAACAGGAGGTCAAAAAGCTACAGCACTGTTGTAGGATGAATTGTGTCCCCCCAAAAAGCTCACAGGTTGAAGTTTTAACCCCCTGTATGTCGGATTATTGCCTTATTTGGAAATAGGATTGTTGCAGATGTAGTTAGATGAAGTCACACTGGAGGGTGGATCCCAACCCACTACGACTGGAGTCCTTATAAAAAGGGATAATTTGGTGACACACATGCACACAGGGAGAACATGTTGCAAAGATGAAGGCAGAAATTATATTGATGCTTCTACAAAATAAGAAACACCAAAGAATGCCAGCAAACCACAGGAAGCCAGGAGGGAAGCACGGAGCAGATCTGCTGTCATATCCCTCAGAAGGAGCTCTGCCCACACCTTGATCTCAGACTTCTGGCCTCCAGGACCAGAAGACAATAAGTTTCTGTTGTTTAAGCCCCTCAGTGTGGGGTGTTTTGTTACAGCTGCCCTAGAAAACTAATTCAAACACAAAGGTAAAATTGGGAAGATGCGGCTGAGTACATTATGTTAAAGAGACCCTGGGGTGCTGGTTGGCTGTAAGCTCAGTAGAAATCAGCAGTGCTGTGTGGCTGCTAAAGACAGCCAGATCAGAGTTGAGGCTATGTTAACAGAAGGTGCACTAGCTGAGTTGATATGGATATGCTGGTCAGGCCTCACCTGGAGGGCCACCTTTGGCCCCTGGTGACCTCAACTGGAGAGAAGTGGGAGATCTTCAGAGTCCTATGCCCAGAGATGAAGAGACAAGCCAGAGGAGGACTGCCGAAGTGGGGAAGAGGTGGGAGGCTCACCAGCTTCCAATGTTTGAAGAGCTGTGGCATAGACAAGGGACGAACAGCCATCCACACCAAGAAGTGATGGAACCCACAGGGAGAGAAACAGACTTCAGAGAAATAAAAGAATGCTATTGGGCAGTGTCGCCCAAAACATCAAATGCGCTATCTCCTGGGGACCTAAGCTCTCTGTCTCTGAGAAACTCAAGACTCCACCTGCTGACCACTCAGTAGAGACTTGTGCCAAAGACTCAGGCAACTTGTAGCTCCAAAGAGGGTCCACTCATATTCCCAGCCTGGCTTGACACCAGCAACTCGAGATTCTTACCTATTTAAAGCTAGAGGCCACCATGCGATGTCTGGGCCTCAAGAGTGTCCATCCATGACTTCAGCAGATTAAACTGTGTGCTGACTCATGGTCTCAGAAGATCAGGTTTGGTGAGACCCAGGTCCACTGGAGGGATGAACCTGCTCATGCTCACAGAATAGGGGTCCCAGGAGGATGAGGGGTGGGAAGGAAAGCTGCCCTGACTCCCCACTGTCCAGGGAGTGATGGAGCTGGCAGCCCAAGCCTTAATTGATCCCTAACTTGAGGGAGCCCCACATTGGTGTGTGCTGTGAGGGGACACAGAGGAACTTACACTCAGACCTCTCTTTGAGGGGCTCAGGGAGAACTCACCGGGAAGACAGTATTCTGCAGGAGAGGCAGCTGTGATGCCGGTAAGAAGACGCAGTGATCCCTAAGTATATCTGGGGGATCAGTCCCAGGACCTCCTGCAAATTCTCAAATGCACAAATGTTCAAGTTCCTTACATAAAATGGTGTAGTGTTTGCCTATAACTACACACATCCTCCTGTATACTTTAAATCATCACTTGATTACCTATAACACCTAATACAACGTAAGTACTACGTAAACAGTTGTTATATTGTATTGTTTAGGGAATAATTACAAGAAAAAAGTCTCTGTACATGTTTAGTATAGATACATTTAAAAATTTAATTTAATTTAATTTTTATTTTTTAGAGACAGGATCTCATTCTGTCACCCAGGCTAGAGTGCAGTGATGCTATCGTAGTTCATTGCAGCCTTGAGCTCCTGGGCTCAAGCAATCCTCCTGCCTCAGCCTCCCAAGTAGCCAGGACTACAGGTGCATAACACTACACCTGGCTAACTTTTTAAAAAACCTTTTTTTGTGTGTGTGTGTAGAGATAGGGAGAGCCTTGCTGTTGTTCTGGCTAGTCTCATAATCCTGGCCTCAAGTGATTCTCTGGCTTCAGCCTCCCAAAACACTGGGTTTACCAGTGTGAGCCACTGTGCTCAGCCTCAGATGCATTTATATTATATTATATTATATTATATTATATTATATTATATTATATTATTTTTTTGAGACACAGTCACTCTGTCGCCCAGGCTGGAGTGCAGTGGTGTGATCTCGGCTCACTGCAAGCTCCACCTCCCGAGTTCATGCCATTCTCCTGCCTCAGCCTCCCGATTAGCTGGGGCTACAGGTGCCCGCCACCACGCCCGGCTAATTTTTTGTATTTTCAGTGGAGACAGGGTTTCACTGTTAGCCAGGATGGTCTCGATATCCTGACCTCGTAATCCACCTGCCTCAGCCTCCCAAAGTGCTGGGATTACAGGCGTGAGTCCCCACACCTGGCCCCAGATGCATTTTTTAAAAATATTTTCAATCCAAGTTTGGCTGAATCCTCACATGGATTACACAGATACAGAGGGCTGACTATACTTCCCAGGATTATTAAATGAGCTCATTTAATCCTCCTTTAAACACAGTCCTACCTCATCTTACAGTTAAAAAAAAAAAAAAAGGAAAAGAAAAGAAAAGGATGCTCAGAAAGGGAAAGGAACTTACACAAAATTCACAACCAAAAAGCAGCCATGCTGGGTTTGAAGCCAAGTCTGTCTCATTTTCAAACCCACACTCATTCCAAGGTTCTCCAATGCTTCCCTAGTAAAGGGGTGTAGGTTGTGAGTTTCAAATAATCACCACAAGCATCCAGCAACAGAAAGAATGACCTAACGTGGTCCAAAGCAGTGTCTCCAGCTTTAGCATGCAACAGGGTTTTTAACAGCACAGGTTGGCTGGGCTCAGTGGCTCACACCTGTAATCCCAACACTTTGGGAGGCCGAGGTGGGCGGTTCACTTGAGGTCAGGAGTTCAAGACCAGCCTGGTCAATATGGTGAAACCCCGTCTCTACTAAAAATAAAAAAATTAGCCAAGCATGGTGGTGGGGGCCTGTAATCCCAGCTACTTGGGAGGCTGAGGCAGGAGAATCATTTGAAACTGGGTGGCGGAGGTTGCAGTGAGCCAAAATTGCACCACTGCACTCCAGCCTGGGTGACAGAGTGAGTGAGATTCCATTATCTCAAAAAAAAAAAAAAAAAAAAAAAAAAGTTTCTTTTGCTAGGCCCCAGCCCAGCAAAAGGTTGATTGAACCTTTTTAGTGGGTCTGGGGTGCAGCCCAAGAATTGTTGCATTCTTAACAAGTTCTGGTGGTACTAATGCCACAGGTCAGGGGCTTTACTTTGAGAATCCCAGCTCTAAAGAGATCAGGAAAGGAATTGGTGTTCCAGCCTCAGAGCCGCAAAGACATAGAGGTACGCTGGTTGGATGATCACCTGTTCCCAGGGCAGGAGTCCCGCAAAAGCCAGGCAGCAGAACTGCTGGCCAGTGCTGAAACAGAAGCTTACTTCACTAGAGTCCATCTGGTTGGGAAGATGCTCATTCTAGAAAACCTGGGTTCCTGTACTTTTCACTCTGGACTCTTCTGGTTCTCCCGGGCTGATGAGTATGTTCTTCCATAGGAAGCCCTGCTTCTTCTGTGGTTGACCACAGTCACCCTCAGCGTTTTCTCCCTGTCTTAGCAGAGGAGCTTCTTTCACCAGACCTTTTGCAGCTGGGCTTCCCAACCTCCTCCTGATGCCAGATGCCCTCCACGAAGCACATCTGAGTTGGGCAGGGTCCCCTCTCAAATCCATATTCATAAATGAGCACAGAATAACCAGGAAGAACCCAATCTGGACCCCACATTTCTCTTAGCTCCATTTAAGATGGTGTTGTTTTGCGCCACCCCATCACCTTGCCGGCTCTGATGAAGCCGGTGCGCAGTTGAATCCCTCAGATCTTTTTCTCAGGACTTCAACCAAATCAGGTCTGTCCCCAACCCTCTCATGAACTTGAGTAATTAATTTCTGCAATCTAAATGCAACTTTCCATCTGCTGCTGTTAGATTTCATCTTGTTAGTTGAAACCCAGCATTCCAGTTTGTTGAGATCATTTTTGAATCTTTATTCTGTCTTTTATTGGAGCTGCCTATCATGGCCTTATTGTCAACAGATTTGATTATGCTTACTCCAATTTCATCCAAGTCATGGATAAAAATGCGAAGCTTCATCTTCCAGAATCTCACCTTCCACAAACTGTCTTCTCTTTTAAAATCCCTAATTCTAGGATCATAATTCCCCAAGTCAGACCTCCTACAGTCTAAGGGAGGTCTCCGGGTACATGGTTTCTTTCCTTGGCTATTATAAACACCAGGTGCATGTGGTCACTTTCATCTGATCATCCTATCATATCTTGTCACCTCATTCTGGATCATGGTCAGAATTGAATCAGGATAGTTTAGTTGCCATTTCTTGACCTTCTCAGTCATGACAATGCTACAGAGGCAAGAATGCAAGAATACATCCAATTCTCCACTTTAAGCAGTATCTGGTTTCCAGTAGAAGTCAAACTGCCTATGCCCTGTCATGACTATAGCATGCCTCCCTGACAGCCTTATATTCCACACTGGGAAAGTAGCACCCAAATTCTTCCAACTGGCTGGAGAACCTGTAATACATCATAACTTGGACCTACTCAGCTGCAAGGCATGCTGGAATCTTGGCAGCTGGTCAGTGAGGAGCAAGAAATGTTTTCTAGCATGGGTTACCTGGATAAAGGGATGATGAGGACATGACCCAGGAAGTAAAAAGGAAAGGGGGGCGTTGATGAACAGCATCCCGACTCTCCTGCTGTTTGTACTGAGAAATGCCCCTCTTCTACTGGAGAAAGATATGACATATGTCCATGGGATGCTGAGGGAACATTTGTGAACAACTTGTTGACAACAAGCCAAGAGTTAACACCAAGAAGATTGAGAAAAGCGTATGTGGTAGTTAAATGTGTTTAAATTCCAGCTCTACTTCTTATTAGCTGTGTGACCTTAGGCAAATAATTTTATTTCTCAAGGTTTCAGTTTCCTTATGAGGAAAGTGGAGATAAAAATAATATGTGGGCCGGGCGCAGTAGCTCATGCTTGTAATTCCAGCACTTTAGGAGGCCAAGGGAGGTGGGTCGCTTGAGCCCAGGAGTCTGAGACCAGCCTGGGTAGGAACCCCATCTCTACATGAAACACAAAAGTTAATCAGTTAGGTATGGTGGTGTGTGCATGTGGTCCCAGCTACGCGGGAGGGAGGCTGAGATGGGAGGATGGCATGAGCACAGGAGGGTGAGGCTGCAGTGAGCTGTGATTGCACCACTGCACTCTGGCCTGGGTGACAGAGTAAGATCCTGTCTCAAATAAATTAATAATTTTTTTTAATGTATACATAAGGCACCTGAGGATTAAAAGAGATAATGCACACAAAAAGTTTACCAGGCTGGTGTATAGTAACAACTCTATAAACCACAGCTGTTTTTACAGAACACTAACTGGAAGGCACTGAGTGTTATAGTTCAGGGGCTGGAGACGTGACGAAGAAAGGGCTGAGCAGGTGAAAAGAGAAACAAGGATGCTGGAGGTGGGGGCAGGAGAGCCTAGGATTTCCTACAAAGGGAGAGGCAGCATTCTGTGGAACTGATCTGGAGACAGAGCCTCAGACCAAGGCTAGGTCAAGGGATGCTGACCTCAAATCCGGGAGGGGGAAGCAGTCAGCGCGAAGTCTCAGAGGACAGCAGTGAAAAATGTTTCTAACACTCTGAATCCAAAAACTTTTTATTGCTGTAGGAAGTCAGTCAAAAATGGTCTAAATGGTCTATGTGAAAAAGCATCAATATTCCACTTCTAGAAATCTGTTCTGAGGAAATAATCATTGATAGGCACAAAGATTTATGCGCAAGGATGTTCAGTGCAGCATTGTTTATAATAGTGAAAAGTGGTTTACAATTTAAATGTCCAACCCCGGGGGTTTGTTAAATAAATTATGACGCATCCACATGATGGAATACCAGGCAGCCATTATAAAGCCCATCTTAGTAGGATACTTAGGAAGAGGGAAATTATCACAATATACTGTTAAATGAAAAGGTTGGTTACAAAGTACAATCACAATTTGGTTACATACCTATCTAGACGAAACACACAAAAATGTTGAATGAATATTCATTACTTTTGTAAATGCTTTTTAAGAAAAAATGACCAAAAAGAAGTAACCAGACAGGAGCTCTCACAATCAGCTTATAGTAGAAAGTCATTAAATTCAGAACACAAACAGTAGCTATGATCTGAATGCCAGAAGCTGTAGCTGGTGCCCATTAGAAAGGACCTGGCTGTTTAGAAGGGTTGAGGGCTAAGAGGTTCTGCATGCCATTGGCGTGAGGCCAGGTAGAGCCTAGAAAAGAAGATTTAGGTCAGTGGCTCTCAACCATGGCTGCCTATTTGAAGCTCAAAAAAAATACCAGTGCCCAGGCTCCCCCCACAGAAATTCTGTCTTAATCAAGGTCTAGGATAGGGCTGTCAAGTATATATTTTTTAAAGCTCTGCAGGTGATTTTTACGGAAGTCAGTGAATTACGTGTTGAGCTGGACCAAGCCACTGTTACCTGTATACAGAGGTAGACTTGAGGCTGCTCACCCCACTTCCCAGCTGCCTTCTCTCTGGACAGGGCCTAGGCAGGGAAGTGAGGAAAGTCTCACTCTGGAACACGGAGAGCTGTTGAAAGGGAGGAGGTGCCCCAAGGCACCTGGTCTATGCAGAAACATTACCCTCAGCCTTGGGGACACTAACAGAAGTGCTCCTTAGACCTTGCCTGTTTGGAGCTTTTACCACAAGGACACTGCTCTATACTTAGACTCCTGATGGGACCCAGGGTACCCCTGACGCCAAACACTGAAAGTCCAGGCTCTACAAAAGGGGGAAGTCTGCAGGGGCCTGACCCTGCATCAGCCTGAGCTAGTGGTATTTTCCTCTTCTGTCCTGCTTTTGGGCAGAAATACACACTAACCAACAGGGCAATGTGTAAACCTTAAAAGCAGTCTGCTTTGAGTGGATGAGGCCTCTCGGAGAGGGCTACTAGTTTCCCCCAGGCGCCTTGAGGGAAGAGAAGCAGAGGGAGCTGGTTGCTAGAAACAAAAGTTTGTATTAAATGATAAGATCTCCCCCAGCTTCTCACTACAGATATAGAGTTACTCAAGGCACTGAAAGAAGGGAAAGAAGAGGCCTGAGTTGGGTGCTTCACACACTGGATCCATCCGTCCCTGAATAATTAAGAGCCAACTGCAGCTCTTTTGTATTCTTAACAGTGGGGCTCCTGGGGGGCCTTTGGGACGATGACTAGGGCAGTAGGGAGGGAGCTTTGGCTCAGGTAGACCAGTGGGGTTGGCAAATAGAGATGGATCTAAATTGTTACCCCGCAAGTCATTTCCCTAAAGTTGCCTCCAAGCTCACATCAGTGCTGGCAAGGAACGGAACTGCGGATAGAACTGCGGTTAATCCGATGGTCAACCGGTAACACACAGCTTTGGAATGCCTTGCATCTACATTTATATGTGTGTATATATATACATATATATGTATGTTTATATGCACATGTATGCCTCAGTATACAGCAGATTTACCTTCCAAATGATGTTTGGCTCAGGCTGAGGCAAACAGGAAAATGCATTCTCTGAAGATGCAGCGACTGGCAGTCGGTCAGATGGGTTAATAACAGGGGGGCTGGATGGTAACTGGAAACTAGCCTGAGACTCACATTCCCCACAAAGAATCCACAGAAAAGTCAATGAGCCACTCCTGGAAAATCAAGAAGCAACAGTAATATCCATTCAAAACCACTGACTTGAGGGCCAGAAAGGGCTTTAGGATTCTTGTGAACACCTCCCATTCACAGATGAAGAACCCAGTGGTTTAGCAGAGGTGCTCAAGCAGAAAAGCCTCCCTCATTTCTAACCCAGCCTCCCCGCTCAATAACTGAAACCTCGAATTTGATCCTCAGGGGACTGGCCGGACAGATGGTCACCAACCATCCTTCACGTACCAACCTTTCCCATCACAGAAGATGCTGGCCAGAGACATTCCTGGTTCAAATGCAAAGATACTCTGATCATATCGACAAGGCTTCAAATTCAAACGAGTTCCACGTGTAAGTCTGATTAAGTCATCCTTATTAAACGCAGATCAATGAGGACAGTGTCATGGAGGGATTCAGCACACACAGCATTGCCTTTAAAGCTTTCGTGTACTCGGGGAAAGTCCGATGGAATCCTTGTCCCTCTATTTCAAGTCAGGGAGAGTGGAGGAGAATCAGCAGACCAACTGCCAAGAAGAGCTCAAGGTTAAACTCTCCTGACCCCAGTCCCCGTCCCAGTCCCAGAGATCCCTCCTTCTGCTTTCTCTATTGTGTCCAGCAGCAAATTGGACAGAAAACTATCTTCATTTTTTATTCCGCTTTGAAGCCACCAAGTCGAATAATTTCTCACTGGTGAGTCTCCCACTCAAATCAGGACTGAGAGGCCATCATGCAAGGTTTGGGTTTCATCTCTCCTGCTCACTAAAACAGAAGGGAAGGGAAGTGGCATGGCAGAGCCACACAACATTCAGCACCCTCCTGTCCCTTTCCTTTCAAAACTCAACTCTCAGCTGGAACTTCTCCCTGCCATTTTCTAGCATACAAGCTGGTTATAAAGGAAATTTCTTCAGAAGGAAAGTATTGCAGGAGATCCATCTGAAAGAGAATGGCATTCACGAAGATCCTGTTCCAGATTACCCATTAGAGGATTATCTCCTCAGCTAAGGCAGATGTCATCAAACCAAAAGTCACAAAGAGGGGGATTTGCAAAAGTATAGTACGATGCCAGTGAAAAATCCAGGTGTTGTCCACACATGCTATAAATGAAGGGCTCAATTCTGACAATTCAATGAAATTCCGTTAGTCAAGGCATTTGCTTTGGCCTCTTGCCATACATTTAAGACCAAGTTAGTTAAGTGTTGTCATAAATTTAAGGCCAACTTAGTGATGGCTAAACTCAAATGCAAAGATCTGAATGTAAAGAAAAGTCATTCATTAGAAGTAACCATTTCCAGCACACACACACACACATACACACGAAATGAAGACAAGCTAGTGATCAAGGTGACTGAATGAGGCAAAAGATGGTCCCCAGAATCCACTGGGGTTTAGACGCTTAAGTATAAATAACACTCCCTCCAAGCATTTGTCATCCCCAGATCTCCAGAAGCCTGGCTTTGCCTCTAACTACACCGTAGGTACAAAGTACATGTTTCCCTTTGATGAGTGAGGAATCTGAGGCACAGAGAGGGAACTTGAAACTAGGAAACAGCTAAGGTGAGGGAATCCTAGCCCTCTGACCCTCCCTCAAAACCCTGGACTCCAAGTCCTTTGGACAACTCCACATTAGCTATCAGGTCCCCCAGACAAACCCACAGGGGAAAACACACCACAGTAAATTCCACCACAGATGTTGAGGCAATGCTGATAATTGTGTACTCTTAGTCATGCTGATTTATCCCATCCTGGGAGATCAGAGGCATGTGTTGTTTACTGTTGTATCCACAGCTCCTAGAACAGTGCCTGGCACATAGTAGGTGAGTGAATACAGGAGTTTACTGCCACTGATGGTCTCTTCTACCCTGTACCCAGGCAGTGACAAAGCCAACACTAGAAGATCATAGGAAACTTCTGTCTACTGCCAGGGTATAGGTGATGTGGCACCAGAACTCAGCTCTGGGTTCTTTAAGGCAACATAACATAACAAGGTGACATGCACTTCTAATCAGGGATCTTGTCTTTTTGTCCTCTCTGTCCATTCTACCACCTCAGTCATCAATGAAAGTGGTGAACTGGTTGACTGGTAATGAGTTGCTAACTCAGATCATTGGATATAAGAGGGTGACCAAGACTAAGGACAGGAGTGTCATGGTCAGTGTTCAAATAATTGGACCCAATAGCATCTTCTTCCCAAATACATGTACTCCATCCATAAATGTCTGCTGTTCCTCTACCCCCATGATGGTTCCCATTCCTCTTTTTAGATCCCCACTCAGGGATCAGGGCTTTCTGGATGTTCCTTGAAATCTGCAAACATCCAATGTGAGCTTCTAGTCTTATCTCATCTAACCCTATTGCTACATTAGATGAAACAAAAAGTTATGGTTGAATTTTCTCTTTTTTGTAAAGAATAAAATTGGTTTACACCCACTGGATTCCCAGTGGGAAGGGGGACAGGAGATCTGAATCCAGTCTTGGCTCTGCATGTGGAACCTAATATTGATGGATGTGATGTGCTCAGATTTGAGTAAAACAAGATGGCTCCCTCAAGGAACTTATCATCTCACAGAAGAATCTTAATGGGCCCTGAGAATGAGGGTGAGCCAAGGGCCCAACAGGTCAGAGGTAGAACCAGGCCATGAGATATTTCAATCAATCCTCAAGATATAGGGAGATAAGATAACATGTACATTCAAGGCAGATGAGCTCACTTCTTAGAATCTTAATTTCTTACTCTATAGATATAAGGGGTCAGGCTACTTAACGGCTGTTAATTGATTTTCTTAGGACCATTTCACTTGGCCAGTTTGGCTTTGAACTCCCAATTGCCCATAAGCTGGGCCACTCTAATTGCCTGATCAACACATTGTGATCTGCCTGCCCTCTGTAGGCATTTGAATTTGTGCTTCTCCTGACATGGACAGTCTCCAGGGCCTCTTCCAGCTTTGAGTCTCAATAAGAAGTGACCAGTGGAGGGTCTTTCAAACAAGCCAGGAAGTTCACCCTAAGACAAGAAAGTTTCTGGGGCTCCTCAGTCCTAATGGGGAGGTAGCAATCTATAGTTTGGGGCTGGACCTCTCAGCTTCTCTGGTTTTCTAGTCTGGCACTAGAAGTGGTAAAGGAACTTTTTCCCCTCCCTAGTGGGAAAGGAGGTGCTGGCTGTCCTATCTCAGGCCAGAGTCAATAAGCTCAGCTCTCTGGTTGACCTGAGTCATCAAGCTTTCTTTAACCCTTCCTCTCCTAAACCCTTGGGTCATCAGGAACCTTGCTGCCTGTACAGCCACTGCATTTTCCTCTCCATGTTCTCCCTCCCCAAACACGTAGACAAGTGTCTCAGGATCAAACTGGTGAACTTAGTAACCTCTCTAGGCATGGGCTCAGCACTGTACCTCTTTTTATCTGCCAGCATTTAGCATGGTGCATTGCACACAGTAAGGGCTTAAATAGTGTTTCCAAACAGTGATGATTATGGTCGCTACTGTTGGCTTTGGAGGAGGAAGGCTCTGGTATTGGCTGTTTGGAAAAAGAAAAGGGATGGAAGATCTGCCATTCCTTCTCAAACTGGTGGTGATAAGTGTCCATATGGAGAAAAGAGCACCCCCAGAAACCCACACTCACCTACACTCACCTTTCCCAACACAGCACAGCCAGAGGCAGCCCTTCCTCGCGAGTGGTCTACTCCCACACCCCGAGGTCAGAACAGTTCTCACCGCCCCATGAGTGACCAAGTGGCAAGTTCCCCCATCTCTCCTATATTTTATCTCCTTTCCTCCTCCGTTGAAAATCTAGACTTGGGGCAAGGTACTGGCTATTTCTTTCCAAGCTGTTTTTAAATCTGCCCCTCTTTTCCTAAGTTGTGAGGTCCAGTTGTAAGGTTCAAGTTCCCCTCTTGCCCCTTCCTCAAGGTCATCTGTCCCGGCTTAGAAAAGGTGAGAGGCCACTGCTGATTGTCAAGAAGAGAACAGGCTTAAAGAGATGAGCGGAAGTGGAAAGTGAGCAGCAAGCGGGCAGGGACGGCTGTGGAGAGAGGCCCCGCGGCCGAAGTGGGTCGGGGTGCCTGAGAAACGTGGAAGGAGGTAGGATTCACTAGGGGCTGAAGGAAAAAGATGGGGCTAGGGCCAGAGAAGGTGGGATCGTGTTGAGATCTAGACACGCAAGCTTCCAAACCCCCAGTCCCAATTCCGTTAGCCAGGAAGGAGTGCACCCCAGGATAGGCAGCTCTCCCGGCTCCGACTGCTCCCACCCCGCCCCTCTGCAGAAAGCCTGGACAGGATCGCAGGGGTGCGGGCAGAATCCAGCGCTCCTCTCCCCTCATCCAGACTCTCGGCCCACTCCCGCCTGGCGCGGTGGGCAGTCGGAACGACCCAAAGACTGGGCTTGGGGTGAGGGGGGAGGAGGGGGTAAGAACGGCGCTGCAGGTGGTCTTCCTCCTTGTTTAAAGTTTGCGGTGGGCAAAGGAGTCGGCTCCGTTGGGCCGGATCCTCTCGAGCCTCGCCTTCTTCCTCCTCCAGTCCCACGACCACTTCCCTCTCGGCTCCCGCCCCGCTCGGGTCCCCAATCCCCTCTTCCGTCTGCATCCCTCTCTGTGCCCGAGCGCCCCCCGCTCCCTCCCTCCTCGCTGGATCTCCCGCAGGACGTGAGCGGAAAGTGAATCGGCAGCCCCAACCACAAAGACAAATTACCATGAGAAACATAAATCGGGAAATCGCCGCTCGCATCCCCGCTTCCAGCTGCCGCACCCCTCTCCACCCTCCCAGCCGGGAGTGCAGGGCCCTGAGCCACTGCCCCTGGGGCCTGACGGGCAGAGTTCGTGCTCCGCAGGGCAACAGTGTCCTGGAGGGGGGTCTGGGAAGAATCCGGGCGGCGGCTCCGCAGGCGGCGGCGGTGGAGCGGGGACGTCCCTGAGCGGGAGATTTCACACTCCGGGCGGGCCACGCGTTCCCACGCGCCTCGCTGCCAGCACTCTCCCTCCGCGCTGTTTACTAGCCGGCCCTACCTAAGCCTCCATCTCCGCACCTCTGTCCCTCTGTCCCTCAGCCTCACTCGTCCGTCTCCTTTTCCAGGCCTGGGTCCCGGGTCCCCATCGCCGCTGCAGCCCGATGCGCCGACCACAGCCCAGGCAGGGCCCAGTGCAACCGGGACCCAGAGCTGGCGGGCGGCGGGAACGCGGCAGCGCCAAGGGCTCTTAAGCCGAGGTGGCAGCGGGTGGCGCGGAAGCCAGGGGACCCCCTGTCCTCCCGCCCGCAGCCTCACCTACCTGGCTTCAACTTGCCAGAGCCCAGACCCCTACCTCCCTACCCCGATACCCACCCGAGTTGCTGAAGTTTGCAAGTTGCAGCCCCAACCCGCGCTGGGGAAGCGCCTGGGGCTCCCGGGACTCACCTCCCAGCGAAGGGTGCAGGTGCCCGATTCCCCGCGGCTCCCGACTCCCGCGCCGCGCGGAGCGTCGGGGGCGAACCAGGAGAGCTGGCGGCCCGTCTGGGAATAGGGCGGCCGCGCAGGAAAGGCCTCCAGCTCTCAGCGCTCCAGTGCAGTCCCGACCCCGGCCCGCGCCAGCTGCGCTCGGGGTCCCAGCAGCCGCTGAACGCGCTGCCGACCCGCCCGGCTCGGCGGAGCTGGGCTCTGGCACCAACCCCCGCGCTCCAACTAGCTCCCGACCCGGCGCGCGGAGAGAGCAGGCAGGAGGAGACCGCGGGAGCAGAAGGAGGGAGGGGGAGGTGGGGGAGGAGTTGCGAGCGAAAGGAGAGAAGGAGGGGAGCGGGAGCGAAAGAGAGGAGGGGGCTGGAGCGGACCTGCCGCGGCGGGCGCTGCACCCGCCAGCCTCCAGGCGCGCGGAGGAGCGCGAGGGGGCGCCCTGCGGCGCGGCCGCTCGGCCGACTCCCGCCCGGGGCCTGCCGAGTGTGGTTACCAGCCGGGTGGGCCGAAGCCCCTTCCCCGGCGGGCATTCCGGCGGCGAGACCTAGGTCCCCGAGCATTTGCCGCCGTTTGCCACATCCCGCCTTGCAGTGCTCGGTCACCCCATCTCGAATGTTACATCTTTGCGGGCCATCGGCGGGACCTGCCCAACCCAACACTCCGGGCCTGAGGAAGCTCCCCCAAATCCCACTCCGGACTCCCACATTCCCCAGCCCCATCAGTTCGGAACGATCTTCCTGCCTGTGGATTTGAAGGGGAAGGGACCTCGTGTAAAACGAGGGAGAGCCGTTATAACCTGCAGTGGCAGAGAGGGAGGCTAGGCTGCTGGGCTGGGCTGGAAAGCCAGAACTGGCCGGATTAGGGTTAACCTTGCAAACTGTACGGTATTGAGCGAACCTCTCCAAGCCTCAGTTTCCTCAGCTGTAAACTGGGGTTAGTAATACGCACCCTACAGAATTGTGAAGAACGAGTAGGGGATACGGGGAGTAAAATAACATCAGGAACAGTGGGAGGGCAGCCAAGAGATGAGCGATCCGCGGAGGTGCTGGAGCGTTCTCGGCTGAGGACGGAAGGTTTAGCGCAATCAAAACAAGCGAGGCCGAATTGTTTACAAGTTTAAATGATCTAGTGTTTCTGATGGCTAGAAGGCGGGAGAGAAAGACTCAGGGGGCAAGCTTCAAATCCTAGCTGCCCGGGCTGCAAGAGGGATGGGAAGGGAGCCCTCTGCTGAACAAAAAATATATTTGAAAATTTTAAAAAAGGTGACCTAAGAACGAGTGAGAAAGACAAAGGATCTGAAAAACTAAAACCAGGAAAGTGTGAATCTAAGAGATAACCAAAGAGAACTATGGAATAAAAATAGATAAGTTGGAGGAAGGAAAATATCAAAAGACTTTCTAGAGTATGCCAAAAATCGGATAATTAGAACAAAGTCTGAGTGAAGCATTTTACATAATAAAATTCTGGGTAAAGGAAACCCCGATAAAGCAGAAGAATTAAGACACTAAGAGCCCCACAGAAGCACCTCCTCCCTGCCATTCTCCTACCCCCGGACCATGGCAAGAAGCAGTTTGACAGGATAATGGGAAAGAAAGGGTGGTTCTGAATCCAAGAAGGGAGTTTATGAGACACTGTAGAAAGAGAAACAGTGCAAGACCTCAAAGATAGACTTTCTAGGGCAACGGAAATGCTGAAACTCATAATGTGCAGAATGGAGAGAAACTTACAAAGGGAAAACACCTTCTGGACACAAAGACAGAGATGCAGAGAAGAAAAGGAAGGAAATGGACATGTGCGGGCATACCAGTCTGGTAGCCCATTCATTTAATATTGGGGTAAAAATCAAGTTGGAAGAGGCAGCACAGGATATTGAGTCCAAATCTATCATGAGCCCTGGACCATTCTTCCAGGTCCCAGGTTGAGATGGGGATAGGTCTCCTGATCCCCACTGTGGAACCTTCCCACTGCTATAAGTGAGCCCCCCCTCATTCCCTACAGAGCTGTGGGGAATGTTTTTGTCATCACAAAAAATAGAAGTATGTGCAATATAGACATACCTTTTAATTAACACAAAAAAACCTTGAAGCTATTTCATACTGCAGGACCAGGGAACGAACAGGAGAGCTTCCAATTTGTCTGGTTGGGAGAACAGACAAAATGCCTTCTAAGTGGCTCTGTCAGCCACACCTCTCTCTTGAAAGATAACCAAAATATTCTCCACCCTTCACACATTCTCTCACCTGCTCTCTTGTTTGCTACCATGTTTTGATTGTGTTCTTTCTTTTCTTCCCACTGTCATGTCAAGGCCCTTCCTGGCTCTCCCTCTCCATGTTATAAAGTGGAGAGGGGGTTGGGGACTGGCACAGGAAGAGAAGAGAGGAGAACCCAGGCTGGGGACACAGGGAAGGAAATTTTCCTTTTCAGGGGAAGCAGGAGCCAAGATAAGGAGGCACCCAAAGAGACAGACCAAGTAGCAGGGCAGCTAGCAACACTGGGCTAATTAATCCTAATTGCATCCTAAAGTATTGTATTGATTAACAGTGATTACTCAAGAGCTCTCAATACAAGAGAGCTTCAGAAGCCCAACCCTCCAGAATGGACAGTTTCTTTACTGGCCTGGCTTACCACCTGCTCTTTGGCAAACCCAGCCTGGTTAGAATCTGAATCACTTACTTGGAGCAAAACCTGGAGTGTTGATCCCATCACTGCAGTGTCACAACCTGCTTCTGCCACCTTCCTTAGACCTTTGCAATAACCTATAAGATAATTGTTTCTGTTAGGAGCAATTCTCCTCCTACTGAGAAACATTGTTAATTAAGCAGAATGGAAATATAGTAATTAACAGTGTTATCTCAAGCAAACAAGCTAAAGAGCAGTGAATAAAGGGAGTGAGAAGGAGTTTTTAGGATTCACTCTTGACCTGGAAATTCCAAACCTATATTGAACTAAGGTTTCAAGAGGTTAAGAAATAGGTCCAAATTATCATGCTCAAGGGTGGAACAGCAGAAGAATGGAGACACTAAGAGCCCCAGAGAAGCACCTCCTCCCTGCCGTCCTCCTACCCCTGGACCATGGTAAGAAGCAGTTTGACAGGATAAGCTGGGAGCACAACACTTCTTCCTCCTACCTGAGGGCATTTTCGGGGAGATAAACCTAAAAAAATGAATGCAGGCTCTCCCAAGAGGCCATCTCTGTGTGTGTGTGTGTGTGTGTGTGTGTGTGTACACATGCTTGTGCATAGCCCAGGTACAAACACAAACCTTGTCTTGCAGCAAAAGGCAAACAGCCAGTCATATACTAATAGGAGACAGAGAATTGAAAATAAAAAGTAAGCAAGTATAATGTCCAAATCATTTTCTGGTCCCAGAATTGTCTGCTCATTGTGCCTGGGGATGGCAAAGAAAAAAGAAAATACCCACCCCAGAAGTCACTGTCAATTTGTGAACCAAAAGCATGCTCAGGTCAGAGGAACTGAAGTGTCACAGAATGACTGCTTTGCCATTGTCCTGAACTAATGTGAAAGAAGAGATCTTCCTTCCTTCCTTCCCAAACATTTAAGTGTCACTCAGTATGCAAGGCAGAGAGGTCATAGGAAGAGCTTCACAGGCAGGCAGGGGAGGCAGATGTAGCCAGAGCAAATGCAAGGACTGCCACAGGATGGGAGCTCTGCAGGCACGTGGAGAGTCAGTTACCAGCTCTACCAAACAGGACAAAGAAGTCTTCATTGGAAAGGGCCATTCTAGCTGGGAGTGGAAGATAAGGCAAGAATTTGCCAGACAGAGAAGCAAGAGGAGGCAGAGTATTCCAGGCAGAGGAAGTAGCATGTATAAAAGCACAAGGCGATATAATTAGATTTCTGTTTGAAGAATTACTTGGCCCTGGTTAACAGATTCAGAGAGAGCTGAAGCAGTAAATGTGAGCAGGTGTTTCACGTGGTGGAAAGAGCACCGCACCAGCAGTTAGGGCTCCCCAGTCCTAGGATGAGCTGGGCCACTGATGAGCTGAGTGTCCTTGGACAAGCCTCTTAATCTCTCCAACCTCAGCTCCTCCTGGATAAAATGAAAGGGGTTGATCCACTGGTTTGTAAGCTTCTCCTTGCACATGTATTCTATGATTCTGACTCTACCTGAAGATACTTCTTTAAATCCTGCTCTACATTATGCTCTTTACCATATTTGCACACTTGGTCCTTTCCTTGTGTGTAGCACTTTACAGTTTACAAAAGTATTTGCCATGTTTTATCCCCTTTGACCTTCAGAGCCATGTGAGGGAGACAGCCACACTGAAGACCTAGATGAGCTTGGCCAGTCACTGGCTGGTAACCTCTCTGTGCTGATGACGTCCAAGTTTGTATCTGCAGCTCTGACCCCTTGCTCTCTCTTAAAATCTGGATGTACAGAACCAACTACCTGCCCCTCCTCTGCATGACCTTCTAAGAGACATCTCTAACTTAACACACCCAACACTGAACTTCTGATTTGCGTTTCCAAACCAGCTCCTCCCTCAGTCTTCCCCATCCTGGTAAATAAAAACTCCATTCTTCCAATTCCTCAAGGTCAAAATCTTGAAGTCATTTCATACCCCACATCCAGACCATCCATAAATCCTATCGTCTCTATCTTTGAAATATTTTCAGAATCTTACCATTTCACCCCACCTCTTCCACTTGCGCCCTAGTTCAAACCACTCTTTTCTCTCCCCTAGATGTTTGCTGTGCTATTTCTAACCTTTGTACCTACAGTCTATTCTCCACACGGAAGCTGTCCTAAGTCAGATCCTATCACTCCTCTGCTCAAACACCTTCTATGACTCTCCAACTCTCTAGAGAAAAAGCCTTAGCAGCCCCACAAGGCCTGTCTGACATTATCTGCTAGCGCTCTCCCTATCCTCACTTCTCTCAGGCTACCCCAGCCTCTCTGCTGTTCACACACCCAAGGCTCTCACCTGAAGGCCTTTGTACTTGACGCTCTCTCTGCCTGGAAACCTCTTTTGCCAAATGTCCATATGGGTCATTTCCTCACTTCCTTTAATCTCTGCTCAAATATCAGTTCATCAGAGATGTATTACCATCTTTTCAAAAATGACAAATACTTGTCATTATCACCACCTGACATTGTACATATTTATTGTCTGTCTCCCCTGACCAGAATCTAAATTCCATGAGAGTAGAGGCCTTGCCTGCTTTGTTCAGCACTATAGCCCCAGCTTACAGAACAGGGCTTGGTTTTTGTTTGTTTGTTTGTTTTTAAAGGCACAAAATAATGATTCAATAAATGAATGATTATTATCCTCATTTTACAGATAGGAATCAGGGATGCAATTGGTAATTTTCAGAGCTAGACTTGAACTGAGATTTTTCCATATAATTTTTTTTCTCCAGTTGCTTAATTATTAGTTAATATTTATATTTGCAATTAAAAACTCTTTAATAGAAAATGTATATTATAGTAAAACAGATGATAATTGTTTTTCAACCCACTTAGGCACCTGCAGCATTCCAAGTCACAACAGAGGGGAGAGTTAGCTCTGAAACCCACAAAAAGTGTTCATCAGTCCCACAGGCACACATTTTTTCTGGAACCATTTTTGTTCCCTGTGTTACATTTCTAGTTTTTCTTCATACAGTCCTAAGTCAAGGGTGTGGTGAGAGAGAGGAAAGGCAGGCTTTGTAGCTGGGGCTCGGGCTGACACCCAGGGGTAGTCGCATCTCTCTTTCTGGGCACTCACAAGTACCTCTCTGCCTCCCTCTTTCCTGCTGAGCCGGCACAGACTGTCAGATTTGGGCTGAGGATACATCAAGAGGAAGTGAGGTGTGGGGTGTGAAGATCAGAGGCATGGCTGGTTCAGGGATGACACCAGGATTCCTGACAGATGAGCAGGTTAAAGGGTCAAGTCAAGGGCTGAACTCCAGGCAAGGAGGACAGTGGCAACTCTTAGGATGTTTAGACCCAAGGAAGAACACAAGGTGTGGTCACCCTTCTTGAAGGCATTTGAACACTAGAGATCTGTGTCTGTGATTATCTCCCAGGACCAGTGTGAAGCCACAGAGGTCCTGGACAAGATCAAAACAGGATGGGCATTGGCCAAGGTCACCTAAAGCAGTGTTCCCAGAAGGAGATCTGCATCCCATTAAAAAAAGGATCCCGGCCGGGCGTGGTGGCTCACTCCTGTAATCCCAGCACTTTGGGAGGCCAAGGTGGGCGGATCACCTGAGGTTGGGAGTTCGAGATCAGCCTGACCAATATGGAGAAACCCCGTCTCTACTAAAAGTACAAAAAATTAGCCGGACGCGGTGGCACATACCTGTAATCCTAGCTACTCAGGAGGCTGAGGCAGGAGAATCGCTTGAACCGGGGAGGTGGAGGTTGCAGTGATCCGAGATTGTGCCATTGCACTCCAGCCTGGGCAACAAGAGTGAAACTCTGTCAAGAAAAGAAAGAAAGAAGGAAAGAAAGAAGGAAGGAAGGAAAGAAAGAAAGAAAGAAAGAAAGAAAGAAAGAAAGAAAGGAAGGAAGGAAGGAAGGAAGGAAGGAAGGAAGGAAGGAAGGAAGGAAGGAAGGAAGGAAGGAAGGAAAGAAAGAAAGAAAGAAAGAAAGAAAGAAAGAAAGAGAGAGAGAGAGAAGGAAGGAGGGAGGGAGGGAGGGAAGGAAGGAAGGAAGGAAGGAAGGAAGGAAGGAAGGAAGGAAGGAAGGAAGGAAGGAAGGAAGGAAGGAAGGAAGGAAAGGATCCCAGGTTGTAACCAAGAAGGGGCATGGACCTGGCCTGCTGCTTAGAGGACCCAAGCAGGACCAGATCCCTGGGTACGGCATAAAGAGGGAGAACCTCCTGCCTGGTTGGGAGTAGAAAACCACTGGAGTGGTTGAGAGGTCCAGAAAGGCTTCTTGCCCCCACCAAAATGTCTCTCCTGTGGTGTTCCATGGACTAAAATCCTCACAGCAGTGAAACAGTAGGTTGGCCTAATGCCTTATCTAAACA
This sequence comes from Chlorocebus sabaeus, assembly GCF_047675955.1. Lineage (NCBI taxonomy): Eukaryota > Metazoa > Chordata > Mammalia > Primates > Cercopithecidae > Chlorocebus > Chlorocebus sabaeus. Next base: position 42,662,838 of record NC_132925.1, read on the forward strand.
AGGCAACCCATGCATTAACAGCACCTTAGCAGGAGTGGGAGATAAACAGTCATTTCCTCTGAATGATCTTTTGAGCACACCACTGTACCAGGACCATACAAAGCACCTAGAACCCTAGCCCCTGGAGAGAAGGCATGGAGGGATGCAGTAGGAGATGATGTGTGACTATGGGAGGGCCAGAGAGGCCTTGAATGCCATGGAAGGGGGCAGGAATTTTTCCTATAGTCCAGGCAAAGGAAATAATCCAAAGTTTGGGGCAGAAGGCTGATGCAGTGAGAACGGTAGCAGTGGCTGAACTTGAGTGAGGGAAACCAGTTTGAGACTGTTATGACAGCCCCAGCACCTGAGTAGGATCTTGATTGGGGCAGATATGCCAAAAACAATGAAAACCCATTATCCACCCTTATTGCATGAGGTAGTACCCTAAGGGGTCAGAAAGCAGAAGAGGAAACTGAGATGGGGAAGAATAAAAAAGAATAAGAGAAACAATATGAGTGCTCAGTAGAGAAAGGGGGAGTGTGAGCCAAGTGAAATAAGTGAAGGCCTGATGAAGACAACTTTGCCTGAACCCCATCCATTTGGCTTAGTGCTGGCTCTGCTCCCATCTGGGAAATGAGGGGGATAGAACGTGTCCTCAACACATCCTGGCAATGCTGCAGGTAGCTTGGATCTGAGATGTTAGCCAAAAAGCCCTGATTTGAGTGGGAGGCAGCAGGCTTCCTCACTTCAATTAAATAAGAATTTTCACACCCCTGTTATTTGCTCAGTTCTGTTCTGAGGCTAGAGAGGACACACACAGAGGATAAGCAGTGCTTAAGGGATGATCATCTTACTGGGAACGTGAGGTGCAAGCAAGAAGTAAATAGCAGGTAAATGCCAGATTGACTGCTGCAGGCAATAAACACTGGAGAAGTTCAGGGGAAAGGGAGTCGCTGAGGCTTACTGTCCAGGAAGGCTTCTCGAAGGAGGTGGGAATTGCCTTGGGTCACAAAGAAAATGTAGGCGTGGACAGGTGCAGGCAAGGAAACATGCATTTAGTGGAGTTCTTTAAGAAAGTAAAGGAGGATTAGGTATAATAAGGAAACACCTATAACCCACTTAGACTTTTAAAGAGCTTTTGACAAAGTTCTCTAAGAAAGGCTCTTTTAAAAGGTTAAGTCACCATGAAACTTGAGGGGGAGGAAAGAACGATATCTCTTTTATCAAGAGAATGGCTTAGAAACAGAAAATAGATGGTAGGAACAAATTTAGGCTTCAGCCAGGCACAGTGTCTCCTGCCTGTAATCCCAGTACTTTGGGAGGCTGAGACAGGAGGATTGCTTGAGCTCAGGAGGTCAAGACCAGCCTGAGCAACATAGCGAGACCTTGTCACTCTAAAAGAATTTTTTTTAATTAGCCAGGTATAGTGGCACACATCTCTAGTCCTAGCTACTCGGGAGGCTGAGCAGGAGGATCCCTTGGGCCCAGGAGGTCAAAAGAGCAGTGAGCTAAGATCCAGCCACTTTGCTCCAGCCTGGATGACAGAACAAGACCCTGTCTCAAAAAAAAAAAAAAAAATTTAGGCTTCTTTAGATGGCCCATTGTTAAAATATTCTCTTCAAGAATCTATGCAATAAGTGGATAAACATACAACGAAATATTCAGCCTTTAAAATGAATGAAATTTAACACATGTTACAACATGGATGAACCTTGAAGACATGCTAAGTAAAAAAGTCAGACACAAAAGGATAAATACTGTATGATTTTACCTTTATGATGTATTTAGAGTAGTCAACTCACAGAAACAGAAAGTAGAATGGATGTTGCCAGTGACTTGAGAAAGGGGTAAAATGGGGAGTTAGGTTTTAACGGGTGCAGTTTCACTTTGGAATGATGAAAAAGTTGTGGAGATAGATGGTGGTGACGGTGGCTGAAAGTGAATGTGCTTAATGCCACTGAACTGTGCACTTCAAGAGCACAGAGACAGCACGTTTTATGTTAGTGTATTTCACCACAATTTAAAAAGAAAACATACATATGTAGAACGACCCAGTTTATGTATTAAAAAGTAAATATTTTTTAAATAACAGTTAACATGATACATTTTATGTTATTTATATTTTACCACAACAACAGCAAAAAAAAAGAGTCCGTGCCAAGACTGGTATAATTTAACATCTTCATACATGTTCTGGAGGGGAAGGTCACATGACAAATCTTTCCCTTGCAGATGGCTCCAACTATAATCCTCCAGGTACAGTAGCAAGACACTGACAGGCTTTGACAGGAGGAGGCACCAGAGCATTGGTCTTTGACCCTGGATGGACATTGGAATCATCTCCGGGAGCTTTTGAAGATCTCTCCAGAGAATCTGATTTAACTGCCCTGGGTAGGGCCCCAAGAATTAGTGTTTTTTTCCAAAGCTCCCAGGTGATTCCAATCCACAGCCAGGGTCGAATGGTTAGAGCATCAAGGTTGAAAACCCCAGATTCCCTGAGTTTGAGTCTAGGCTGTGTCATTTGCCAGCTGTGTGATGATCAAGTTACTTAATCTGTCTGTTTCTCAATATCCTTGTCTTCAACATTGTGTAATAACAGTGCTTACCTCATAGGGTTACAGAGAGAATTAAAAGAGATACTGCAAGGAGAACATTTAATACAGTGCCTGGGGCATTGTAAAAGCTCACTAAATGTTAGTTATTGTTACCCACCGAGTTTGTATAATTTGGCAAGAAAAGGGGCAGATAAATTTAATGTGGTATGTGCAGATACATTTAAAAATAAAATCCGAACTCTGTGACTAACATCTCTGTCAAAAGTCAGGAGAGGGCCTTGGAAGAATTTTCCCTTCCAATACATGAGTTGAAAGTCCTGCTTTGCTCCAAAAGCCAAGAAAACACGTCAGGCATCAGCAAGGGGAGGAGGTGGCTGAAAATAACTGAGCCCCCACCCCTGCATTTCTTTAAACATGATACATCCACCTCTCACTGATTTGTGCTGGGTTCTAGTACCTGAACCTCTGATGTTCAGATACTAGAGAAGGAACGGAAAAGAATAACTGAAGGCTGCCGAGGGAAGACAGGCCAGAAAGGGTTAGAACCCTCCAGAATGGGAAAGGACACGAAGGCAATCAGTAAACTCATCAACAACCAGAAGGTGAACAAGGACTTATTCAACCCAAATACTCGCTGGAGGGGAAGATGAGAGAGGAATAGTTAGAGCAAATAAAAGGAATGGGTAATAAACTTCTGGAACACTTTACTCCAAGATGTAGTACATGAGGGAAATATAAATGAATTCACAAAGGATCTGGACAAAGCAATGTCAGAGATGTAAATAGATGCCCAGGGAAGCTGACATACGCCCATCTTGAAAGTCTGCATCAGGGAAGGTAGTGGGCATGTCCCTCCTGACAATGGAGGGACCGTGGTCTGACCAGCATGTGCATTCTGATGTGTTTAGTGTCCCTAGGGAGGAATTTGCCAAAGAGCCAGGAATGGAAATGAGTGTGCTGTATTCAACGGACAGTGAGAAAACTGGCTTGGCTAGAGCGAAAGGGCCAAGGACATGAGGGGGATTAGTCAGGATACGTAAGACTAGATCAGATTATCGGCGGTCCCCAGAACCAGTGAAATCAGCCCAAGAATCATAGAATATTGCAGCTCCTCTAGTCCAACAACTCCCTTCAAAAGATGAAAAAGTAGAGCTCAAATCAAGGGAATACATTCACTTGTTCAACATCTTACAATGTGTTAACAGCAGAGCAGAGATGGGAACCCTGAAGCTCTTCTATAATACCATATGGTGGACTGGGTCTGGGAAGGACTTTGGAGAAAGATTGTTACCAAATCAATGACCTTGAGAGAGCATTATCTCCTCTGAGCCCCAGTGTGAAATAACTTAACCCACTCCAGGCCACATTAGCCTGGGGATACAAGTAGAGACTTGGCACAAGTCCCAAAGCTGTTTCTCCAACTCCACCCTCTTGACTTGGGAATTGCAGCTCTCCCCGAATTTTTCCCGATAAGTCCTTGCAAGCCCCAGCACATGCCTCAGTCAAGTCCAGGGCCCGAGTCCTGTCAGCTGCCCTTGCTCTGTCCCTCCTTGCCTTGGTTGTTTGGGTCAATGCCCCTAGACTCTACTGATGTCTCATTTTAAGTCCCCTTCTGGTGTCCAAGAACATCTCCAAGTTAAGTTTCCTGATGTTTGTGAAGAGGGATTGTTTTGCAGGATGTAGAACACATTGGCCTCAACTTTTCTCTCACTCTTCTTTGAAAATGGAACTAAAGCAACTTTTGGTGTTTCTTGTCTCTGCACTGCAGCTGTGGTGCCTTAGGACTGTCTGGGTCAGAGGACAAGCCGAGCGATATACTCACCCCTGCTGTACTCAGAACTCTTCCTCTCCTCCAAAATTGGCTCACTGCCCTTGAATTGCTCGCCATTGTATCCCTAGCACAGTGCTGGATACATTGTAGATGCTCAATAAATATTTGTTGAATGAATTAACAAATTCTTCTCTTCCAGGTGGATTCTCTCTTCAAGCTCAGAAAATTAATTTTTTTCACAGGAGACTCAAACCAATCTCTGCCTATTTGTCCACCCATTTCCCCCTGCAGTCTTACGGATAGGCTTGTTTGAACCATAGGGTAAATATGGCTTTGACTCCAGCTAGGAATTTGGGATGCATGCAGTAAGATAATGCAGACAAATGTGTCCAGCATGAAACCTGGGATATCACAGATAACCCAACACCATTATTCTTTTTCTTTCTTTTACCTAACTAGGATTACTGACTCAGGAGGAAAAACATCAAAGGCTTCACACAAAGAAATCTATTCAAAATGAAAGCAATTTGGAGACAGGAAAATTATGGTGTATCCACATCTGGCATAATGTGGGTAGTTCTAGGCATTTAACCTCAAAAAGGCTACACTGGTGTTATTTATTACAATTTTAATTTAGACCTCATCTATTTCCAAAAAGGATTCAAGACAAGTAAAAAGGTTAAAAAATAAACAAACACTTACATAGAAGAAAAGAAGGACATGAAAAATAAACATATCAACCAGTTGGTTGGGTTCATGCAATTCAAGAGTGGAAAGAGTGAAACGTGGAGCTGGATGGAAGCTGAGATTGTCCATGAGTGCAGAGCAACAGGTCCCAGGTGCAGGGGACCGATGGCTGAGAGGGCAGAGATGGCTGGCAGTGGATGAACATTCACAGGTCAGCATGTTTGGGATGGAGACCAAAAGAGTACATCTGTGGAAGTTCCTCAGGGAGAGGAAAGTTCCCAGTGTTTCTTTGATCAATCTGAGAAGGAAGTAGAAACCTGGTTAAAAGGCAACAAAAGAGGCATGTTGGTAGATTTCAACATGGAAATGAAAAAATAGCACTGCTTTGGAGGAGGCAATGTGTACTGATGCAACAGAATGATATTTGAGATAACCACTGTGTTCTTTTCTTCTCTTTTTCCTCTTCTCCATCTCATTCTGGCCATAAGGCAAGAGGACAGAAAGCCCTTATCCCCTGGGCTTTCTAGGCCTTGAGAGTGACATGACAGGGTAAGTCAGGTTCTTATGGGTGGGTCAAGGAAGTTAACTGAGAGAGAGTTTTAGGAGGGGAATCTCAGTTGGGATGAGGGGTCACGCATCAGAGGGATGTGGTGTGGACTGTCCCCATAGCAAATCTGCCTGGGATGTGATTACAACTCAGGGATCCCCAGCACCAGGACAGTGCAGTCTCTGTTTGAGCAGGACTATTTATTACCCCAGCCAAGCCTAACAATGAGGCCCACAGAAGCTGCAAACAGACACCACCATCCACCTCAGAAGCACACTGCCAATGGGGGACCACTTAGGGAATCCCACCTTTCTCCAGGAGCACAGAAAAGTGGAAATCATCCTGAATAGACTAAGTTTTGAATTTAAAAAAGACTGAGAAATACTGAAGTTTATTGATTGTACTTGAAAGTGACTAGAATAAATTTCTTGCGTCAAGCAGGATATGGGCTTGGGGTCAGAAATTAACTGAGTTGTAAAAAAATGAAGTTACACGTTTCCACACCTGAGTCTTTTGATGTGAAATTTGCAGCTACTATTCTGATTTGTATTGTTGCTGTTGCTAGAGTAACACCTCAATTAACCAGAGAGTATCCTTCCATGAGCTTTAAGCTCCAGGAACAGCCTCAAAATGGATATGAAGGCTATTTCTAGTGCCCCAGACACGGAATGACAATGAAAACAGTAAAAGTATAAAAGGTCTGCAGAGCTCACCTGAGACTGATTGATTTGTATGCCAGAAATCCTCATACTGTCTTCTGTCTTCCACCATGGCTGAGTTGCGTGACCTCCAGGTCATTTAATGTCTCTGAGAACAGTAACTGTGGAGGGGGAATTGTGAGCATGCCTAGGACACCATGATGTGCTTTTTGTGTGCAGCCCATAATTTCCCTATTAGATGGTTGTCTCCTGGGGGTCACTCCAAGTTGTATTTGTCTCTCAGCCCCTCACATAGTGTTTGGCATATGCTAAATGTTCACTATATGTGTATTGAACCCAAACGAACAGGTTGGCAACAGCTAGTGAGGTCAAAGCTCCCTGGGAAAATGAAGAAGATAAGAAGAAGGGTAAGGAGGAACTGGAAAAGAAAAGAAAAGAGAAGAGAAGAGAAGAAAAGAAAAGAAAAGAAAAGAAAAGAGAAGAAAAGAAAAGAAAAAAAAGAAAAAGAAGAGGAGGACACAGAGTAAAGTAGAATGAACAGAGCAGAGAATGTTGAAAAAGTCAGTCAGGAGCATGCTAGAGCCAGATCCACTAGCTGTGTGACCTTGGGCAAGTGAATTTATCAACCTGAACCTCATCTGCCAAATGGGAATAATAATAGTACCTACTGCACAGTGTCTATGTGAGGATTAGATGAGTTGGCTTAAGTAAAGTACCTAGCGCATAGTAAGAGTTGTGTATTAACTATTTCTACTATTAGACACGCACAGGGCATATGAAAATGTGTACTCTTATTAGTAGTTAAAGATATGCAAATGAAAACAAAATACTATTGTCGTCTATTGGCAAAGGTTTTTAAAACTTATTTACAGGCCAGGTGTGGTGGCTCATGCCTGTAATCTCAGTACTTTGGGAGGCTGAGGGGGGATGAATGGTTGAGCCCAGGAGTTTGAGACCAACCTGGGCAACATGGCAAGACTCTGTCTCTACAAAATACTAAAATTCACTGGGCATGGTAATGGGCACCTGTAGTCCCAGCTACTGGGGTGTTGTGGGGGTGCTCAGGCATGAGGATTACTTGAGCCTAGGACGTTGAGGCTGCCGTGAGCCATGATCATGCCACTGCTCTGCAGCCTGGCGGACAGAGCAAGACCTTGTCTCAAAAAAAAAAAAAAATTATAATTCTTGAACCCCTCGTGTTCTTGAACCCAAAGAATTGAGGGTATGGCAGTTGGGGAGAGGGGGATTATCTTAAGACAATTTCCTTGGAGAGCGTTGTGCCGAGAATCACACACACCCCATCAGAGCTGTGCCAATCCCTCAGCTCAAGCCGAGTGAAGGGGGATACAACAGGATCACTCAGAAAAGTAAGTATGTGACCCTCACTGTCAGAGGCCGGGAGCACAGGAGACTAGTGTCTGTCATCTGCTTCATGAAAGCTAGAGAGGTGGGCTACTTGGGAAGCTGAGAGCAAAAGGGTTGTGGTCAAAAAGACAGTAAAGGAGTCTCAAAAAAATCCATGAAGGTGCCCAGAGACAAAGAATCATCTTTAAAACTCTGCTCTGCCATGAGAATACAAGGACATTTGATGACAGTACCAGTTAAATACAAACTTTCTTGTCCTTGTTCCCATGCCTTCCACCCTCGCTGTGATCAGGGAGGGATGAGAGGGGAAGAAAAGTTGACCCCTCTCATGACCAAAGGCAGACAGGTTGCCTGCAACTGATCCCTGATCCTGGGTAGGGAACTGGGGAGGAGTCTTATCTTTGAATGAAGGTGAAAGTGGTAATAAAATTAACATTCTGTTATTGAATTCCAGATTGTGTTTGCATCTTAAAGTGACCGTGGGTTGTTTTACTATCTAGAAGTAAGTGGAGTTTACAGTCAGGGTAGAGTTTACAGTCACAGGGTAGATTTCCTCCACCAAGCAGCTTTAAATAGACATGGGAAGCAAAGCAAGAAAAGTTATTTTATTGTTACATTCTATGAATCCTGTTTGCTCCGTGTGCTGCTTCTGTGTTTCTTTCAGGCAGTGCTCATTGTTGCTTTGGGTGTCTGTATTTGCTTGCCCAGCATCCAGCCCCCAAACACTGATTTCCTGATGAGGAAAGACTCCTCCCCCAGTTTTGCAGTTTTGATAGGCATTTTAATAAAAGTGCCCCAGCTGCCTCTGGCTAACACAAGGGCCTGTAGCTAAGCGCAGCCAATTGGACGTTCTCTCCAGACTCTTGAATCTGAGGGCAGGTTTGGCATGCAGGAGTGAATTCATCCCAGCAACTAACCGTAATTAGTTCCTGTACGCAGATCCCTGGATCTTCCCTTGATTCTATGGACTCCAAGTAAATTATTTTTCCTTATAAATTAACCATGATCGATTTCTGCTACATGCAATGGAAAGATTTTCAGTGTCAAACTGGAGGGGGAAAAAAAAAAGAGCTTGCAGTATGATGAGTGCCATCCTATGAGAGGGATTCCCAAGTTCCTCTAATGAAAATGTCAAGGAGCACATCTCAGCTTTTGTGGAATGTGGACAGTTATGAGAGGTGGCAGGTAGATCGATGGGTGCACAGAGATAGATAGGTAGACAGTCACACATATAGGTATATATGGATACAATTGTTATTTCAAATATCATACAGTCATCCTCTCTCTGGCCCAGTGCTAATTGAAAAAGCAAAAACAGATTTGAGCAAGTGTGGTTGATGGAGTCATGTGTTTTCTGAAGGGCTGCCTTGGCATTTAAAAATGAGACACAGAATTTGATTATATCAAGTTACTGAAAAGGAATCACTTCGTCATGAAGTTGTAGACTAATTTTGGGACTTTTTCAAGGAACTCTTTTCTGAATACTGTCTCTTTTGAGCACTTTTATAGTTTTCTGGAACCAGTTTGTTATTATGTGAGGCTTAATGATGTCTATCTCAGTAAGTATCAGTGAATCAAATGTCCTGGGGTTTAAGCAGAATAAAACAGATTAAAATCAAGAAATGTGTAGTGAACCCTGTAGCAGATATTGTTGATGCCCTACCCAATAGCTACCTTTTTGTTAAGAGAATATATGTACTCTTCAGATATCGGGTAGTCATGTATTTCAAGGATGGATCACTCCAGTCCCAGTCCAACAGTCTTAGTCATTCCAAACCATTCTGCTAATTCTGCTGGTGATTGGCTTTGAAAAGGACACGTGACTGAATTCTGTCCAGTGACCCATTAGTAGCTACTGACTGGGTAGATTGTTCCAAAAGAGGTTTCTTAGTCTTAAATAAAGGCACAGGGCCAGGCACGGTGGCTTATGCCTATAATCCCAGCACTTTGGGAGGCTGAGGTGGGCAGATCATGAGGTCAGGAGTTTGAGACCAGCCTGGCCAACATGGTGAAACTCCGTCTCTACTAAAAACACAAAAATTAGCCAGGCGTGGTGGCGCATGCCTGTAATCCCAGCTACTTGGGAGGCTGAGGCAGGAGAATCACTTGAACCCGGGAGGCAGAGGTTGCAGTGAGCCAAGATGGCACCAGTGCACTACAGCCTGGGTGACAGAGCAAGACTCCATCTCAAAAAAATAAAATAAAATAAAAAATAAAGGCACAAAAAAAAAAGAGTGTCCAGTTTCTGCTTCTGGATGCTGATGTGTGAGGATGTGATGTCTAGAGATAGTGCAGCTATCTAGTGACTGTGAGGAAAGCTAGCAAGTGTACTGAGAATGGCAGAAAGTAGAGATGGACAGAGCTGGGGTTTTTGAGGTTGTTGTTAAACCAATAAATTGACCAACCCAAAAAACTGTCCTTGTTACATGAAATAATAGTAAATCTCTTCATCATTTCATGCATTTTAAGTTGTTTTCTGTTATTTGAAAGCTCTTTCCCACCAGGAGTTTACAATCTTTTTTAGAAATTTAACTGAATGAATCTTTTAAATACATGACACCAGTTGCTCTCAGACAAATATATTTTTCCTAACTGGTACTAACAACCATTTGAACTTTTCATGAATGATTATTTGAGAACAGCAGAACTCCCTAGGTAAGCCAAGCTATCTTATTATTAGGTAATTATAAAACGCTCCCCAAGGTTATGAGCTGACAATATTTTCACCATCTCCCTGCCCTGCCTCCTCCCCTTCATCTTCTCCATGTTACTTTCCTGATCTGACCTGTGGAGAAGGGAGATACTCAGAATATGAAGTATTATTACAAAATAAATGTCATGAGCAAGCTGCTGTACCATGTAGACACTATAGAAGATTTTTTTCCCAGCCTTGTGACAATATTAAAGATATGGCTTTCATATTGCTTGTACTTAAGAGGTTGTTGAGAGTCAAACATTAAAAGAACTTGGGGAAATCATGACCAGTGGCATATCTGGAGAAAAGTGTCACCTGGTGATGAGAAAGATGATAATGTCAGTGATGGGATAAGCTGGGGTCAAAAGACACCTGTGCAGCTTCTTGGCAGTGGCAAAGGATAATCTTCCCTCACACTCAAAACAAAAACCTCCTAAATATAGAAGGTACAGTGCGTGAGTCTAGTTCCTGGGGGTAGAGATGCAGATATAACTGACCCAGCTTCCATGGCTGTGCAAGAGTTAAAGGACACCAATGGCCACAGTGAGGAAGAAAAAGCTATTCTGGAGGTCCAAGCAATCACTGAGGAGGCAGCTCTGACCTTTGATTTGCTAATTAATTTTGCAAAAAGGCAACCTGCAGTACATGGCTCCCAAGAGCAGACAGGACACAACCTTCATCCAGCTTTCAGAGAGACAAACAAACAGCCAAAAGCAAGCTGACTTTGGGGCTTTTCCAAAAGAGCAATTTGCAGCGCGTTTCCTGGGGTCAGTGATCACTCAGCCCTCTGGGCCATCCTGTCTGCTGCAATTACCGCAGTACAAAGAAGTGGCCAATGTTTGGGAGGCTGACCAAGGAGCCTGCACGGCACAGAGGGACACCCCAGGCTTTGATGCCACCTCTCTCTTGCCACTCCTGCCTCTAGTCTCCACCTATTGTTAGGAGTGTGACCTCAGCCAAATTTCTTATCCTTTTTTTAACCTTAGTTTTTCTGCTTGTGAAGACAACAGGCCCACCTGCCTTACAAGATTATTGTGATAAAAACTAAAGGAGATGGTGTGGATGTAGTGAGTGCCTACTGTTTTGTGAAGCCATACCCCTTTGTCTGGGGACTCCCACACCCATTCCACCTACACGGTTTCCGGGGCAGTCATCCTGTGGTGTCAAGACCCCCTGCTCCTTGGCCACAGTTAATCGGTTCTGAGATGCACACCAACCAAACCAGGCCAACTGCAGTCCTATCCTGGGAAGTTGAGGAACTGAAAAAATGAAGAAGGGCCAGTCTCGCTCCTGGAAACTGAGAATCAATAAAAGATGAAGATATCCTTGTTCTGCAGAGCAGAAAAAGATGGGCCTCAATGAGAGAGAAACCGAAAGAGTCCAAAGACAAGCAGGAGTGAGGAGAAGGAGTTCTTCCTGGGACTCCGCAGGGCTCCAGCCGGGTCCTAGTCAATTCTCAGTACCACAGTGCCTTTATAGGCCCCATAAAGCCCTTGGATACATTTCCAGTTTTGCCTAGCTTAGCAAAAGCCATTTTCCAATATGTACAGTGCAGAGAGTTCTTCATAATACAGCTTATTGGAAGTCAGGGGGTTCTCACTCACTCATTCAACAAATAGGTCTTGAGTGTCTCATTCAACAAATATGTCTGTGCCAGGCACATCCTGAGGGCTGGAATGCACAGTCCCCATCCTCACAGAACTTATGGTCCCATGAGGAATATGGACATTCCCCAAATAATCACCCAAATAAATATATGATGATATAACTCTTGGTTCCTTTCCCTTGCGTTATTAGAAAAACGCTAACTTATGTCTTACACCGACATTTTAGAAGATCGAGAAGCATCTTAATGGGGTTAAAGGTCAACTCTGGCACTTCAACAGTTAAACTTCAGCCATGTGGAAAAGGCAGCAATCCCAGCAGCTCCTTCCCTTCTGCCAGGTGAGGGAGGCGGCACTGTGTATCCGTGGGCTTCCCGGTTCCCATCATCACCTTTATTGCTCTCTTTAAATCCTGGGGTTTCAATTTTCCTTCCCATCAGAATGATTCTGCTTTTAACAACCCCAGACCTTTCTCCTTGTTATTCTCTAGCCCCAGGCTGGTGCATCCACATCATCTAAGAGAGGCATCGTTTCCAAGCAGAGGGCAGCACGGACCCCAAGGAGCTGTGTTGTCACTGATTTATGACTCCCCATCCTCTGCCTGTTGAGGAAAATCACTTTATCAAGATGAGAAATCAGGGCTGGGGGTGGAGCAGGGTTTCCTGATTGGCTCCAAACAGTCTCCTGCATATTTCAGAGGCACTTATATTTACAAGTTATCAGGACTGCATGAAAGTGATGTGGAGAGAAATGACCAAATATTGAACAGAAGGGCGTGATTTGCCTTGTATTTATTCAGTTATGCTTTTCAGGATTTAAAGGGTGGAGTGTAGCAATTCTGAGTGTAGAAATGAGCTGGAGCAGTTGGCCTGCACACATTTTAGGACAGATACATTTCTACCTCTTAGTCTCCCATTCGATGGATCTGAATGCACTTGGGGTTCAATAGTATCATCTTTTTCACCACCCACGTCATGATCATTACACTTCAGAGCCGGCAGGCTCTTGAGCATCCTCCTGGTTGAATCTTTTGTTTCACAGATTAGGAAGCTGAGGTTCAGAAAGGAGGAAAAACTTGCTCAAGGTCACACTGTGAAGTTGAGAGTGGGGCTAAAAGCCAGGTCCTCTGACTTCTGATCCATTGTTGTCAGGCCTTTTGTAGGCAGCCTGAGGTGCTGCATGCTGTACAATGGCCTTAGCATTGTTTGTAGGGTTGTGTTTTTTTTTTTTTTTTTTTTTTTGACTGAGTTTCACTCTTGTTGCCCAGGCTAGAGTGCAATGGCGCAGTCTCAGCTCACTGCAACCTCCGCCTCCCAGGTTCAAACGATTCTCCTGCCTCAGCCTCCCAAGTAGCTGGGATTACAGGCATGAGCCACCACACCTAGCTAATTTTGTATTTTTAGGAGGGACGGGGTTTCTCCATGTTGGTCAGGCTGGTCTTGAACTCCTGACCTCAGGTGATCCACCTGCCTTGACTTCCCAAAGTGCTGGAATTACAGGTGTGAGCCACCGCATGCCTGGCCAGGGATCTTAACATTAGGGTGTCTCCAGTCTCAGACAGACATATTAAAAAATGCACAAGAGAAATTTTTTGTTTTTACCATTTGTTTCCAGCTCAACAGTAATGTAATCATATTATAAAAACCTGGAAAGCAGGAAAAAGAATTAGTCTTAACATTCTAACACAATCTATGTTAGCATTTTGTTCTTTTACTTTCTGCTTCCTTTATATTTCGTTCCCTCTGCCTGTAGTTGTGATAATAGTATATCTGCACAATTTTGTGTCCTACGTTTTCATTTAACTTTATGGCACAAGCATTTTCCATGTTATTACTTTGGCTTCATAACCATAATTTTAACGATTACTTAATATTCTACCAGAGAGATGTGCCACAGTTTACTTATCCATTCCTGTATCATTGGACATTTAGGTTTTGCCAGTTTTTCATTAACATAAATAATGCTTCGATGAACATCTTACGCACATAGCGTCCCCCTACATTTATGTTATTTCTGTAGGACAGCTTCCAAAAGTGGAATAACTAGGCCAATGATTCTGAACAGTTTTATTCTCTTGATACATATTGCCAAATTGTCTGCTAAAAGCTTCTTACTAATTTACATAAACAATTTCGAACAAGAGTCAAAAGAGTAACTAAATAAAAACTTGGCAAAGAATAAAATAGGAATAAAATAAGAAAATGTACACAACACGGATGTTGAATGCATTCTGGTGCATATGCTGTGAGATAAGCATCTCGCTCTCATAGTGGAAAAGAGGAAGAAAGCAAAGACTCTCAGGCCTGTCATGTTGTTATTATTTCCAGGCTTAGGCACTGTAGCTCTTGCAGTTGCACAACAGGATCACCTAAAATATTTCAAATTGCTGCTATCCAGGGTTGGCCCCTAAAGATTCTAGTTTACTTAGCCTGGGACGTGGTCTCACTCTGAGATGGCAGAAGTTTTCCCGGTGATTCTACTGCGAGGCCAGGTCAAGCACCCCTGCGTGGGTTGGGAGGTAGTCAGGAAGATTGAAGAAGTCAACAGAGACAGAGACACTGAGCGATGTCCCTAGCCCCAGTGTTTCCTCCTCTGTTTCCTGTGCCCTGGGGAGACCTCAGCCCATGGGTGCCGACAAGTCTCTCACTGCTCCTCCCATCCTGAGGCCGGATATGCCGGCTACATCCAGCTCCCACGGGCCCCAAGGACTCCTAAGAGGATGAAATGAGGAAGAGCACAAAGTCAGGGACAACTGTGGAGCTTCCAAACTGCCAGCCTAAGGGACCTTAAAAGGATGGGAGACCAGGCGCAGTGGCTTAAGCCTGTCATCTCAGCACTTTGGAAGGCCGAGGTGGGAGGATTGCTTGAGCCCAGGAGTTCAACAGTCTGGGCAACATAGTGAGACCTTCGTCTCTACAAAATTGTTTTCAAAAAATTAGCTAGGCATGGTAATGTGTGTCTACAGTCCTACCTACTTGGCAGGCTGAGGTGGGAGGATTACCTGAGCCAGGAGTTCAAGGTTACAGTGAGCTATCATCACACCACTGCATTGCACCTTGGGTGACAGAGCGAGGCCCTGTCTCAAAAAAAAAAAAAAGAAAAAGCACAAATGGGAATTCCAAATGTTCAACTTTAGCACTTGGTAAACACATCATAGTATATTCATATCCTGGAGTGTCAGGTGGCCACTCGAAAGAATTTATTTGTGCTAAAATGAAAAGTTCTTCAAAATTCTAAATGAAAAAATAGGCGCAGAAGAGATGTACAGTATAATCTGATTTAGGTAAAAAGAACCCTATTACATACATACTCACTTGTATACACACAGAAAGTGTCGGAAAAGATACATAAGAAATGAACAGGGCTGGTCGCAGTGGCTCACACCTGTAATCTCAGCACTTTGGGAGGCCAAGGCAAGTGGATCACCTGAGGTTGGGAGTTCGAGACCAGTCTGACCAACATGGAGAAACCCCGGCTCTACTAAAAATACAAAAATTAGCTGGGCATGATGGCTCATGCCTGTAATCCCAGTTACTCGGGAGACTGAGGCAGGAGAATCACTGGAACCCGGTAGGCAGAGGTTGCGATGAGCTGAGATTGCACCATTGCACTCCAGCCTGGGCAACAGGAGCAAAACTCTATCTCAAAAAAAAAAAGAAAGAAAGAAAGAAAGAAAGAAAAGAAATGAACAGGAGTATCAATCTTAGAAGGGTGGGTTTGGAGGCGTGGGAGTGAGGAGAGTGAAGGGGGGTTGAACTGTTCACCTTGGGTCCTTCTCTACGGCTTATAGTGTATGTCTTAAATATGTATTACTTTTGTAATTTTATTTTTAAAAGACTATTATATGGTTTTCCAATAACGGGAGGGCAGGGAAGAAAGACAATAGAAAGAATAATAATATCATACATTCCTCCTAGCACATTACAGTTCAAAAGTACAATCACTCTTTTGTGATGAGTTGGGTCAGTATTATTCTCATTTTATAAACAAAGAAACTGAAGCTCCAAGAAGCAGACAAACAGCAAGATAATCAGGACTGATCACATGTAGACTTGAGTTCCAGGCTTCCAACTTCTAACCCTCTGACCTTAGCATCCTTTCTGTGATTCCATGCTTCAGAAATAAATCCCAGAGAAGCAGGATTCAGATGTCTCAGAAAACACTGATTTCCACCTGCCATGGCTTTTCCTGTCCTCAGCCACCCACACTGGAGCTTGGGAGGCATGGAAAAGTACCCCGGGGAGTCTGCTCCCACAGGAGAAGGGGAGAAGCAGAGCTGGGCAACTGACCTTCAAGGAGGCCAGTGGTGATAATGGGTCCACTTAGCAAGGAGGCCCCTCCCCTGGGAGTTCTGTGGTCTGAGGCTCCCTGTCTCCCAGGATGTGAGCTGAATGAAGGGGAGAGGCAGTCTGAGAGTGACCTGGCTAGAAGTGTGTGAGGGAAGAGGAGAAAACACAATCACTGAGCACTGAAAATGCAACATGAAGCACGAAGCTTAGCAGCTAGAGTTAGCTCCCAGTCCAACCCTAATCACCAACTCTGGGCCGGAAAGGGTTAACCAACCATCACCACAGAGTTTGGGCCTCAATTCCCCCTTGCCTCCAGGCAGAATTCTTCAGAGCAAAGCAGAGAGAGATAGTAAACAGCTTAAGCTCCATCAGAGCCCCATAAAACACCACACTGGCTGAGGCCAGAGTATCTTTTAAAGGTCATTTGTGTACCTGGCTTCCACACTGTACACTTCTCTACCACTCTCCACTATATCTCCAGTGCTTGTTGGGCAGGTGTGGGAGGGGTGCATCTTCCTGGCCTCTGTGTCCCCCACAGCACCTTGCCTCCGACTGGCATAAAAACACCTCCATAAATGTATATCAAAGTAAAAGGAATGGACACCATCAAAGATGGTGATGGCCAATAATTATTCCATTTAATTAATCAATGCCATCTATTATATACATTATACATTATATGTTATAAGCATAACATATTATTACATTTAATCAATTTTATGTTTCTATATATTTTTAATTTATAATGCATTTGTTTATTTACAGCTCTTTCTTCCTTTCTTTCTTTTTTTTTTTGACAGGGTCTGACTCTGTCACCCAGGCAGGAGTGCTGTGGCACAATCACGGCTTACTGCAGCCTTGACCTCCCAGGCTCAAATGATCCTCACACCTCAGCTTCTTGAGCAGCTGGGACTACAGGTGCTTGCTACCATGGCTGGCTAATTTTGTATTTTTCGTACAGACAGGGTTTTTCTGTATTGCCCAGGTCGGTCTTGAACTCCTGGGCTCAAACAGTCCTGAACCACCCACCTCGGCCTCCCAAAGTGCTGGGATTACAGGCGTGAGCCAGCGTGCCCAGCCTACAGCTAATTTTTTATGAAGCTTGTGAAATAGAAACTAACCCTTACTACTCCATTTTACAGATGCAGACACTAAGCCCTACAGAGGTAAGGAATTGTGGCCTCAGGCTGCACGGTGAGTAAGGGGAAGCCTGGAGTCTAGAAATGTGACTCAGAGTTAGCGCTGCTGCCCATACGACTTTGGAAGGACAGTGTGTTTCTCCAGCAGAAAGTATTGAGCCCTAATTAATCAGTAAGAGGTTTCCCGGGGAAGGATGGGGTAGTCAGAGTGGTGGGTTCAGAGCTACGTTTGATAGGGAATTATTTGGAATTGTTAAGGTAAAGAATGAACCCGTGGGGTGTTTTCATCTGATGAAAAATCTATGAAGCCACACTTATGATTTGTGCACTTTTTTGTATGTAGGTTATGCTTCAATAAAAATTAAATTAAAAAGAACGAGTGAGCAAATGGTCCCTGAGGCCCCTGGTGCTGTCTTATATAGAAGGATGACTGGTTAATGCTTTTGCCTCCCAGTGGGATAGGAGAAGACAGGTGTTCGCTCCCTTGGACTCTCTCCCTGCTCCACAGCATCCTCCACACTGGCACCAAGCTGTCATCCTGAAATAAGGGCCCAATCAGGTCCTCCTCTGCCAACAACTCCTCAGTGTGTTCTTGTTACCTGCAGAATAAATTCCACACTCCTTGGCAAAGCCAGTCACATTCTATGCCTACGTAGCTTTCCAAGCTAACCTTTCATAGGAGAGGGGGCAGAGGTAGTAATTGAGCATGGAGACCCTGGGCTCAACCATCTCCTGGCCATGTGACCTTGGGCAGGTCCCTGAACCACATCCGTAGAATAGGAGTGATGGTAAGGTACCAAAGTAGAGGTCACAGTGAAGGGAGCAGAGATTATGCACATCAAACGTATAAAACAATGTCACATATCCGGTTGACTCTCATTGAATGTTTGCAATCACTTCCCATTTTTCATCTGACTAACCTGACACCTTAGATTATTTCCTCACCATTCTGTGACCATAGGATCATACTCTTCCCCTCCCATTCCTACATCTTCTCTACCCACCAAATTCTCCCCTTGTCTCTAAGATGAACTCAACTGCCATTCCTCTGGAAAGGCTCTTTCCAGCCCCTCCCTACCAATGTGAAACTTCTCCAACCTCTCTTGTGGTCCCATAGTGCTTTGTGCCTCCATGGGAGCACTTATTCTGTGGCACCTGCTCCGTCATTCGTTCTTCAATAGGGGACTTTCTCCATCACTGCTGCATAAACATCTTGCTCATCTCCAGGGACCTCCCACTGAGTGATGGGCACTTTACACATTGGAGAGGACAGCACCTGAGATGATTGTCCAGCATGTGAACATCCCAGCCCCTTTCTCTGAGACATGTCACTGTCCCCAGCAATTATTTTGTGCAGTGCAACTTCAATCCCACTTCCCAAGCCACTGTTGATAGGGCTAGGGCTGAGCAACTGATCCAAGCTAGCCTGATCAGTATATGCAGTCCTGGGAATCATAAGTGGACGGAACAGCTGCTGCCGGTCTGGCCAGCACTGCCCCATCCCCGCCTATTGTGGGTGGAATTGTGTTCTCTTCCCACCAGATAATGTTGAAGTCCTAATCCCTAGCACGTGAATGTGACCTTATTTGGAAATGGAGTCTCTGGAAATAGGTGATCCAGTTAAGATGAGATCATTAGGGTGGGCCCTAATCCAACACAACCAGTGTCCTTTATAAAAAGGGGAAATCTAGACATAGAGCCAGACATGTACAAAGAGAAGATGATAAGAAGACACAGGGGAAACACTGTGTATAAACCAAGGAACCCCGAGGCTACCAGACACTAGGAGAAAGGCAGGGAAAAGATTTTTCCCCACAGCCTTCAGAAGGAGCCAACCCTGCTGATACCTTGATTTCAGACTTCTAGCCTCCAGAACTGAGACACTAAATATCTGTTCTAAGCCACCTAGTTTGTGATACTTTGTTACAGCAGTCCTAGGACACCCTCCTTTTGGTGAGCTTCTCCTCTCTTCTCAAGCATGTGGTTCAAGAAGAAGTTACTCCTTTCCTCCTCCCCTGTGGTCATTGTCATTGTCGTCATCATCATCATCATCGTCAACATCATCATCATCATAACTAACCCATACGGAGCCTAACTTTGTGCTGGGCACTATTCTAAGCAGTCTAAATTTAATCTTTATAAAATCTGTGGGATGGATCCTATTGATAGCCCTACTTAACAGACAAGAACACTAAGATACAGAGAGGTTTAAGTGCCAAGAGTCCCAGAGCTAATCAGTAAAAGACCCAGGATTTAAACCCAGGCAGTCTGACTTCAGAGCCTATGAGGAGTAGAAACATGTCCCAAGCAGGATCAAGTAGAGTTCTACGGGTTCTTTTAAAAAAAATTGAAATCTGGGGAAGAAGAGTCAAGCCTCTTAGGTGGTAAGATACATCAGTTGTCATCAGGGGTTCATGGCCTTCAACATGTGTAAAGGGCAGGTCTGTATTAAAGGAAGGATGCTCACAGTCAGAGAAGAGAAATGGGGATATGAATGATATCCAGTCCCTGTCACCCTCTGTCAAGGAGGCTTAGTCCCAGCCCTGCCCTTTCCAAGGCTTGTTTATAAGCGCCCATAAATTATGGTTTTGTCCAAGCTAGTTATGTTGGGTTTTCATCATTTGCAAGCAGAAGATCCTGGACCAGCACACCTGCAAATTACAAACTGGGACTGAAAGACTCCATTTCTATTGGGAGTGGTCTTTTGAGTGGCAGGGATAAAAATAAACCTTGGCTCCTTTGAGACAGGGATCTCCTGCAAGAGACTGGGTATCAGACAAAGCTGGGCTCTGCAGCCGGGGAGGAGGCAGTAAATGCCAAGAAAAGCAGAGAGGGGATGGAGAGAGAGCACGCCATCGAGTCCTGAGAGTTTTCCAGTTCTGAGGCTTGGCTGCGTTCTCCATGAATCCTTGTAATCAACACCCCCTTTTTGGTTTAAACTGGCACAAGTTGGATTCAGTAGGTTGCATGCAAAGAATCATAAATAATACACATGCAATAGGAACTCAATAACTGTTAAATAGAATGGAAGGTTTTTAAGTGAGGCAGTAAGTACGATGGAGATTATTTCTCAGGAATATTGCTCTGGAGCCTGTATGGCTGAGAGATGAGGTGGCAGAGTACAGACAGGGGCAGAGACTATAAAGATACCCACGGAGGTGAGCATGAGAGGGGAGAGGCCACAGTGGCTAAGAAGGGAAGTGGGGGTGCCAAAGGGAAGGACTTGGTAGAATTCCACAACCAAGGAGATATGGGAGTAACAAGACAGAGGACGTCAAAGATGACTGGGAATTTGTGACTGATTTCCAGAAGGAAGGATGATACCATTAATAGAAGGAGGGAAGTCAGGAGAGAAGATGAGCAGGCTCTGGCTCTCACACACCGATGCTGAGCTGAGGCACCAATGACAGAGCTAATTAGCGTTAACTGAACAGAAAGAAATGGGGCCTGGTGTTCGGGAGAGAAGTCAGCTGCTGAATTAGAAATTCAGGGGTTCCCTAAGCTGAGAGCTGAGTCTTGAGAGTCTGAGGCAGCCCAGGGGAAGTGCAGAGGAATAAACCAGGGGAGACACACTATTTAGGAAACTAGAGACTAAATAACCTAAAAAATAAAGAAAGCAGTGGGAGAGGTGGGGCAGAAATGTAGCATGTGTAACACAGAGGAAATCGAGGAAGGAGAGGGTTTTCAGAAGAGGATCCTGGTGAATGGTACCCAAAACTGCACACAGGCCAAACAAGGACCTTCTCAGGGGACTGAGACCAGACGAGTTAACTCACTGAGGAGGAGACGGTGGGACACCTCCATGGGAGCAGCAAGTCAGTGATGAGAGTGGAAGACAGATGGGAAGGCCTTGCGGCAAAGAGGCTGCGAGTCATTTAATGCCACAGTGGTCTCCAGCTCTTTTTGCCTTCTCAGGGAGTGGTGACAATGATTTTACAACTAGGAAAATACCTGGATGGCCTGTTTGATGAGAAAGGTTGAAGACTCCAGGACATAACCTGGATATGCCGGTGAGGTCATGAGAAACCTGAGCTACGATGCCTAATAACAGGGCAGGGGTTGAGGGGTTGGGGCCGTGGATTGGGAGTGGAGGTTAGCAGCCGCCACATTAGTAGAGGGAGAAGATGTGGAGTGGTATCAGCCAGGATGCTTGTTTGTAAACAACAGAAACCAACCCTGACCCTAGCTAACTTAAGCAGAAAAGAAACTCACAGGGAAGGCGCACAGAATCCAGGAGAAGGCTGGGTGCAGTGGCTCACACCTGTAATCCCAGCACTTTAAGAGGCTGAGGTAGGAGGATTGCTTGAGCCCAGGAGTTCGAGACTAACCTGAGCAACATAGTAAGACCCCATCTCTACTAAAAATACAAAAAATTAGCCAGGCGAGGTGGCACGGGCCTGTAGTCCCAGCTACTCGGGTGGCTGAGGTGGGAGGATGGCTTGAGCCGGGGAGGTCAAGGCTGCAGTGAGCCATAATGATGCCACTACACTGCAACCTGGGCAATGGGAGTGAGACCTGTCTCAAAAAAAAAAAAAAAAAAAGTCCAGAAGTATATTAGCTATTATGGTACACAACAAATTCCCCCAAGGCTTACAGCCAAAAATTAACACACATTCATTATCTCATAATTTCTGCTGTTAAGGATTAGGGAGCAGTTTAGCGGGGTAGTTCTGGTTTGGGGTCTCTCATTAGGCTGTAGTCATGATGTCCAGTGGGCTTCAGTCTTCTGAAGTTTGACTAGGGCTGGAGGAGCTGCTTCCAAGATGCCTCACTCACTGGGATGCCAATAGCAAACCTCATCACTTCACTGGCTATTGGCATGGGGCTTCATTCTCACAGGCAGGACTCTCCATAATCCCACCTGAGAGTCCTTAGGACACGAAAGGTGACTTCTCCCATATGGGCAGTCCGAGAGACAGAAAGGAGGAAGCCGCAGTGCCTCTTCTGGCCTGGTCTCACGGGTCACACATGGTCACTTCTGCCATATTCTTTTTTTTTTTTTTTTGAGACAGAGTCTCACTCTGTCGGCCAGGCTGGAGTGCAGTGGCACGATCTCGGCTCACTGCAACCTCCACCTCCTGGGCTCAAGCAATTCTCTTGCCTCAGCCTACCGAGTAGCTGGGATTACAGGCGTGTGCCACCATGCCCGGCTAATTTTTGTATTTTTAGTGGAGACGGGGTTTCACCATGTTGGCCAGGCTGGTCTCGAACTCCCAACCTCAGGTGATCCGCCCACCTAGGCCTCCCAAAGTGCTGGGATTACAGGCATGAGCCACGATGCCCGGCCCACTTCTGCCACATTCTTTTCATGAGAAGTGAGTCACTAAGTCTAGCCCATCCTCACAGAAAGGGGAATTAAGCCCCAGTTCTTGCAGATGAGAAATATCAAAGAATTTGTGGACATATACTAAAATTAGAACTGTCCAGGAAAGTTGGAGACTTGAAAAACAGGTAGAAAGCTGGACAGCCAGTGCCCCAGCCAAGGCCACACCAAGAAGTAGCCTGCTCAGGGCTGGACACCCTAGGCCATGTTGCCCAGACATGGGTGCCCCTCTTATAAACTATAAGCATTCCTTCCGTTATTCATAGCACTCCCTCCAAAGATACAGTCACTGGCCTAGGCAGCTGGTTGGCTGAGTTTAGATCACTGTGCCCACCCCTCAGTTGCAATATGGCCTTTGGGGATGCTGCAAATATGAGGCAGGATTCTGACTGTCACCAAGACCTACATGGTTGCGGGTCTGCCAAACACATATACATCCACAGGTACCACTAGAGCAATCCCCATCACAGAAGGGTTTCTGTCTGATTCTCCAACCCCAGATGGGTGTCCAGCAATTCAATTCAATTCTAACACTGACTCCCAGAATTAGTGTAGACCCCAAAGGTTAAGGGGCTGCCTCATGTTTGTGTCAGCACAGGATGGAAACAAACCAAAGTGCCAGTATATCTGGCTCCAATATCTCGTTTCCACTGAGATGTGTATGCCTTGGTGGAAACGAGATATGGGAGCTAGAGATGACAAAGGAAAACATCTCATCCCCGGGAGCCCCCAGAATCCCACTGTGAGAGCCCTCAATCGAGACTGTCCAAAGGTGTTTAGTGGGGAGAAAGTGTTGGGTTGTTTCCCATCATAAGTGGGAAAAGGTTTTGAGTCATTTAAATGTAACTATTAACAGAAGGGTGACTCCACAAATAGAGGATCTGAGGATATCCTGGATGCTGACATTTGGCTTTAAATATAAACTTGGAGCCTTCAGTAATGTGAATGTTATTGTTAAGGAAGAAAATGATGTCTTCTAAGGTCAGCCCTAGATTTGGTTATAGCAAGTCAATGTGTTTTTGTTGTTGTTGTTTTAAATGAGCTAGAGCGTGGGGCCTTGTAGGTAAAATCAGTTGGAGAGCTAAGTTATGAGAAAAAATGGGCAAAGTGAAAAAAATACAGACACATTGGAGATATAGTTCTCAAGGGAGACCTTCGGAGCAGGATGAAGTTCAAATGCACTACCATAGGGTCCTCTGGTTTCACTTAGGGTCCTTGAAAGAGGCCCAAAAGCACAGGTCCTGGAACTGGGTAGAGTTTGTCTGGGGGACTCCAGCCACATGAGGGAGTGGTTATAATTCTAACTGAAGGCCAAGGGGTGGGCCTGCAGGACTACAGGGTTAAACAGCTCACCAGCTGGAGTCAGGATGGGTAGGTGGAAAGGAGGGCAAGATGGTCAGAAGAGATAAGGACCCAGGCTGGAGAGGACAGTCAGAAAGCACACATACCAGCTTAAGAACTGGGCTTTGTATTGTGATGTTTTCTTAATGAAATGTCAGAGGCAGGCCCTACAAATGAGTCTATGATGAATGTCCAATCAATGTCCAATAATGAGTTACTAATTATTGTTCAATAACCAACCACATGCTTCCTAGGCCTGCCCTGAAACAAAGGTTGACTGTTGTCACGGTCAGTCCCTCCTGGGGAGATGGGCTGCTCACCCAGTTTCATTCTCCTGAAGCTGTCCTTCCATATGCCCATTTTTGGAAGGATGTAGCCTAACCAGGTCTGCGACAGTTCTTTTTTGTCTTAAAATTACTTGATTCGTTTGTTCTGCTGTTTGTCTATATTCATGTTGACAGGGTTTCCTTATCTGTGTTGTCAAACCCTCTTGCTACAGTTCATTTCAGACATTTAATGAGCTCCTACTATGTGCCAGGCACTGGGGATACCAAGATAAATGAAGTAAACCAGATGCCGTGCCATCTTTTTCCTTAAGAGTTAACACCGCGTGTGTGTGTGTGTTTGTGTGTATGTTGGGATATGGGTGTTGGAGGGGTTGAGAAACTGGATGTTGTAGGAAAATATAATATTTTGTAAAGAGGACTATCAAAGAAGAGCTAAATATCCATCCAGTACAAATGCTAGCTAGATATTTCACACAGATAATCTCATTTACTCATCAATATAACTCTGTAAAGAAAGTACTGTTACTATTCCCATTTTCCAGAAGGGGGATGTGAGGTCATGTCACTTCTCTAAGGCCACACAGCTAGTAAGTGGCAGAACCAGGGCTCATATCCATGCCTTTATAAGGCCACAGTTTCTTTTAATTGTAGTAAATACACATAGCATAAAATTTGCCATAACTATTTTTAAGTGTACATTCAGTAATATTAAGTACATTCACATCGTGGTACAACCAAACTCCAGAATGCTTTTTATCTTGCAAAATAGAAACCCTATACTTATTAAACATCTACTTCTTATTTTCCCATTTGTTTCTCCCCTGACTCCTGGCAACCACCATTCTAGTTCCTGTCTTTATGAATTTGACAATCCTTGGTAATTCATAGGTGGAATCATACAGTATATGCCTTTTTGTGTTTGGCTTATTTCACTTAGAATAATGTCCTCAAAGTTCATCCATGTTGTAATTTGTATCAGAATTTCTCTCCTTGAAGGATGACTAATACTCCATTGCATACCATATTTTGTTTATCCAGTCATTTGTCAGTGGACAGTTGCATTGCTTCCATGTTTTGGCTCTTGTGAATAATGCTGAATGAATATGGGTATACAAATATCTCTTCAAGACACTCCTTTCAATTCTTTTGGATATATGCTCAGAAGTGGAATTGCCAGGTCATATGGTATTTCCACATTTAATTTTTTGAGGAACGGTCATGCTACTTTCCATAGTGACTGCACCGTTTTACATTCCCACCAACTGTGTACAAGGGTTCCAATTTTTCCACCCATTGCCAGCACATATTATTTCTTCATTTATTTATTTATTTCTCCCTCCCTCCCTCCCTCCTTTCTTTCTTTCTTTCTTTCTTTCTTTCTTTCTTTCTTTCTTTCTTTCTTTCTTTCTTTCTTTCTTTCTTTCTTTCTTTCCTTCTTCCTTCCTTCCTTCCTTCCTTTCTCTCTTTCTTTCTCTTTCTTTCTTTCTTTCGTCTTTCTTTCTCTCTTTTCTTCTCCTTCTCTCCTCTTTCTCTCCTCTCTTTCTTCCCCCCTCTTCTTCCTCCCTCCCTCCCTCCCTCCCTCCCTTCCTTCCTTCCTTCCTTCCTTCCTTCCTTCCTTCCTTCCTTCCTTCCTTCCTTTCTTCCTTCCTTCCTTCCTTCTCCTATAGCAGCCATCCTAATAGGTATGAGGGGGTGTCTCCTTGTTGTTTTGGTTTTCATTTCCCTAATGATTAGTGATGTTGAGCATATTTTCATATGCTTGTTGTATATTTTCTTTGGATATGTGTATTCAAGTCCTTTGCTTATTTTTAAATGGTGTGTATGAGAGAGAGAGTGAGAGACTTCTTTCTATATTCTGTATGTTAACCCATTATTAGATATATCATTTGCAAGTATTTGCTCCCATTCTGTGGGTTGCTTTTTTACTCTGTTGATTGTGTCCTCTGATGTATACAAGTTTTAAATTTTGACACAATCCCATTTATCTATTTTTACTTTTGTTGTTTGTGCTTTTTGTTTCATATTTAAGATATAATTGCCAAATCCAATATCATGAAGATTTTCTACTGTGTTTTCACCAAGAGTTTTATAGTTTTAGCTCTTATATTTAGGTCTTTGATCCATTTTGAGTTAATGTTTGTATATGGTATGAGATAAGGGTCCAATTTTATTCTTTTGCCTGTAGATGTCTAGTTCTCCTGACACCACTTTTTGGTTCTCCATTGTTAGCCACTTTTAAGTGAACCATTCAGTGGTATTAAGAACATTCATGTTGTTGGGCAACCATCACCATTATTCATCTCCAGAACTTTTCATCATGCTACACTGGAACTCTGTACCCATTAAACAATAGCTCCCTCCCCCCGGCCCCTGGAAACCAGGTTTCTATGTTCTGTCTCCATGAATTTAACCCAGTCTTTGTTCTTGAGGACCATGTTCTACATGGGAAATTGTAAGAGCACAGAGCAGAGACACTTAGCTCTGGACTGGTGGGGTGTCAGTAGGAGGATGACAAGTGTAAGAAGAGGCTTTTGAAGGAGCGGTGCTCAAGCTGGGTAGGTACCAGCCAAGCAAGGAAGTGAGGGAGGAGCTGCATGTCAGCAGCTGGGATGAGCGGAAGCAAAGGCTTGTGAGGCAGCTTCGGGTATTCTGGGCACCACGAGCTGTCCTGGTCAGTCCCTCTCGGGGAGATGGACTGTTTTCCCAGGCATTGATGTTACTGAATTATTTTCCAGCTGTTTCTTCTTTGGGATCCCCCATTCCTTTTACCTTCCCTATTCAGAGCTGACTTTTCTTTCCTTCCATCTCATTCCTCCTCTTTCTAAAAATCTTGAACTTCTTTGTGAAGTGTAACATATGTACCTTGTATTATCAGTCCATTCTCGCACTGCTGTAGAGAAATACCTGAGACTGGGTGATTTACAAGAAAAGAGGTTTAATTGGCTCAGGGTTCTGCAGGCTGTTCAGGAAGTATGGCAGCATCTGCTTCTGGGGAGGCCTCAGCGAGTTTTTACTCATGGTGGAAGGCAAAGCGGGAACAGGCATCTTCACATGGCCAGAGCAGGAGGAAGAGAGAGAGGGGGGAGGTGCCATCCACTTAAACAACCAGATCTCATGAGAACTCACTCACTATACAGTACCAAGGGGGGATGGTGCTAAACCATTCATGAGACCACCCCCATGATCCAATCGCCTCCCACCAGGCCCCACCTCCAACACTGGGGATTACAATTTGACATTTGGGTGGGGCGACAGGATCCAAACTGTATCATACCTTATAATCCATGGATGTGTGTGATTAATTCTCACGGTGTAAACATGCCCATGTGCCCCGATTCAGACGCGGAATCTTACCAGCACCCCAAGAGACCTCTTCCAGTGACTACTGACATCCTTCCCCCAAGGGTAACCACTATTTTGACTTCTAACAAAATAGACAACCTTCGCCTCATGTTTCTCATATAAACGAATCCTACAGAATATACTTGTCTGTGTCTGGCTTCTTTGGTTCAACATTCCTCCTTTTTTTCTGGGCCGATTCTTATCTTGCCTGAATGTCAGAAAATGGTCATTGTGCTAGTCCTCATCCCAGCCGAGATGATGGAGGGGAACTGGCTACACAAATGTTAGGTGGTGTCACAATTCGCAATAAACTGCAAGACAAGAAGTGTCTCTGGCCTGGCCCCGCGGGGCTGCTGCTGGAAAATGGATGGTGCCCATTGAGGGCTCTAATGGAGGAGGGACAGTGCTTGCCCTGTGCTATTCTCCTAATATTTCAAGGAGAGTGAAGTGAGAATTGGTAAGCATTCCCAGAAGGGCCACAAATCGCATTTTAGCTTGTTTCAATTGCAGAATGAAATGGCTTGTTTTCTTGGAAATTTTTATTCCACCCCACTCAGTCCCTTGCCCTCTGTTTCCCTGGCTCTCAGGTGCATAGCTTCCTTACTCCCTTCAACTCTTGCCCTTTTTGGCAGTTACATTTCTGCAGAGTTCAGCCCTCCCTGGACCCAGGAACTTTTAGGCAGTCTTGAACTTGGAAGATACAAGAGCTACAAGGAATCCTGATGATTAGCTGATTCATACCACCCTTCAATGCTTATACTTAAGAAAAAGACTGAGAGATAGTGTATATAAAGTATAAAATCTTGGTATAGAGTTTAGATAATAAATCAATCCAGCGGGAAAAATACATTAATTTTAACACATGTTAAATGTCATGTAACTACCATTGAATCAAGATACAGGTTGGGCGTGGTGGCTCATATCTGTAATCCCAGCACTTTGGGAGGTCAAGTCAGGCAGATATCACTTGAGCCCAGGAGTTCAAGACCAGCCTGGGCAACAGAGCAAAACCCTGTTTCTACTAAAAATACAAAATTAGCCCGGTGTGGTGGTGTGCGTCTGAGGTCCCAGCTACTCGGGAGGCTGAGGTGGGAGGATGGCTTGAGTCCAGGAGGTGGAGGTTGCAGTGAGCTGAGACTGCATCATTGCACTCCAGCCTGGGTGGCAGAGTGAGACTCTGTCTCAAAACAGAGAAACAAAAAAGCAAGATGCAGAGCGTTTCCAGTACCTGGAAGGTTTACTCATGCTTTCCCCACAGTTGGTCTCTATTCCTCATCCACTTGTTTTCTTTTATCACCACAGATTGTACTTGCCTGTTCTTGAACTTTAGATAAATGGAATCATGCAGTATATATTATTTTGTCTCTGGCTACTTTTGCTCAACATCGGGGTTTTGCGATTCATCCACGTTGTTGTATATTATCAGTAGTTTGTTCTCTCTCTCTCTCTCTGTCTCTCTTTTTTGCAGAATATGCTATCATTAATTTATCTACTCTCCTGTTCTGACAGTTGGGTTGTTTCCAGTTTGGGCTACTGTACCAGTTTGTTAGGGCTGCCGTAACAGACCACCATAGACTGGGTGGCTTCGATGACAGAGGTTTGGTTTTTATTATTCTGAAAGCTAGAAATCCATGATCAAGGTTTTGGCAGGGTCAATTTCTTCTGAGGGCCTCTCACCTTGGCGTGTCACTGGCCATCTGTCTTCTTTCTGTGTCTTCACACGGGCTTTCCTCTATATAGGTGTCCTGCTGTCCTCTTTTTATAAGGATACCAGCCATGTGGGATTAGGGTCCACCATAATGACCTCATTTAACCTTAATTACCTCTTTAAAGTCTCTAAGTACAGTCATATTCTGATGTAGTAGGGGTTAGTTAGGACTTCAACATATGAATTTGGGGGGGACACAAGTCCATAACAACTTCTATGAATAAAGCTGCCATGAACATTTTGGCACAGATTTTGTACATGTACAGTTGTCCAAAGTAGGTGAGCCAATTTACACTCCCACAGCAATGTGTGAGTGTTCCAGTAGCTCTGCATCCTCACCAACCATCTCATTTTACAAATGAGCAACAGAGACCCACAGAGAGGTGCAAGGCTCACTTTCCCATGTGCAGATCATAAGTTCGAGGTTGCAGAGCAGAGCGTGCCAAGGAAGCCCTGTCCCAAAACTGCTTTAGGAATTTCTGACACTTCCCAACACATTACCTCGCTCAATCATTCAGTCATTCATCAAAAAGAACATTGAGAACCATCTGTGGCTCTGTCCTGTGATAGGCCCTGGAAGCAAGGTGATGAACAGAGAGACAGGAAACTGACATTCAGGCTGGAGCAAAAGACAATGAACACAAGGACTCAGTAAGTCTTGTGGATTGTAGTAGGTGCTAGGCAAAAAAGCAACAGAACCTAAGCAGAAGTTGGGATAGAGAAAAAGGAGCTCGGCCGTGGGGAGGGTAAACTCACCTGTAGATGGACTGCTCTTGAAGGGCCTCTCTGAGAGGCCATGGATAGCAGAACCCTAAAGGATTCCAAGGCGCCAGCCAGACAAAGGCCTAGGAAATTGCTGAGGCAAAGAATTTAGGAGGAGCACAAGCCCTGAGGTAGGAGCAGCTCTGGAGAGGGGAGGAATGAGGAAATGATGGTCTGTGTATCTGAACCCAGTGGACAGGGGTTGGGGGAGGCAGGAGATGAGGTCTACCAGGCGGGGTCCAAGACCATGCAGGGCTTGCAGGTTGTGGGAAGAGTTTGGATTTTATTCTAAGGGTAATGGGAAACCACTGGAGAGTTTCAAGGGAGGGGCAAGCAAGATCCAACTGACATTAACAAATGGATGGTATGGGGGAGAAGCAGGCACACTCCTTCAGAGACTGTTACCCTTTCCTAGGTAATAGTCACTGACATGTCAGCGACTTAGACTCGGGAGGAGATGGAAGAGATATATTTTGGAGGTAAAACTGACAGGATGTGGTGAGGGGTTGGATGGGCCTGTTTGGGAATAGGAAGTGAGTGATGGATAACTTCTAAGTTTTGAACTTTGACTCTCCTGACAGAAGGCAAGGACTTTTCAGCTATAACTTACCAACCTCTGACTGTGCAGTTCTCTTGTTCATCTCACTACTGGATATCTTGAGCCACAGGACATAGTAAGTGTTCAATAAACATTCTCGAATGTATAAACTGACTGCATGCATGAATGCTTTAGCACAGCAGGGCCCAACCTTTTTGGCACCAGGGACCGGTTTTGTGGAAGACAAGTTTTCCACAGACAGTAGGGGGACAGGGGATGGTTTTGGGGTGAAACTGTTCTACCTCAGATCATCAGGCTTTAGATTCTCATAAGGCACCCACAGCCTAGATTCCTTGAATGTACAGTTCACAACAGGATTCACACTCCTATGACAATCTAATGCCACCACTGATCTGACAGCAGGCAGAGCTCAGGCAGTAATGCTCGCTGGCCCACCGCTCGCCTCCTGGTTCCTAGCAGGCCACAGACTGCCCAGAGGCTCAGGGTTTGGGGACCCCTGCTTTAGAACATGGAATGGGTTAAATAGTTTTTCTCTTTTGAAAATGTTTACCCAGGTAAAATTTGCATAACATCAATTAACCATTTTAAAGTGTACAGTTTACTGGCATTTAGCATACTCACAATGTTGTGGAACCATCATCTATCTAGTTCCAAAATGTTTTATCACCCCTGAAGGAGTCCCTATACTCATTAAGCAGTCATTCCCCATTCCTTCCTCCCCACCCCCAGCCCTGGGCAACCACTACTATGCTTTCTGTCTCTGTGGATTTACCTATTCTAAGTATTTCATAAGATGTAATCACATCATATGTGACTTTTTGTGTCTGACTTCTTTCATTAGCATACATTTCTGAGATTCATTCATTGCAGCATATGTTATGTTAGCATTTTATCCCCCCCGCTCCTCTTTTTTTTTTTTTTTTTTTTTTGAGACAGGGTCTCACTCTTTGGCCTAGGCTGGGGTGCAGTGGCATGAGCTCAGCTCACTGCAGTCTCCATAACCCAGGTTCAAGTAATCCTCCTGCCTTAGCCTCCCAAGTAGTTGGAACTACAGTTCCTTGCCACCACGCCAGCTATTTTATTTTTATTTTTAGCAGAGATGAGGTCTCGCTATGTTGCCCAGTCTGGTTTCAAACTCCTGGTATTACATGATCCTCCTGCCTCAGCTTTCCAAAGTGTTGGGATTACAGTCATGAGCTGCCCTGGGGGGGCATTTTATTCCTTTTAATAGCTAAATAACATTCCATTAGATGGATGTATCACATTTTGTTTATCCATTCATCCTTTGACAGACGTTAGAGTTGTTTCCACCTTTTGGTTATCGTAAATAGTGCTGCTGTGAACACTGGTGTACATGCATTTGTCTGAATATTTGTTTTCAACTCTTTTGGGTATTTACCTAAGAGTGGAATTGCTGGTCATATTGTAATCTATGTTTAAGTTTTTGAGGAGCCACCAAATTGTTTTCCAACAGCTCAATAATGTTTTACTGAAGTTAAATAGAATAAGCAGCGGGGAGTCTGGGAGGCAGGGATGAGGGCTTCTCCTGTCCTTCACAGGCAGCACTGGACTCTGCCATTTACGGGCTGTGTGATCTGGGTCAACGTACTTAAATTCCCTGGACTGCCTCCTAATCCTCAAAGTGGAGAAAATAAAACCTAATTTCTGTGAGCTGCGTGAGATACTGTTTCTGAAGCTCCAGGCACAGAGTAAGCCCCCGTGCATTAATTGCCTTTCCTTTACTCCCTGACCTTGCCTTTTCACACTTCACTCGCTGCCACGTGGCGTCGGAGCCCAGTCCGCACCCGCAGCCCCCAGCTGAGCCAGGCTGCAGACTACAACTCCCAGCGAGCACTTCTTCCCGGCCGCCTCTCCCCGGCTGCTGCGCATGCTTTGGCAGACGTGGCACCGGGAACTCGGAGGCGGGGAGCGGCTGGGAAGTAGCCGTGGTGGTTGGCCGAGGTGGAGCTAGCAGGCGGGCGGGCGGGCGCGGGCGCCGGAGTGGAGACAGGAGCCAGCGGTGGGCAGCGGCTGCGGGGATGGCGCGGGCCGGGCCGGCATGGCTGCTGCTGGCAATCTGGGTGAGACTGTGGGGCAGGGGTCCGGGCTGGGCCGGCACGTGTGCCCCGCGTGCCCTTCTGCGCTCTCTGCTCCAGTCCTCTCCAGGACGTGCGGGAAGCTGCCCCGGGGCACCGGGATGAGGGCGTGCATGCCAGGCAGGCGGGCACCGGGTGCTACGCGGGAGACAGCGGGAGTCCCGGTGCCCTCCCCGCCAAGCGCTCCCGGGCGCAGGGGCAGGAGGCAGCTGTGGGGCGCCGGGCGATCCCTGGCAGGGTGCTTACGCCACGGCCACAACTTTGCGGGGATGCAGGTCGGGGCACAGCCACCAGCTCAGGCGGGACGCAGGCGGGCTGCGGGTGTGCTCAGCCCCAGACTCCGAGCCCTGCACCTGTGTGAGTGAGGGGTGGGATGGGGGTGCTTACTACCTGCACTGCCGGAAACCTTGGTTTAGGGCCACCTTGTTCTTGGTTTCGGCCCCAGGCGTCTGGGAAACTGCGGACCACCACCTGGGCCTCCGCCCACAGGCCAGGCTCGGTGGGCTGGGTGGGGTCGACGCAGCCCGCCCCTGCTGAGGAGCTGCTCCTACACCCAACTGAGGGGCTGGCTCCAGCCTCAGCCACTTTCTAGCCGTGTGACGCGCCGGTTCATTTAATGTATCTGAGCTAGTCTCCTCATCCATGATATAGAAAGGCAAAGGTACCCCCATAGGGTGGTTCTGAGGGTCGGATGAGGTCTCAGAGAAAGAAGCTGTGTAAACTGCAAAATCTTAGGAAAGTGGAAAAGGAGTGGGCTCCAAGAGGAGTTTGCTACACTTGGTGGAGGGACTCCAGGCATGCCTGAGAGAGGTCGGAATGGGTGTGCCCAGGACTGGGGTTTGGCCTTCGTGTAGCTGTGGATGTGTGATGGGATATTGTGGCCTCCTTCCCCATCTTTTCCATAACTTATGCCCTCCCTTATTTTAGGACCATCCTGGCTCCTTTTCTCCTGAAGTTCCAGGGAACTTCCTGCTCCTGGCACCCTCCCCAACCCAGATTTTCCCGTTATTTTCCATTTGGGTGTGGCAAGGACACTGGGCAAAGAGGAGGAGAAAAGGAGTGTGGGTTGAGTTGCTTGAAACACTTCCATCTCCCAATACCCTGGATCACCAGTGAGGAGTGGCCTGGGACTCTCTGGTTGGAAGCGGCTGGGGAAGGAAGCCCCCTGTTCTCTTAGGTCTGTGTTCTCCCTCTCCGGGAGAACCAGGCTGGAGTGGGGCAGTGTCACTTCATTGCGTCTGGGTTTGTTGAAGGCTGTTTTGCCATCAGTCCCCTGGAGCCAGTTGGTCTGGGCGGGTCTCTGGGCCAGGAGGAGGGAGCTATATCTTCTGCAAGGCCCCCACGGGTCTTTGCACTTGGACTGAGTAGGAGGTCCTGCTTTCCTCCCTTTCCCCTCCCTCTTGTGAAAACAATGGGCTTGAGAATCTGAAATTTCATTCGGCAGACATTTATTTATCAATCACATTGTTTGGATTGATATTTTGCCCTCCACTGGGTTGGATTTTGGGTGGAGAGCAAAACACATTATGCCTGCCATCTGGTGTTGCCCA